>NC_047542.1:373333-746666 GCF_012275295.1 Melopsittacus undulatus
CAGTGGGAGGAAGGGCAGTTTGCCAGGGCTGTGCTGTGCCTCTTCCTTAGTGGAGCTAATTGTGTGTTGTAATTGATGGTTCCAGGGAGCTGTTCACCACCCAGCCTGGAGGGCAGAGGAACAGAGACCTCTCCATGCCGTGTGTAAGGCTGTGATGGGACCACAACGCTGCAAGTCCACTTGCTCCTCTACAGTGCCAAGTAAATAACTGCAGCATGGAATTCCACATGGGTGACCTGGAAAACATGCTACAGCCGTGTCAGTGGAGACAAAAAGCCTGGAGCAGGAATGCCATCTTTCCCAGGACTACCAGTGCTCATGCTTAGTGTCATGTGCTACCCAGCAGCCCTGACCACCAGCCAGTTTGCCTTCCTGCAGTGCCCAGAGAACAGTGAGCAGCCTGATGGGGACCTGGATTCTGGCACTGGCTGCAGTGGATGCTCTGCTGGATCAGTTCCTTAGGAACGGGTGTGCTGGGAGCTTGTGGGTAACGTGGGGTTGGCTCTGGCCATGTTACAGGAGTGTGGTGCCATGAGGGTGCTGGCAAAGCACAGCAATTCAGCACCGCTGGGTGATGCTGCAGTGTGAGGAAAAGCCCATCCAGGACTATGAAGAGACTTTTATTTGGTTTTGGTCTTTCCATGAGGAATTTCCTTTCTGAATGGTGGCACTGAGATTCATAGAGGGATAGAATTGTGGTATTACAGAGTGCCAGGTTGGAAGGGACCTCAAGGATCATCTGGTCCAATCTTTCTAGGTCCAGCATGACCTAGATGAGATGTTCCAGCTCTGTCCAGCTGAATCTTAGAAGTCTCCAGTGCTGGGGAATACAGCTGGGAAGATTATTCCAATGGCTGCTTGTTCCCATTGTGAAACAATCATTTCCTTTCCTTCTTTTCCTTTGGTTCACAACCACATCGGTCAGTGGGTCTCACCGAACATGGACTCGGAAAGCCTCCGGATGCTCTCGGTACCTCTGGAAGGGATGCTGGACAGTAGAATGGTTGTATCAGGTCTTATGTGTTTTGCCCTAAAGTCTGGAGACAGATTTTTCCAGTGGTTGCCTCAGGAATGCTCATTGCCCACGTGAAACAGATCATGGGGTTCCCATCTCCTCAGGAAACAGGGCAGGGATTCATGGTGCAGCACAACATCCCTAAGGAAGGGCACAGGACACGTTCTGTTGTAGCAGATGTGTCTGGCACAGGCCTCTGCCAGGGAGATCTGCTTGCAGAGAGAGCTGCTGTCCTTGAAGCCAAGTGCCCAGGGGGGTCAGAAGGTGCCTGCAGCCACGTTCACACTGTCCTGCCTGCAACTGGGACCTCTCCTCAGGGCTTCTAAAATGCCTCTCACCAGGGGGGTGATTTCCTTGTCGCTGACACGTGTTTGGGCAGGCAGATGACACAGCCACAGGAGCTTTCCTGCACCAAGAGGTGTTAAAACTGGCCACGTGTCATTTATAGCCTGCAGCAGGGGACTCAGCCCTCTCCACACAGCATTAGCTCTGCTGTCAGCTCAATGGTCAGCCGGATGCTGAAGGAGGTGGAGTGGACACTCTTTGGGTCACAGCTATTCACATTCTTGGTCACAAGTCATGAACCTTGAGAGAGCTGCTGTGATTCTTCAGGCCCTGAAGCACTCGGCTTGTGCCTGTAAAGTGCTGTGTGCATGCAGACCCGAATGCAAATACACACACACACACTTGTAGGTACCAGATGATGGGGTGATCATTGCTGTGGCTGGCAGAGGAGAGGACACACACACACAGAGAAGTGGTATTTCTGTCTGGGTGAAATCTGTGATTTCTACCAAAGCAACATGGAGATTTTGCTAGCAGGGAGCATTGGGCCCTCCTTTTCTATGGGCTTCACTGGCAGGGGTGTTGGTGACACTTAAATCTCCTGTAATGCTGCCTTGTTGGTTCAAGTGAATGCACTTACTCACAGCTTCCTTCATTGCCCTCCTGCTGGCCTGATACTTGTGTGCTCTGCAAAGTTCACTATAGTTTGGCTACTGAAAGAGAATGCCCAAGGGCAGGGCCAATAGATTGCCAAAATAACTATAGAGCAAGTCACTCCCAACTGGCCTTTACTGCAGCCAAGAGTTTCTGAGTGCAGCGTCTCCGCTGTTTGTCCTCTCAGAATTAGTTCCTGACCTTAGCAAAGAACTCTGAATTTGAGTGGCAGAAAGCTGTGTCCCAGAGTTCCCATTATAAAGGAAATCAAGCTCTGCTAACCCTGTCAGACACTGAACCTGCTTATTCCAATGAGGTGGTTGTGCTAACCAGATTGGATGGTTAAAAACCTCCTGATATTCCTCTTTATGGTTGGTTAATTCCATTTGTCCTACTTGCTAGAATGATGAATTGATGAATTTCAATAACTTCAGTTTGAATTTTCCTCCTTCTCCATTCCTTTGCCCACTGCTGCCTTTATCCTTCACTTGGCTCTCTTTTCCTTTGCCAGCCTTTCCATACTCTGAGTCAAGTCTCACCCTCAAAGAACAACCACTTTGGAGAGCAGATCTCACTCTAAGACTCGATCCGGTTGATCCCAGGTTTCCTGGGTGAAACACTTCAGGAACTGCTTGTGTTTGAATTCATTGAGACCTGTGAAGGTAAACTGGGACCATCTTTCTCCTTTCCCTCTCTGGCTGAGCTCACGAATCAGCTGACATAGTTAAGCTGACAGTCAGTAGATTTATATGTCCTTTGCTTCTGGCATTCTGTCCTCCTGTCTGATCCAGCAATGTGGGTCTATTGACCTTTGTGGCATGTGGCAAGGCCAGTGTATCTTGGCTTCTGCCTCAGACGGCTGGGGCTTGTTGTTTGGGGAAGTTTATTTCTCAAGGATATGGTCATAAGGCAGCAATGCCCATATGCTATTTTTGCAGGCATGCCTAGAGAGGCAGGAAGGAGGCCAAAACCCTGCCAGAGAAGACAAACTGCAGATCTCAATGTTCTTATCAATGAGATGTAAGTTCAGAAGCAACAAAGAAGATGCAAATTGCCCAACAGGATAAATAAAGAGAGAGGACAGGGAAAAGAAAGGTAGCTGGAATAGGAGATAGCTGCCCGGAAGATGATGGATAGACAGGAAAATACAACACTAGGAAGAAAAAGCTGAACATTTAGATGTATGGGACAGAGAACTACAATTTTACTTGGAAAGATGGGCATGACTTCATCAACACTAAGCCCAGAAATGTTGCCTTCATATGCTTGCAAAAGGGGAGCAGCAACAGTTAATGGCTTAGTTCATTGCTTCCTTCTTTTTAGGGCTCTTTAGAGTTTGTATCTTCCTGGGTTGCTGGAGTCTTGTTCTCTGTGCTAGACTGACCCTCCTGCATCAGCAGCCTTCGACTCTGATGCTGCCAGTTTGGAGTGGGACCCAAGTTGCCATGAAAGGAATGGAAGGGAATGGCCAAGAGGAGCATCTCAGTAGTGCCTTCCTCCTCCCAGCAGGGATTGGGAAACTGTCAGTGTGACCCATCTGGCCCTGAGGAGCAATAAGGGATATGAAATCATGGTGGCACTGAGAAATACAGGGCAGCCATCTCGAGTGATAAATGTGTGAGGTTTCCCCCCTTCACCATGGGCTGCATAGACAGCTCTGCCCCTGTATGGTCACTGTGGTTACAGCCCCTTTAAAGCAGACACACTCGCTGGTGAAAAGTGAGGAGTAACTGGTGAGTGTAAAATGAGATACACCTGAAAAGCACATGAATGGCTGAGAGGACGACCCATTCACTATCATGGTCCCAGACAGCTCTGAACCATGTGGGACGCCCAGTCTGCCACTCAAAGAGATTGACAAGGACATGCTGGATGCTGTAAAGGCCCAAACTGCGAGCAATTTGCTTGCCATTCAGTTTGCCTTCAGTTCTGTCCAAATGCAGGGTTAATCAGGGCCTTCAAGTGGGTCTTGTTTCCTCCTGCTCAGCTCCTGGCACTGGCATTGTCTGCCCCAGCCGCCCTTCCCAGAAGACGGTCCTCCCTCATCCATCACCCGTCCTGACACAGGATCTGTCTCTGACACCCACTCCTCCTTTCCTCCCTTCTAGTCTGGCTGTGATGTATCAGCACCCCTGACATTACCCTGCCCATTTCAATGAGGCATCTCTCCATCCATCTGCCTTGAAAAGGGACCTCCCTCTGTCCCTCTGCCCTTGGGTCAGGCAGGAGCCTGCCTGTCTGCCTGACCACAGGCAGCAGAACGTGCTTGTTTGCTGGAAAATACATGGCTATCACAAAAGGCAATACAGAAGCATTGCCAGAGACCGGGTTGTAAACTGTGCTGCAAGATAAAGCATCATCATAGAGCTCCTACTCAGAGGCTCTGCCTTTCCCAAACGTAGCTGTGTGGTAGGGAGTGATGCTGTGTCGAGGTGGCAGAACTCAGTGTGAGACATTAAAGGAGAGGAGGTGGTTTAATTTTATTGTAAAGCAAAATGCTTACATTCCCTCCATCCCACATATGCACCAAGATGCTCATATCCCAGTGGTCCAGCATGTGGGCACCAGGTCATGTGCATCCAGGTGATCCCAGCAATGTTAGGGAAGGCTCCAAGTGCTCAGTATTTGTTAGTCAGGTTTGAACACTTCAAACTTCACACTTCCACCTGTAGAAGCAGAAGGATTTAGGGGAGACAGGGTGGAAGGAAGAGCTGAATTAGAAGCCTGGTGCTGAGAGACCCTGTTGGGTGCAAGGTTTGGATGAGCTGGGGTGTCCCAGGAATGAAGTTCTCCTGCAATCCAGGGCACTAATAGGCCTTAATTGCCCTGGGCAGTCTCACATGGGACCCCTTCCCACACCCTCTGCTCATGCCCCAGCAGCTCTACTTAAACTCAGGCCTGGGCATCTTTCCTCTTCCTGCACTTTGCTGTAGTTGTGGCTCTTTTTGGGCTGTTCCCAAGGTGCTCTTTGACTTTCCCAGGTTGATTTTGGACCTGGATTTCTTACCTTGCCTTTGATGATCACAGGGCTGCTGATGGGACCTGTTGCTGTCACCTCTTGCCTTACCCTCATCAGGTTCTGGGTGAATGTGTCTGATTAGGAAGGTCCCTTGGGCTACCATTTCTATCAGGGGACACTCCAGCTCCTCCTGCTCCCATGGTGCTCCTGCTCTGGCCTTGGGACTGGTACTGAGGAGTAAGGGTCCGTGTCTGTCTCACATTGGGTTACTATTGCATGGGAGAATGAGGGAATTGGTTGCCATGGGCTGTTTGGGGGCAAAAAGCTCAGCTGCCTTTATGATGTGGTGAAAGCCCTCACAAGAGCATCAAGAACCCTGCCACTGTCAGCCAGGATGGAGTGACAGGGTGATATCAGACCTGCTTTGGGCTTGGACCCAAGAAGGCGTTGTTGGTAGGCTGGGCACTTATGGTCTCTCATAGTATCATCTGCCCTGGTCTATGCTCCCAGGTCAGGTTACACAGATAGCAATCAGAGCTTGTAAGGGCAGGCTCTGGTACTGGGTCAGGTGAGTTACACTGAGTTCTCCTAATTCCATTTAAAGGAGGCTGGAAGAGGTGAATCACAACCCCAATTTGGTAATCTCTGCTGCTTCGGTTGTAGCCCATCCTTTTTAATGTGACTGGATACTTGGAGCACTCTTGTGTCCCCCTGCTGCTGTTCTGAAGATGCAATTATTGAGCCATTGAATGAGGGTGGATTAGGGGAAAGGGATGTGCAATAGTTGATAAAGAAGCTCTGGTGGCAATGGCCTTTAGTTTGTCTTGTAGCTGAAGCTTCTGGAAGGCTCCAAGTGCAGTTGGATGCTTCAGTAACTTGTCTGCCTTGCAGGTGCTTGCTTTAGCAGAAGGCTGTAGGACAGCTTGAGAGGGGTAGTTCAGATTTGTTCCCTGGGTGTGGATAATGGAGGGGATCCTAGCACTTTACCTGGTAGAGTTCATGTCTTGGAACCATACCCTTCATGTCCAAGTACATGTGTTGAGCTCCTGGCTATGGGGTAGGTCAACCTGACATCAGCCTCACCACAGGCAGTGGTTACTAAGGTTGTCTGGCCTTTGAAGGCAATAGTGAATTGCACAGCCTCAGGTGCCCACAGGGGCTGTGATGTTATCGTTTTGTCTGGATGCTTGAGACATGGCAAACGCAATTAAAAACAGATCTTTTGCCCTTCGGATGGATGCTCTGCTACCAGGCTGCATCCTGCTTTGGCATGGAGCATGTGCTTCCCATCTCAGGCAGTGTTGTGGTGCCTGGCTGTAGGACACTCGTCAAGGCTATGTGCTGGGTGGCCAAAACCTGACTCAGATGTGACAGTTGGCACAGCTGTCTCTAGTGTCTGTGAGACACCATGCTGCTGGAGCATCAGGATGGGAAGAGCACAAAGAGGATTGTATCCTTAGTCACAACAAAGGCTCAGGACTCACCTGTAGTTCATTTCTGTGTTTTATCCTCATCTAGTGTAGCAATGAGAAGGTTTCTGTGCCCTCAGTACAACTTCTAACAGACAATTCAATGACTGGCTTGCAAACATGAAAGGGGAGAGGGCCAGGGCTGGCTGAGCTGACAGTGGTTTGGGATAATACTCTGGGGCAGTAACAAAATCTATGCCCTGGATAAATCTAACTGGTTTATTTGGCAAAGAAATCCCATTCCTGACAAATGCAATTCTGAGGCAACCAACAACCACTTCCTAATTGGGGATAAAAGTAAAGCTGGAGTCTGACATCCTCAGGTCAGCTCAGACAGCATTTGGGGGGTTCCAATAGAGTCCTCTCGCATGTCCAGCAGGAAATCATCTTTGTGAGGGCTGTCAAAGGGAAGGGAATATCCAGGCTTACAAATCACTGGGGTGGGTTATAGGGAAGGGATATGTCAGGGGATTGCTAAGTAAAATACATTACATGAGCTTGCCCTTTGGATTTCTGAGTCTGGTAACTGGGGCATATTTTCAAGCTTTTGAGGCTGATTTTAGCATCTCCTGGGTTGTTGTAGTACCTTACTTTTGGGGGCAGAAGGTATTTTTGCTCTTCTACAGCACTAAATGGGACCTTATATTTACATGTTTTGCTGACTGTAAATGTGCATAAATGTGTGCAAATGTGGACTCTTTGGGATGTGTCACCTGCACTTTATGGCTTAAATCTGTTGCAGTATAACCTTAGCAGATTGGGTACCAGCTTAAGCTCTCATCAACAGGAAGGATGCCGAGCTATTCATCAGCAAGGTAGGACATTCCCAGTAGATATCAGTTGGCCACTGTGATGCCAAGGGACAAAGAATCCAAACCCCAAAACCTGGTTAATGTAAAGTAAATGGGGAATGATAACCCCATTTGGGTTATCTGACGTGAAAGCCCAGCCAAACCTGCTGTCCTCCTCCTGCTTGTTCATCCTGCTGCCTCTTGCTATGGCTTCTTGCCCAGGCTTGGTGCTCTGGAGGTATAGCTTTATACAGGGGGGCAATGGGCCTGTTGCCTGGTGTGTGTGGGATTACTTTCCAGGATTAGAAGCAAAACCTTTGGAAATGAAGTTTGCTTTAGATTCTTGCCTCTTCTGTTGATGGTGATGAACTAGATGGTGTGATGCCAGGGCAGGTCACGTTGTTGGGGCTGGGGAATCTGCCCACATTTCAGTGCTCTGAGTGCTTCATGTGCAGTCTATCCCATAAATACGTTTTCTTCCTTGAAGAAGACAAGCTGCTGAGCTCTATCCATCTTTATAGAGGCATTGATGTGCTCATGTCCCCCCTCTCATGGGGTTGCCTTTGAAATGACTGAGGATGACTGGCATTATCACTCAAGGTGTCACTATCCCTGTGGTGAGCAATGCGGGCCATGAAACACCAGAGATGTCTGCAACTTCTAGACCTGGGAAGGGATGGGAGCAAGGGAAGCACTGGGCTCTCCATGAGTGACCACTACCATCTGCAGGCTGAAGAAGCTGCCTGTAACCACTGCATCTCCTGCCTAGGGCACTTGGATTCTGGGACTTGGTCTTGTTTCTCTTGGATGATCTACCTCAGCTCCAGGTGACTCTGGATTGCTGTCCCCAGCACAGAAAGCCCTTACTGATAAGCAGAACCTAGTCTGCAGAGGCATCTGATCTCCATTTCCAGCCTGACCTAATGGTTCCTAATCCCTTGCTAATGCTTTGGAGGGTACCTTTTATTCCCAGGGGTGTACAAAGCTAGGGGGGTATCAGCGGCTGCTCCCATCCATGTAGCTGGAGTGCAGGCTCCTGCTTTTCAACAGTGAGGTGCTCGATCAGCCCCTTATATTCATAACCTGAACTCTTCAAGAGCTATTTAGAAAGGAGGAAGCTTAGAGAAAGCACATTGAAAGATGAGGCTTTGAAGCCAAGTTCACCTTACCTGATGGGTTAATAGCCCTGCTTAGTGTTGAGATTGGCTTCAACCCAATTCAGCGGCAGTTTCCTTTAAAGCACCCGGAGCCCTTGGGTTGTGTCAGTTTTTAACAAGTTGCTGTGAAGAGGAAACACAATCTGCAGCAAAAGCCCCACTCCAAGTGGGACACGTTGGAGAATTACGTTAATCTCAAAACCGTCCAGCACCATTACTGGTATGGGCTTGAAATAATAACGAATAGGAGGCAGGTGCATCACGTCCCCATGCAGAAATCATCTGTCGTGCAGGCTAACAGCCCTGTGACAGGCTTCACCTACCAGAGAGAGAGGAGTGAAGGGGAAGGCAGAGGGAGCAGCTGAGAAGGATCCCAGGGACCCAGCACCGATCCCACAGCTGAACACAGGCTGCAGGAAGGACTCGGGTGAGCCGCAGCTTTGCCAGCACCAGCAAACACAAGGAGCTCTGCTGTGGCACCTGCAGGTGAGTGCTGGGCTCCTTGTGGTCGCCTTCACAAGGCAGAGAAGGTGACTGATGGGGAGCTGTGGTCCCTGCTGGTTTCATGCTGGGGGAAAGGGGAGCGCTGCGACCTTTTTGGGGCACTGCAGGATTCCTGGAGCAGGTCTGGGTGAATGGGGAGAGATGGACCCTGTTTCCTCTGGGATTATGTCTGGTTTGGTTAGTTCTTCGCTGTGTTCTGGCATCATTTTCTGGCTCTCAATGGCACTTCATGGCGCACTCAGGAAAGGCGAGAGTGTGACGGAGGACAACCTTCAGAAGGAAGAGGACGGCATTCCCAGCGATGGGAGTCCTCTGGAGGTGCCGGACGTGAACTGGTGCAGGCACAGGTCAGGCAGGGCAATACTACAACAACGCTGGGAATAATGTGAAGCTAAAGCAAGTGGGAAGGTGCCACATGCTGTGGCCAATAAGGGTTTCAGTGGGATTTTCTCCCCATTTGCTTCAGTGTCAAACTTGCTGGCACATCAGGGCACGGAACATTAAAATAGCTCCTCATGAGGACTGGGCTTTCCTCATCTGTTGCTCCTGGCTCCTTGGGAAAACTAATAAATCACAAGGGGAGGGTTTGTTATGTCTGGTTGTGTTGTGTTGTTGGGGAGGGGGAGAAATGAGAAGCAGCTTTGTAACTTGAATGCCTGCTGGCATCCAAACAGCACAATATAGTGGGTTTCAGTGCATGCAGTGAGCTTTATTAACCCTCTGCATGCCCAAGGATTGGATGTGAAATGGTTTGAGTGTGCATAGTTGGTTTTAGCTGGAGAAGAAGACATTTGGCAAAGCACAATGGCCATATGGGGTCAAGTGCAGGTGGTGCAGGCATGCCTGACTGCATTCACTAAGGTGGGTGAAGATGTTGTCTTCTTCAGCTCCTCAAGAAGTGCTGATGGGGTGATGTGTCTGGTAATGTGTATGTTTAATTGCATCTTTGTTGAACATGATCTTGAGAAGGGCAAGGAAATTCCAGCACTGCTCAGCCCAGGTGTTGGAAGATGCAGGAAAAATAGTTGTGAGAACAGCTGTGGCAAGGGAACAGCAGGAATGTCAGGTTTAGAGGCAGCCAGGCTCCATGGAAATCAGATTGTGCTAGTAAGTCGCCTCCAGTCAGTCATGGATGCAAACAGATTAAATCGGTGGTGACCAAGGGAATCGAAGGAATTCTGTACACTGTGGGAAGGAGGGGACTAATCCTCAGTGTGAAACAGATACTGCTGCCGCTTGAATTCATCACCCTGATTTTAATCTTTTCCTTATGTTGAGTTGCATCTCAGCATGTGAAAGTCCAGTTAACTGCAGTGGGCTCTGTGTGAACAGTGATGGTCCTCAGCTTGCTGGTGACAAAGAGGACTCTGGCATCTTGAGTGTGGTCAGTAAAACAACCAAGGCTTTGAGCCTTAAAATAGTCCCTTAAATTTCTTTTGGGGTGTACAACATGGATGAGCTGGTCTTGAGGGTCTGGGCTGAGCATGGGCATCTTAAAATCATAAAGTGGTTTGGGTTGGAAGGGACCTTAAAGCTCATCCAGTTCCAACCCTGTGCCATGGGCAGAGTCACCTTCCACTAGGGCAGGTATCTCTAAAGAGCTCCAAGCTCCATCTTCCACTGAAATCAGAGGGAACTGTGAATCCTCAATGCTCCTCATCACATTTAGACAAAATCCAGTATTATGAGTCCAGAAGACTCATTTGGGGCACCCCTATACGTGGTGTATGTACATTCCTCATCCTAGTGCAGGGCATTCTCCTGCTAAAAACAAAATGCCATTCTGTGACCCACCTGGTCCATTGCTTGATCTGAACAGAGAATGTCCTTTAATTTGTACAGAACCAGAAAGATTAGTGCTCTCAGCCCACCAGATCTGATTGTGTTGAGTGGTTGTAGGGCTGCAGGTAGTCTTCATTGAATTTGGACTTTTATTCCATTTTCCATGCCCTTGTCCATCCTTGAATGCAACATTTTGTGTTATTGTGTAGTGTCTATGGGATTCTCATTGCTATTATGTCAAAATAGACTTTGAACCTGACTACTGAGCTTTGCATGTCTTCATCTGTTACGTATTCCTGGGTATTTCTGCCCAAAAACCTCCCTGACATCACCTTGACCTTCAGCGCAGTGACCATGCTGCAGGGGAATGGTGCAGCTTGGCCAAGTGACCCAAGTATTGACCTTGGTCCTCTGCTCATGAGCTGGAAAATCCAGTCAGCTTTTTGGACCTATTATGTCCTGGTTTCTTCAATTCTTGCTTGAAGCCATGTGTGGGGCACCAACAGCCTATAGGAGGTGTTGTGCTGGTTGTCACTGGTCAGACCAGGTCGCCTTCATCCTCATATACCAAAGAAGGGAATTGCAGGGAGAACAGAAGATCAGAAGAATCTCATTTCCACATAAAATGCACCTTCAAATTCAGTCCTGAAATAACTGTCCTGCAGCTGTTGCCTCTTGACACTTCCTCATTGCCCTTCATCAGTGGGATGAACTTGCTTCCAGGGCAAACCGCGTCCCCTTTGCAGTGGAAGCAGTGACCGCTGCTGAATGTACCCGGGCTTCCTTGTGACATTTGCAGGTTTTCAGTGGTATGTGGTAGCTTATCCACTGGCATGCAGGGGTTAACAGGACTTTTGGGTGGGCGGGTGGCAAACAAACTGTGAAACGGAAGAAGGTCAGTGGCTTGGAGGAGTTTGCTCTGTCACAGATGGTTTTGAGTTATCAGTCCATCTGTAGGAGAGGTCTCCATTCCTTCCCAGCCAAGGAAACCGTAAAACCAGGGCTGGAAATAAGGCAAAGTCTTATCAGGTCTGGCCTTGGTGGAGCAGGCAGAATTGTGGCTCTTCTGGTACTTGCTAGATCCAACTGTCTTTCTAATTTGGAGTTCCTCAGTTGTTCAAGCAGACCCCAACAGCTAAATGTGATTTGAGACTAAATATCATTGGCAGTGCGCTGCCAGTGGGGAGCAGACCACTGGAAGTGGAGCATAGAAGGGAATAGCAGGAAGCTTTATGGCTCTGGGAAGTGCAGGTCCTTTGGTTGGGCTAACTCTGCTCAGGGGAAGGCTCTTGCTGCAGCTGATGAGCCCTCAATTCAGGTTTTGGGTAGACACCAGTAAATGTTTCCTGTGGGAGCGTTCCCATGGCCTACATGAGGTGTCTTTAGAGACTTGTGTAGCGACTGGTTGTATTAAAGGTACTCAATGTTACGGCTACAGCACCCAGTCAATGTCTCAAGAAGCATTCTGATGGCATAAAGGTGGAGAAAGGTGTTGTGGAAACCAATGAGGATACGGATAGAAAACAGGGTCTGCTACTGAGTGAGAGGGTTCTCCAGTATCAGGTGGAAAACCCTTGTTGGCTTCTTTTCTTGGTTTGTTAGCTCTCAAATTGTTCATATCTTTGGTTTTGGAATTGCTTCTACTTTTGTATCACTGTGAGCATAGCAAGGGATGCAGAACTGAATGATCTCAGCCCAAGCTTTTGGACAATTGCAGTTTCCTCTATTGACATTGTTTTCTTTGGAACAGGGAAGGTGTAAACACCATCACCAGCAATCACTGTCAAAAAGAAAGAAGGAATGAAGAAAATGACTCCAGAATTTAATTGTTGCATTTATATTTAAGATGGATTAAATGGTGATCCCCAGTGCTGCAAAGGTTTTGATCTCTGATCAAAACAGCTAAGGTGTGACAGATCATAGTGCTTCTACCAGTGCCTTTTTGACTGAAAGCTCATCTAAGATGAGCAGAAATGGTGCTCTTTGTGGTTCTTCTGTCTTTGTCCTATTTGACATGAGTCCCAGCTACAGGATCAAGTTTTTGCTGTATGTTCCCTTTGTTAACCACAGATTTTAGAACTTGAATCTTCTGATGGGAAACCAGAGGAAAACTTCATGTGAACCATGGTAACCGTGATAGAAATACTTTGATTGCCAACTTCAGGAGCCAGCCCTTCACCTCAGAGTTGAACATAAGGTTTTAATATGAATATGTGGGACACAATGTAAAGGGAATCAAGATTGTATGCTCTCAGCCAGAAGTGAATGAAAGTAGACTTTCATGCTCAAAGAGAGCAGGCTTTGTTGTCTGCATGTAGTGCTGCTGGGAGAACGTAGCATTCGGTCCTAGACTGTCCATCTCTGAACATCAGGAATTAAACAGAGGTACCTCTGCTTTCTGAGCAGGGGAAGGAGGTTTACAGATTGCAAGGAGAGACTGGAAACAAAAGATTTTAGGGCACAATAGGCTGCACTTGCACTTCTAGCGTAAACCTGTCCATGGAAATCAGTGTCCCCATTGCTGCTCATGGGATCAGCCTGTGGCTTGGTTGGAAGGAAAGACTTCACTTTGAGATGTCTGTTTTGGCTGTAGCAGTGGAGCTGTTCTAGGAGGAGCTGGGTTTCTTTCAGACCTCACAGAATAACACAGACTGAAAGACTCTGGGTATGGAGGCCAGGCCCAGGCATGGTCACTCCATACAGAAGTGCAGTAATGCACAGTTTAGACTTCTTTGCTAAGGAACCATGAGATATAAGGACTTGCTGCCTCCAGTCTACTGGTGCGTCCTACAGAACTTGGATATACAGCTTGTCCCTTCTTTGGAGAAGCCATTGATCCATACAAATGTTTGTGTTTCTCCAAGACACAAAGTCTTGACTGAGCTTACATTGGGAAATCCAGTGTTGTCTTGACTGATGGTCACATCTGACCAAGCTGGCCCACTGCCTTGCTTGGGGCTTGCCAAAGGTCTGGGTTCAATGGCACCTCCCCTGGTGCCATTGGTGTATAATGAACCCCCTACAACTACACACAGCAGACTGTAGGCAGCTCCTGAGCACAGGCATAGCTTCTAGGAGAGGGGAGAGGTGTGAGCGGGACAGGAATCTCATTTCTTTTGCCACTGAGTGACATTTACAACAGGCTAATAAGGGGCACGCATTCTTTCAGACAGTGCTCAAGAGACCTATTGAACAACTATGAAGAGCTCTGTGGTCTGAGCCAACAGAAGAAGCCACCGTGGTCCTGGGAGATGCAATATTGACTTCAAGCAGGAACATCTCAGAAGCTCAACCTGTAAAGCAGTGAGTTTGGTCATGTCCCCACTGAGATTTGTGTGTGGGTGATAGAGAGCTGGGAGTGTGCAGCATCCTTATTGCTCTCACAGCAGCCGGTGCTCTGTGGTGTAGTGGGTCTGAAAGTGGTTGTAGATGTTCTGGGAGGAGTGGTGTCCTGTAGCATGCATTGGTTTCCCTGGGAAGATAGCAGGTTGCTGTAGATCTGCCATAACTAATCCATGTAGCTAACGCGGGACTTGTGGTATGGGTACACTATCGTTTCTAATGTGTTTTGCACACATTTCTTGGGACAGTAAGTAGGGATATGTTGGTTTTTCCTAAAGGACATCTATTGTATTTGCTCTGTGATCCTTGCTTGAAATTCATTGACTGTATGAAAACGCGTGTCTGCTAGGCAAGAATTCATGGATGTGTTGTGGACCTTGACAGGAACAGACTGACCTGTCCTTGTGTTGTGGTCCCAAAGTGACCTGAGGCATTCAGTTCATTGCCGTTAGGGCTCCATTGCTTTCCTTCACTTAGAAAATACAGCTGGTGCGTGTCTCCTTATGGCATTTTGTATCAATGCCACTTTTGTAAACAAATAGCTATAGAGTGTATCTGGTGTATGTGTACGTCACTTGTGGGCAGCATGAGCAATCGCTTATAGTCATAATCCCCAAGGCAGAAGAGAAGATCAAATTAAGTATAGATTTACCAAAGGAATAAGTCACACAAAATCTGATCCTTGGGCATTCCTCCCCACTCTCCACAAGACCTCAATTCATCACTGGGGTGCTTGTGACGTTCCCCTCCTGACATGCCCAAGAGGTTGCATGGAGCTGTGCTTCTGCAGTTTCTCGCCTTCAGTTCCGTAGTTCTAACCAAACTCTTAGGGATTTTCCTTTAAAAGTCCTCTGAAATAGAAAGATTCAAGTTCGAAACATTCCTTAAAGCCAACAAACCATAGAATGGGTTGGGTTGGAAAGGACCTTAAGATCATCCAGTTCCAACCCCCGGCCATGGGCAGGGACACCTTCCACTAGGCCAGGTTGCCCAAACAGAGAAAGCCCACCCAAACCTGAAAGAGCAATTTGAGGTGAGAGATGCTTCTTCTCAGTGAGTACCTGGGTCTCTGGTGTAAAGCATGGCAAGGATTCGAGCCTGAGCTCACAACACCTTGGTGTTTTGTTTAGAACATTCCTTGTGTCAGGACCATCCTGATCTTTAGGAATTACAGGAATTAAACTGCTTCAAATGCTGCTGATTGATTTGTTGTTATGATTCAAGTCTTCTACTGTGGTCTGTTCTAATGGCCTTGTACTCCTTGTTACTTATGGGATGTGGTACCTCCCATGGCTCTGTACCCATCGCCTCTACATGAACCACTCAGTGCCTGTCACTTCTCCACAAGTCTGGTTAATTTTGCTCACCGGCCTCTGCCAGCAATTATGTCACATCTTGCCTGTGTGTTCCACTGTCCTGAACCTCATAAATAACTACTTGTGACACCACGAGGACCTCCAAACCCTGTGACTCCAAAATGTTTTGCTTATTCACTGAGCTGATTTATGGCCCTATCACTAATGTCCAGTCCGGCTGCAAAAGGGAATGGGCTCTTGCTCTGCCTCAGCCAGCCAGAATGATAGATGGACAAGCTGAAGAGCAGACCTCCCATCCCTTCAGGCTACCTGGTTTATTTTGGTAGGTTAAAAATAGCCTCACTAGCCAAGGGCTTGCTCCTGCTCTGCATTCAAAGCCGTGGAAACACTGCTACTACCTCCAAAGGGGACATCTCTGCAGCTGAGAAGCAGACAGCCTGGGGTGAGGAATATCCTAGCCTTGATTATGAACAAGCCTAACGCATAACAAGGATGTGTTTTTCAGAGGAGTGGGATTGTTGAGCTGCTTCGAGTATTAGCCCTCTTGTGCTGGGGATGTTGGGCAACAGCATTTCCCCTAGGGAGGAATAGGTTGCCTTTTGGAAGCATTTGCCTCTGTTGAATAAATAGCAACCTCTGTGTTCATCTTAATCTGGACACCCATGTTTGAAGCGTCTGTGAATGAAGATGTGATTTACACTGTGGCAATTTTGGGAAGGCTTTTGCTGTGATTGACCTGAAGTCAAAGCAGAACTGTGGTTATTCATGAAACAAGGGAGCAGAAATGTTAACAGTAAGCAGGGCAGGGTCTGAATGGCTCTGCCAGCTGATATGTTATTTTCTGGGCCTCTTTTAACACAGAAGACACTAGAAAATGCAGTGTGGTTAGATGAATTCTGCAGAAGGAATGTTCTCTCGCATATTCCGGCACTGTTATTTTAACTGTGCAATCAATGTGTGGCATTACCATGCTGCTGTCTCACCCTCCAGAAGGTATGAATTCACAGGAGTTTAAGCACTCACAGCAGCTTATCTTTAATCCAAGTGGATTTCTGGGATATTTCAGGCCCTATAAACTCAGCAGTTTACACATAGTGCACATAGTGCATGTTGTACATTGAGAGAACGTGTACATCCTGCCTATCACCACCTATACAAACATCATCAGTATTTGTTTCCTTTTTTAAACCAGGTTTAGATGTAGCCCTCTCTCAATAGGTTAGCATTAAATGTACATCCACAGTCACTCTGGACTGAGAACAGCCATCTGAAATGCTGCATTTGGTACCATAAGCAATAGGTTTCTTGGTGGCTTTGGACCTGAGAATGTGGACCATGTTTGTGTTTCAGTGTAGAGGCTCATCAGTGTTGCCAAGTGTGGGGGGGGAAGAAGTCAGGAGTAGCAAAGAATAAATGTGAGTGTAACATCATAAGAGCTTAGGGGAATGCCTCTGGGAGCTAATGTCAAGCAATCATGTTTGTTGAAAGTTGTAAGCATTAGACACTTCAGCTCCAGGAGTGGTGACATGTTTAGGAAGATAAAAGGCTGCAAAAGGCAATAGGGGATTATAATGTTTACTATTAATACAGTTCAGTGCTTTGGAGGACAAATCACACCCATCAGAAGAGGGTGATGGAGAGTCTCTGAAAATCTCTGCTATTTGCTGTGCAATGCCCTGGCCGCTGCAGGGCAGGGTGCCCTGGAGTTATCTTTGTTTCATGGCTGGTTTGTGTCCTTTTCCCTCCCACAAGCTGTTCTTCCCCTTCATCGGCAATTTGTACACCACCTACCAGTGGTTTGCAGCAGTAACTGTGGGCATGTGCCAAAATATCAGCACACAAAAGCTGGAACACTCACATGGAAACCTCTTGTTTTGGTGGATAGCAACAAGTCACCCATGCCAGACCAGGAGGTGAGAGAAAGCCAGGACTTGGCTGTTGTTCACGCAGTCCCATGTGTCGTTTCCCATTCCTGTTTCATGTGCATGCCCACTGATGTCCACAGGCTCACAGAATGGTTTTCCAAGTTAGGAGATGTGGATAGTAGGTAGAGCCCTAATATAAGATTTGTGTTAAGGTCACAAAGTCAGTATCATCCAGATCATGCAGCTCTGAGCTAGATGTATGATAAAGAGGTGCTGGGGTCCTGCTCTGAGTTTTCCTTGGGTGCAGTGTGGCAATACCAGGCTGGATGGGTGTCTGATGTAAGGAACCGAATTACGGTCATAGGTGTGCTGACAAAGTCCATCTGCCTTTTCAGACTGTTCAAAGTTGCCTGCTCTTGTGTGCCTTTGTTGACTGAAGGAGTGCAGGAGGTAAATGGAGACGCAGCATTAATGCCACATGGGAATCTAATCTAATTGCTCTTTCAGACCTTCGGTAACTCTAGAGTTTCTGAGCATCTCTCATGTGACAAGGAATCTGCCTTCACAGTTTGCTTGCAGGATGGTGATGTGTTACATTACATGTTGTCCTGTTTATAAATACAGGGGGAGAGACACCTTTGGCAGAAGGTCACATGAGTGATCTGTAACAATACATAGTTAAGGCCAAGTTCACACTTTACCATTTCCTTCTAAAGTAAGTAGGAGCTTTTCGTGTGCTCTCAGGTCTGTTGCTAATTTAGACAAGCTAATTTAGATCAGGAGGTGCTGCTGCTTCATGCCCCGGTTTAGACATCCATCTCTGGCTTTCTTCTCAGCAACTGCTCTTGCCATCCATCAGAACTCACCACATGAGTGCCATGTGGTGTAATATTTGCCTGAAACACGAGAGGAGGTCTTTGGAGGAAAGCCAGGTGACATGGAGATGGAAGAGGTGACAGAGGGATGCTGTTACATGTGTACATTTCCCTTTTAGCCCTACTAGCCATTTTCATACCTGGTTTGTGTTGGTTCAGAACTGTGTCATGATGTATTCATTGGCAGGCCTTTCTCAACTTGGCTGCTAGGAAGTGGCAAGTGAGGAAAGGCAAACGGTGTCATAAAAGTGAGCATTGGGAACTGTCAATAATGAAATGATTTGTCTCTTTCACAGGAGAACCCATAGCCTGTTTGTGCTGACCGGGGGCAGCTAAGCAAAGCATCATGACAAGCCGTCAGGAAGGTGAGAGAACAAATGAGGCTGTGAAAGCTCCCTGGGGTACCCACAGGAATAAGCCCAACTGCTTTTCATGTTCAGCAATCTGACATCTGCCTCACCACCACAAGGAGAGACACCGGTAACCGGCCCATCAGGTTCTGCTGATCTCTGCAATGGTGTCTTTCTTATGCTAGATTTAGAAGTTTTCTATAATAACGGATGTAAATCCTGCTCTATCCAAGTCACGGCTGGACCTCTGATGCTCCAGCCCTCGGACACACTTCCAGCCTACAGTATGGCTGTATAATATAATCCGAGAGGAGCTGAGCAGGAGCAGTCCCAGAGAGACAATGCAGGCTGATTGTTTCTAAAGAGAAACATGTTATCTGAATGGAATATATTTTCCCTTGACTTTCTAGTAAAACCCCTCAAGAAATCTTCAGTCCCGGGAGTTCTCATCACCCAGTTTGTGGATGATGTTCCAGAGGGATGCAGTACACCTGACTTTGAGCGGAAACCTGTCTCCCTGACGTTGGAGGAAGGTGAGAGTCTTAAATAGCAGTCAAAGCCACAGTCCTGGAGACTTGACTCCACTTCTCACCTACATGAAACAACCGTTGCCATTAAATCCAGCTCCTTTCTGAACAGATGTGACTAGATCAAAAAAGTAGTTTTGTATGGCCCAAGTCTTTGTTGTATGGTTGACAACTGCATCAGTACTGACAGAGGTCTTCTGAGCTTTCATTAGCACCTGCAAGGTCAGAATCTGGCTCCTAATGAATGCAGCAATCCAGAAAATCCTACAGGAAGCTCTCTAAGTATTTTGCAGCAAAAGATGAAGCACATTGACAAAGTTGGGGTTTTCCTGTTGCCCTAGCTTGTACTGTTCAGCACTAAAATTAACTGCTTTTTAAAGGCAGATGTACTGCTTGCAGTGTACTGCTTGCAAATACAAGAAGCAATATGGATCTTGCATAGAGTACAGAGAAAGCAGCATCTTGGAGCCAAGACCTAAGGCAATGGGAAGCCTCCCAATGATATCTTCACTTGCAGAGTAATTGAGCAGTTTTGGGTCTGGTTGGGTTTTGGAGTGGAGTGGCCTGAGGAGCTCGTGTGGCTTCTCTTTCCTCACAAGACTGAACCCATTCTGGCAGCCTGGATTTCAGTGTTGCCACACTCATGTGTTGAGCTTCACGAGCCATGATGTTCTGAAGGAGCACAGTGGCCTCTAGTGGTCCATCCCTCCTGCTCCACCAGCTTCCCCTCGCTCAGCCATGAACCAAGGTGTCCTCACTCGGCCTCTCTAACGTTTCCAAGTGAGTTCATTTACAGTAGGTTCCTCATAGTTCATATATGAAATATTAGGGAATGAGTGTCTTTCATTATATCATCATTGCCCCATTGCAGCCTGGAGAGAACTTCATGTTGGTCATCTGAAGACCAAAACTATTGCAAAAGAAAGGTAGCGATTATTCCCACCCTGAGCTACATCCATGGATAACTCATCTCCATTTCTATTGCCCGGTGACAGACACTCCCACTTACCTACATGAGCCTCTTTGGTTTGTTGGTTTATAGCACTTCTCGTGTATTTGAAGCCTTCTGGAAGAAAAGATTTGTACTGGGCAGTGGTAAAGCTGTTGGAGATGTCTGTGGGCAGCTGCAGAATACTCAGGTTCTTAGGGGAGAGAAGATGGGGAGAGCTCACAGTTAAATCCCCTCCTCTTCTCCCTCCCTTGCCTCTTCAAACAGCAGAGCCTGGTGTGGTTGGAGTACAAAGTGGTGCCAGGCTAGCAGATGAGGAAGATGCTACAGAAAGATGACATGTAGGGAGTCTAGGGTGAAACATTGCACCCTGTGTGGGTGCTCCCAGTTGTGGTACAGTGTGGTCTGTTCAGAACACATTTTCTTCAGTGTGCAGAAGGGATGTTTTCCTTTTTCCACCTTCTATTAGATCCAAGCTTATCCAAATGAAGGAGAGAGTGGGACCCACAACTCTTACAAATGAACTTTACTGATGTCCAGAGGCAGGGGACTCCAACACAGTGAGTCCTTTGTTATTTAACATCCTGCCCAGCATGCTTCCAGCAAAGAGAAGGAATGGAGAAGGAATAGGAACTTGTAGGGGAATACGTGTGTGATAAGAATGGATCTGGGCATTTCATGGCTGTGGTGCTATAGCATCATTGAATTCAGAGCTGATCAGTGGATGTGTGCAGTCATGTCTGCAGGCTAAGACCACATGGTAAAGGCCTTTTATGATTGAATACAGACAAACCTGGACTTGAGCTAATAACTGCTGCTCTTTGGCCCTGCCCAAATATTGAGGGAGATGAAAATCAGACCAAGACATCAAAGAATTGCTCTTTGGGCTGCATAACTTCCTATCTGTGTGTCTGTGTGATAAACCCATGGAGACCATGTTGTGCCAGTGGTGAATTCTAGAGATGAGTTTTTAAGTCATCCTTTCGAAAGCCAGTAAGTTAGAGTGGAGATTATGGCAGATGGCTTTAATGCAACTTTAACTGGTAATTTAGACATCTTTTACAGAGGCAAACAAAAAGATAGAATTGCCTAAACCAGAGACGTCTCACTCTGGGGATCACGCTATTGATAACCTAAGGGGCCTGCCATGAAAATCTTCATGTTCAAGCCTGTCTTAACTGATTTCTTGCCTCTTTTCAAAGGTAAAAATGCCATCTTCAGAGCTGTGGTCAAAGGTGTCCCAGCCCCTGACGTGAAATGGACGCGTGCACAAGGTGGAATGGATGACCCTGCCAAATATGAAATATTCTTCAATAGCGTTACGAATGAATTCATTCTGCAGGTAAATATCAACTATTTCAGACAGGACTCATGGAAGCACGAGAGCAATGGAAAGGAAAAACCTGCAGTGGGCTGATAGAGATGTGATTGGAGACCTCATAGCAACCTTCCAGTATCTGAAGGGGGCCTATAAGGATGCTGGGGAGGGGCTCTTCATTAGGGACTGTAGTGACAGGACAAGGGGTGATGGGCTCAGACTTAAACAGGAGAACTTTAGATTGGCTCTAAGGAAGTTCTTTACTGTAAGGGTGGGGAGGCACTGGAATGGGTTGCCCAGGGAAGTAGTAAATTCTTCATCCCTGGCAGTGTTCAAGGCCAGGTTGGACAGAGCCTTGGGTGCCATGGTTTAGTGTGAGGTGTCCCTGCCCATGGCAGGGAGGTTGGAACTGGATGATCTCAAGGTCCTTTTCAGCGCTGTATCACCAGATCTGAGATACCACAAAGATAAGCAAACAAAGCTCTTTAGAGTAGTTCTGGGAAGAGAAGAAAGATCTGAGACATCACTGAGTAGCTGTTAGAAGCTGAGTGGGTGTGAACTGATCCATAGCACATCCCTGTGAGCTTTCACTGTGTTCTTTTTAAGATAAACAAACTCACTGTGAAAGACAGTGATTTGTATCGTTGCTTTGCTGTGAATGAATATGGGGAAGCTTCATGCTCTGCTGGCCTCAGGATCATACAAGGTAGGATTGACAGGTTCTGTCCTCCAAAGGCCTGTTGGGCTCAAGCAGTTTTCCTGTCCCAAGGCTTTGCTGTCCTCTGGGGGTCGGTGCCCAGAGCATTGTCCAAGTATCCTTGGTGTAAAGGTCTACTTTTTCCCTCACTGGGGACTGGAGCTCCTCTGTGACTCCCCCCAGTTTGGTTGCTCCATGATAGTATGAGCTATAAGGCAAGGGAGAAGAAAGTGGTATTATTGTCACCACACTGGACCATAATTAGGTACTCTGGATTTAGTGTCAAAGTGGCTCAGTCCTTTCTTTATAGCATTGAATGAAGCAGCCTTTTGAGAGGGACTCATCCCACTTCAGATGCCACCTGACCTTAGTTCCCTGCTTCCCTTTATAATCAGTGCAGTGAAATGGGCACTTTGTGGTTAAATATAACTGACCCATTCTTGTCACTGGTTTACTATGTTAGTCTGAATTATGGCTTGTTCTGATTTGGTTTGTTTTCAGTTGGCTTTAAGAGGAAAGCAAAATACGTCCCTGTTCATGCTGCTGATGGTAAGTGTGCTAGATTGCTCCTTTCTTTTGAGGTAGGGGGTCAAAGTTAATACTCTACCACATTATTACTGCCCCAGACTTGTAAAGTGAAAAGAGTTAATGGATCTCTAATGTTCTGTTGTCTCTGATTGCTATTTACCTTTGGGAAAAGTGATGATCTTAGACATGGCTTTGAGCTGTTCTATTTAGTGATTCAGGAATCATTAGTGCTAGAAAAGGATTTTGTGATGTCAAATACAATTGGATCCAGCATGTTAACACAGCTGGAAAATAGGTTTCTGAGTGTCCTCTCTAGAAAGAAAGGAATCATTAGGAAGTGATGGACTTTAATGGCATCAAAGGGCATGAGGATGGCAGAGAAAACCATCTCCAAGTTTCATGTCAAGTGGGAAAAAACCAACAGAGGTGAATAGCATCATTAGAACGGCCTGTGGCCAGGGGGTGTTTTGAATTATCATGTTTTGGGGGATATATTTTACACTGTTGGGTATTTGAATGTTTCTTGTTCCCCCTCCTGCTGTAATAGAGTTAAGGAAGACACTTGAGGACTCCAGGAAGCGGCTGAGGAAGCGGTAAGCCTCCCCAATGAAGGCCATTGTTACACTTCTTAAAGGGTTCTTGAGGACAGGGCACAGCTTCATAGATCTTGAAGGCAACAACACCTCTTGGTTCTGACCCCTTCATTCCCCAGGAGGGAACCCGCTAAGATTGCCTCATGGGAATGACCTTGGAGTGTGCCAGCTCCTGAGCTGTGATGAGAAATTACCTGGGAGAGGCCAAGTTAGCCTGGACCAAATGGTGCCGATGACTGCTGCTGATTGAACAGTGTACAACTGCCTCTATGGCCCAGGGCAAGGCTGTTCCCTGGCAGCAGTTAATGTGTAGTATAGGTGCAGCAAACCTGTTCTGTAAGAGTCCTATTCTTTCTTGCCTACATCTCCAGGGCCAAGTGAGCTACAAGACTGACAAAGAGCGATGAAAGAGGCTTCAGAATAGAAAACCAAGATCTTTTGTTGTCTGTCAAAATGTCTAGATATATTTTTTTCCCCTGTTTCTAAGGGCCCCAGCACCAAAACCCAAACCCTTGGATAAAGAAGCAGTCTGGCAATTGCTGCTGCATGCAGATAAGAGAGATTATGAGAGAATCTGTATCAAATATGGAATTGCTGACTTCCGTGGGATGCTGAAGAAGCTGCAGGAGATGAGGAAGGACGCAGAGAGTGAACAAGGAGAGGTAAAATAAACTGCAACCACAGAAAGCACTGATCTTATCAAACTAAAGGGTCCTATAGTTTCACAGGAGCTTCTTTAAATGGTTAAGCCTTCCTAAATTGCTTTGTAGATGCAACTATTGTATGACAGAGGATGCTTTCTGGCAATGTTTTAAAGGGGTCCTACTTCTCTACTCATGCAGATGAAAATGCTAACAGTTCTGAAGTTCAGTTCATAAGTTTTAGGAGTTATCCTGAATGTAAGGTAATGCTAAAATCTGTATTTAGTTGTCCCTGATGAGAATTTGGATGCCCAATTGGCAAATTACACACATGAGAGTCAAAACTGGCTTTCATGTAGAGGGACATGGAGAAACCTGGACAGTGCTTGCACAGTGTGTGAATGACCAGGAGAGAGCATGTAAAATATAACTTGCCCACAGGAGAAAACTGTGGAAACTTAGAGCTGCTTCTTCCATTCACTTGGAGGTAGCTCTTTTCCATGCAGATATAAAGTAGATTTCAGATTAGTTTGACATTTGAAGAACTTGTGTGGTGGGAGTCTTCTCATTTATGAGCTCCTTGTGTCTTTCTTTGCAGCTAATACACAGCATCAAAAACTTCAAACACATTGAAGTCACCAAGGATGGAAAAGCTATGTTCAGCCTGGAGATGGACCTGAAAAACACAAAAAGCAAAGTCTATCTGCTTAAGGTGAGGGAGCGACATCACTTGGCCAGTTCACAGCAGCCACTGAAGTCATCTTCACCATAAAATGCTTCATCTGGGCAATGGCTGAGAGGAAATAAGCTTCTTAAAGTTGTCAGTCCATTGTGGAACCCTTGGCTGGTCAGGGAGAAGTGTTGATGTGGTGGTCCAGATCTATCTTTGGTGGTGAATATCATTTGGGATTTGTAGCCCTTCAAGTACAGGGGAAGCAGTCAGTTACTGACATCCTTTTGACTTCAAGAGCTCCTCCAGTAAAAGGAAATTCAAACAGAGTCTTTCAGGCTGCAGAAATTCTGCAGTCTCATCTAAGAAAACCAGGCCCATTTTATGCTCCTTCTACAGTGTTATTCCACTAAAATTCACTTATGTCAAAGAAGATCTCAAGGAAGTAAAACATCCCATTGAGTTCTGTGGTTATTTCAGTGTAACACCCAGGTTGATCAGTGCTGTGGATGTTTCTCTGAAAGATATATTTTGGTCAGACTGTTGTTAGTGACTTTAATGCAGAGGAAATCGGAGTCTGTTGAAGAGGAGGTCAGACTAGCTCTATGAACTTCCGAATCAAATGCATGACAAAGTCTGTGCAGCCACAACGTGGAGAAGTAACCAAAGTGGTACAGAAAGGTGGTGAACTCACCTGCATATCCATCTGTGAGGATGCTAAAATCTAAGCAAAGAATGTACTTTGTCTTCAAAGTTATAGTAAGTGTATTGCTTAAGCTTCAAAACCCCATGTGAGCTAGTATTGTTTTGCCTAATTTGAGAGCCTGATGCTCTGTTCCATGCAGGCCTTACTGCCCATAGCATTGCCCTGGTGTTCCATAAGCAACGAGTCCACTGTGAGTAGCACTAGTGTAGAATTCTCTGTTCTTATTCATTTATATCAACAAGGAGATCCCAGCACAGGTTTAGCCTGGTGTGTTTGAAATACCTTGCCTCAAAGTGCATGCTCTTCTCTCTCCTAGGATGGTGAAAAGCTCAGGTATGAAACGAGTAATGAGTATGGGAAGCACTGCCTGAGGCAAATTGGGAAGAAGTACATATTCATTGTCAATGATGTGCAGCAGGAAGATGCAGGATTGTATCAAGTCCGAGTGGAGGATGTGCCTGTTTTCTCAACTGCACTGGACCCTGACTGTAAGGAACTGAGTTACATGTATGGGAGGTGAACCTGCAATGAGAAAGTAGTTCTCGCTGGAAGTTTTTTACTAGGAGTAGATGCAAAGCTCAGCACTAAAACCTGGTAACTACAGAACATGAGTTTTGGTGCACACATAAGGGCTCCTGAGATGACACAGGTGAAAAAGAGCAGGGAGGTGATTGTGTGATTTGGACATTGCGTTTGTAGTCCAAAGGACTAGGTTCAAGTACCAGTTTGGCTCTGACTTTTAGATGACAGTGAGGAACCTCCTTATCTTACCCCATGTGTAGTTCCCTTTTGTGAGCTCAGAATAATAACTCCTACCAACTCAATACAAGTATCATGTTGCTGAAATACATTAATGACTACAAATCCTCAGCACATCACAGTGATGTTGGGTATAAATGCTTCAGAAGATAACAAAGACAAAAATCTGCTGGAAATGGGCACAGGACCACATCTCAGTCTTTCCTTTTCCTGCTTAACCCAGTGCTCGCAAGCATGACACGCTCCCATCTGTCTGCCTGCCTTTAGCTGCAACAAGTTCTTGTTTCTGTAGCATTTGTTTTCCCATTGCAGCCATCCCTGTGGGATTTGAGCAGCCACTCGGCAATACGAGATGCCTTGAGAACGAAGATGTCATCTTCAAGTGTGTCCTACGCACCCCATGCCATGATGCTGTGTGGCTACACAAAAACAACGTCCTGGAGGCAAGTGAGAAGCACCAGATCTCTGTGAGTCCTGATGGGCTGACCCACCAGCTGACTATCAAAAACTCTGTGCCCTCTGACAATGGCATGTACACCATCGACACTGGACTTTCCACCTCAAATGCCTGGCTTATTGTAGAGTGTAAGTGCCACTGTGTTATTCCCATGGTGTTGGCTTGGGGTGTGTTAACAAAATAACATTCCACTCTCTGCCTGGTTGCTCATTGAGATGATTCTATGCTGAGAACTGAACTGTAGAGCATCTCCATTCCTAAGTTACACCTGGAAAAAGAAGGTCAGGATAGACTCTCTTTCCTTTTCAGATAAAGCACATTTTTCCTGTTTTATTAATCCTGACAAATCCCATTGGCTGTGTAGTAATATGTTCTCCATCAGTTATTGAAAAAAACCTCCATAACTCAACATATGCTTTGCTGAAGCTGTCACTGTGTGAACACAGCACAGCATGCAAGGGATAAAGCAGCCTTAGGTACCATCAATTCTATACTAACACTATTCAATACTAACTTGTCTTGTAGTAATTTCTTTCCATACTAGAGGTTAAGTGAGTTAGAAGCTCAAAGGAAGATGGGAAACACTCTGTGTATTTTGTTGCTTCTGAAAGGTGGTTGCTTTGGTTGCTTTTGAGATCCTGCTTTCTGAAAAGTCTTTCCTCAAGTGGGAACTGATGGCCCATCTGTGGGCTAGTGTATAACTCCTCCAGGGCTGAAGGGAGAAGGCAGAAGGAACTAATGGGTCCCAGCTACAATCTAAGCCCCTCTGGAGTAGACCTGTTGTGCTGGAAATGTGCCTTGGTTTAATCCTCTTTTTGTTTGCTTGGTTTTCTTTAACGAGCACCTTTCTACTCACAGCGATTGTGTCTCCAACTGAGAAGTGGCAAATTAGGCGTGAATGTGACACTGAAAAGAATCAGGACTTGAACTGAATTGAAATGCATTTATTATGTCCCAGAATGGAACTATAACAAATGCTGCCACATTCTCCTTGTATTGAAGCAGTGCATGACCTATTCATTGTCCTCTTTTTCTTACCCCCCTCTCTTTTCCTGTAAATACCATCTCCTCCAATCAAACCATGCATCATCAATACAGATGCCAAAGGAAAGGGGAGACCAGGTGAAGGAGAAGAAAACTCTGAGTGGCTGGAAGAATCATTGCCAAAGAGAGACTGGGCAAAGAAACTTCGACAGCAAGAACCTGTTGGTGATGGAGATCATCTCATGGACACTGGCGAGGAGAAACGTGGCTGGTACAGAAACGGTCAAGGAGGAAGTCAAGGCCACTCTGTTGATGCTGATGGAAGCCAAAGGTTTTTGGGAAAGGATGGGCTACGCAGAGCCAACAGAAATGAAAGTATGGGGGGTGGGCAGTTTTCTGAAGCAGATCTAGATGGAGACACCATGGCAAGTGATGGAAGTATCTTTGGGTTAAAAGGCTTTGGAGGCAAAAGAGGATTAAGGCCTTTGCAAGGCAAGGATTCTATGGCAGACAGAGCAGATACTGGTGATGAATCAGGAGCAGTAGGTGAATGGATTTCTGTGGATGGCAGAGGTGGTGTTATCCTACGTCATGTTGATGTTGACATGGCTGATGGAGAAGGTGTGGGCTTTCAGCATGACAGGGATGGTAAATTAGATGATACAAGTTACAGAGCTGGCTTTGGGGGTTTTGGGAGATCACGTGCTGCTGGTGGAAGTTCTGAGGTAGATGGACTTGATCTCGATTCAGCCGGAGTGGGAGATGGTAAGGATGGCTCCTTCAGGAATACTCCATGGGCTGGAGCTAGAAAGAATGCTGCAGGCACAGAGACTGCAGGAGGAATGAGGTCCCCCTATGGCAAGGATGGTCTGCCAACTGTTGATAGGGATGGAACAGGCATAAACACAGAAGGGCAAATAGGTATCCCGTATGGTGAGGATGGCCTGGCACCTCATGCTAGAAGTCGCTTAGGTCAGACAGGAAAGTCTGGTTTGCTATACGGTCCAGGTGGTCCTTCAGTTGGAGATGGGGCTATACCTGGTGCAGGTGGCAGTTCTGTAGGGGAAATTGAGGCTTTGTATGGTCCAGGTGGTTGGCCACTTAGACAAGGTGCTGGTGTAGCTGGTGCAGGGGGAGTTGGATCTCCATACGGAAAGGATGGTCTCCCAGTTGGAGCTGCTCTTGGTGGTGCTGGTGTAGCTGGTGCAGGGGGAGTTGGGTCTCCATATGGGAAGGATGGTGTCCCAGTTGGAGCTGCTCTTGGTGGTGCTGGTGTAGGTGGTGCAGGGGGAGTTGGATCTCCATATGGAAAGGATGGTGTCCCAGTTGGAGCTGGCTTTGGTGGTGCTGGTGTAGCTGGTGCAGGGGGAGTTGGGTCTCCATATGGGAAGGATGGTGTCCCAGTTGGAGCTGCTCTTGGTGGTGCTGGTGTAGCTGGTGCAGGAGGAGTTGGGTCTCCATATGGGAAGGATGGTGTCCCAGTTGGAGCTGGCTTTGGTGGTGCTGGTGTAGCTGGTGCAAGAGGAGTTGGGTCTCCATATGGAAAGGATGGTCTCCCAGTTGGAGCTGGCTTTGGTGGTGCTGGTGTAGCTGATGCAGGAGGAGTTGGGTCTCCATATGGGAAGGATGGTGTCCCAGTTGGAGCTGGCTTTGGTGGTGCTGGTGTAGCTGGTGCAAGAGGAGTTGGGTCTCCATATGGGAAGGATGGTGTCCCAGTTGGAGCTGGCTTTGGTGGTGCTGGTGTAGCTGGTGCAGGAGGAGTTGGGTCTCCATATGGGAAGGATGGTGTCCCAGTTGGAGCTGGATTTGGTGGTGCTGGTGTGACTGGTGCAGGGGGAGTTGGATCTCCATATGGGAAGGATGGTGTCCCAGTTGGAGCTGGCTTTGGTGGTGCTGGTGTAGCTGGTGCAGGGGGAGTTGGATCTCCATATGGAAAGGATGGTGTCCCAGTTGGAGCTGCTCTTGGTGGTGCTGGTGTAGCTGGTGCAGGGGGAGTTGGATCTCCATATGGAAAGGATGGTGTCCCAGTTGGAGCTGCTCTTGGTGGTGCTGGTGTAGGTGGTGCAGGGGGAGTTGGATCTCCATATGGGAAGGATGGTGTCCCAGTTGGAGCTGGCTTTGGTGGTGCTGGTGTAGCTGGTGCAGGGGGAGTTGGATCTCCATATGGAAAGGATGGTGTCCCAGTTGGAGCTGCTCTTGGTGGTGCTGGTGTAGCTGGTGTAGGGGGAGTTGGGTCTCCATATGGAAAGGATGGTTTCCCAGCTGGAGCTGGCATAGATGGTGCTGGTGTAGCTAGTGCAGGGGGAGTTGGATCTCCATATGGAAAGGATGGTGTCCCAGTTGGAGCTGGCTTTGGTGGTGCTGGTGTAGCTGGTGCAGGGGGAGTTGGATCTCCATATGGAAAGGATGGTCTCCCAGTTGGAGCTGCTCTTGGTGGTGCTGGTGTAGCTGGTGCAGGGGGAGTTGGGTCTCCATATGGGAAGGATGGTGTCCCAGTTGGAGCTGGCATAGGTGCTGCTGGTGTAGCTGGTGCAGGGGGAGTTGGGTCTCCATATGGGAAGGATGGTGTCCCAGTTGGAGCTGCTCTTGGTGCTGCTGGTGTAGCTGGTGCAGGGGGATTTGGGTCTCCATATGGGAAGGATGGTCTCCCAGTTGGAGTTGGCATAGGTGCTGCTGGTGTAGCTGGTGCAGGGGGAGTTGGATCTCCATGTGGGAAGGATGGTGTCCCAGTTGGAGCTGGATTTGGTGGTGCTGGTGTAGCTGGTGCAGGGGGAGTTGGATCTCCATATGGGAAGGATGGTGTCCCAGTTGGAGCTGGCATAGGTGCTGCTGGTGTAGGTGGTGCAGGGGGAGTTGGGTCTTCCTACGGAAAGGATGGTCTCCCAGTTGCAGCTGCTCTTGGTGGTGCTGGTGTAGCTGGTGCAGGGGGAGTTGGGTCTCCATATGGGAAGGATGGTGTCCCAGTTGGAGCTGCTCTTGGTGGTGCTGGTGTAGCTGGTGCAGGGGGAGTTGGGTCTCCATATGGGAAGGATGGTGTCCCAGTTGGAGCTGCTCTTGGTGGTGCTGGTGTATCTGGTGCAGGGGGAGTTGGATCTCCATATGGGAAGGATGGTCTCCCAGCTGGAGCTGGCATAGGTGATGCTGGTGTAGCTGGTGCAGGGGGAGTTGGATCTCCATATGGGAAGGATGGTGTCCCAGTTGGAGCTGGCATAGGTGCTGCTGGTGTAGCTGGTGCAGGGGGAGTTGGGTCTCCATATGGGAAGGATGGTGTCCCAGTTGGAGCTGGCATAGGTGCTGCTGGTGTAGCTGGTGCAGGGGGAGTTGGGTCTCCATATGGGAAGGATGGTGTCCCAGTTGGAACTGGCATAGGTGCTGCTGGTGTAGCTGGTGTAGGAGGAGCTGGGATTCCATATGGACAGGATGGTCTCCCAGTTGGAGGTAGCTTTGGTGGTGCTGGTGTAGCTGGTGTAGGAGGAGTAGGATCTCCATATGGAAAGGCTGGTATCCCACCTGGGGGTGTGGGTGGATCTGGTCATTTTCCTTTGGGAGGTGCAGGAATAATGGGATCTCACCATGGCAGTGATTCTGTGCCTAGCAAAGCTGCAGGATATGCAGGTGGAGCAGGAAATGTCTTTTCCTCCGAACGTGGTGGTATGGGTGGATCTGCTCTAAGGGATACTGGGTCTCCCTATGGCAAAGACAGTGTGTCAGCTGGAGCCAGGGCTGGTGTGGATGATACTGGCAGTTTGAGAGGTGATGGGAAGGGGTCACGTTCTGTAGGTGGTAAAGAAGCTGTGGTAGGTGCTGATGAACGAGGGGGTGAATATGGTCTTGATTCACGTCCTGGCAAGCCTTCTACTGGACGTGAGACTGGAAAAGGCACTGCCAGTGATTTCAGATCAGGGAGCAAAGCTTCTGATGACAGAGGTTCACTTTCAGGTCAAAGAGCTGCGAGGGGTGGGGACAGAGATCTAGGGCAGTTACGGTCCCTTCATGGCACAAAATCTACCTTCAGAGGGGCAGGGAGTAAATCCCTTAACAGATTTGTTGGTGGGATGAGTTCAGGTAGTTTTGGTCAAGGGTCGTTGGATTATGGTCAGATGTCGGCTCATTATGGTGGACTTCCTTCAATAAACCTGCGGAAAGAGGAACCCAGCCTTGATTTTAAAACAAACGATTTCTTGAAGAGTATAGAAAGTGTGGAAAAAAGACGACAATATTGCCTTGATGATCTGAGAGGTACGTGTCTGATCCATGACTTCTGTCCTCCTGGCCTTTGCATGTTCATCCTCACATCCCTAATCCTGGAGAGAAATGGGATCTTATGCTTTAGATAGCTGCAGCTATATATCACAGTTTGGTTATACTATGATCTGTTCCTAATTGTACCACTGATTTGCTGTTGGACCTTACACAGTTTGCTCAGCTTGCACTCCTTAAAAGTCTAAATTCTCTTTAAGTTATCTAAACCAGGTGTCATCTGTTCAATCAAATATGTGATTCAGATCCACGTGGAACAGGCTTGAGTTCACAGACATACTAATTCCCATAGAGCTTCAAGGAATATGGGCACATTTCTTTGATATTGTTCCAATTTAAAACTCACAGTATCACTTTATTTGTCATAAGATCTAGTGCAGATATCTTTTCTTCCAAGTTCTGGGAACAAATCTGTGCCTGTGTATAATGGATCAATAGACTCATTGGGCCTGATTTAAAGTGCTCTTTTCTCTAGTAACCTTAGAAGTAATAAGGTGTTGCACATAGTAAAAGGAGAGTGAAGTGTATGCAGCCATTTGACTAAGACCAATGGCTACACTGGCAAGATGATAATGTGAAAACACCTTCCACTAGACAGGTTTCTCAAGGCCCCATCCAACCTGGTCTTGAACACTTCCAGGGATGGGACATACATATAAATAAGGAAGGAAATCAATGGCATTTGAGTTAATAGGGAAGGAGGTGGGGTGTTTAGTAGAGAGGGGATGAGGGTGTTAATGGAGAACAGGGGAAGGGAAAGAGGGGGTGGAGACAGTGACACCTGGGGCTGTTTAGGGGGAAGTGGTTGGGCAGTCCTATATCTGCTCAGTGCAAAGAATATCCTGCAGTAGCCCAGTTTTCCCAATGGCTTCCGTAGAGGGAGACAGGAAAATTAGCAGTGATTTAAAATAGCGAATCTGTAGATAGATGATGCAATTTGTGATGAATCCATTCCCATGAGGTTGATGTTGGGGCTATATTGTATGCCAGCCAGTTGGCATGTCTCTTCAGTGCAATGCGTTCACTCCAACTGGCCCACAGGCTCGTGGTACAAGAGCTTGTCATGACTACAGTATATATAGCCCCAAAAGCTCTCTGTTCTCCTCATGTGTGCATGCATTTTCATCTATACATTTCTTTGTCAGTGTTAACGCAGAGTTAGCATCTTTTCAACATCTCCCTTTCTGAATGTTCAGCACCACGCTGTCATGTCAACAAACAGCTACTGAATGTCAGAGTCCTGAAAGGGGAACCAGCTGAGCTGTCTTGCACTGTCAGTAAAGAAGGAGTGATAGGAACCTGGTTTAAGGATGGATTAAAGGTAGGTGTCTTCTAAGTGCTGTATTCTTCGATGAGCTTTGCTCTCTGGCTCTACCTCTTAGGTGGTGTATCAAAGTGTCCTTCCCTCTGCCAGTCTTACCCTAGACTGAATACGGCCCTGGAAAGGTTCTGCAGAAGCCTGTTGATAATAGAATTCTTGATAGAAATCCAGCAAGACTTCTCCCTTTTACTGCTACAAACCATTTTCATTCTTGCTGACCATAGGAGGCTTTGTGTTTGCCATTCATTTCGTGTTTGGTTTTTTGTTTGCCATTCATTTTAATGGGTGGAGATGGTGTGGGGCACTTCCTTGCCATGCAATACATTTCTTTGGTGAATGAGAGAAATATGAAAAGAGCAAGGGGGAAATCTTCAAACGATACTTCAGAGGGTTGTAAAGTGAAGAGTGGTCTTTCAAATCAATGCTTAAGGTTAAGTGTAGGCATTATATTCTATGTTCCAACACACCACTGAAGAGTAATTCCTGCTGTGGGATCCAGTTGTACTCGAGCATGGACCCAAGTTTTTGTCATTAAGAATAGAAATAGAGAGCTTGAACATTGTACTGAAATGTCTTTTTATGGACTTTTAATCAAGCCTTTTGGGGGAATATGTTGATGATGCTTGTGCAATGTTACCAGATGAGTAACTTCAGATTATTACCGTAATTAAACGTGTCATTCCTAAGCCTTTTCAGTTACATCTCAATTTCTTGTGTTTTGCTTTCTGTGCTTCACCTTGTAGTTAACCAGCATGGAGGGAGTCTGTTTTAAACAGGAAGGTCTAGTCCACAAACTAATTATTGACAAGGTGGAAGATATTCATGCTGGGAAATACAGGTTTGAAAGTGGAGATATAAAAACTGAAGCTTCGATTTTTGTTGAAGGTGAGTCTACTCAAACTACCAATGCAGCATGCTGGCCTTGATGCGCTTTAAACAGAACACATCTTCTCAGAGACCTATTGCTGGTTATTGAGAACTTTATAATAAAGAATAACCATGTAAATGGGAGATGGTTTTCATACAGGTTAGTGCCTTTTGTCTTCACAGATTTAAGTAGGGAGCTTTCCTGAATAGCTTCTATTAGCTCAGAGATTTTTGGGTGCAGTAATGTTTTATCAGGAGAGATTCTTCATTCGTGTGTTCAGTCTATTTCCTATGAGTGATTTGCTCCCATGAAAAGGATGGTGGGATACCCAATGATAATTATCCCCTAGCAAAGCACACGAATGTATGTGAAGCACTGGGCATGCAACATGTGAGCTTGTAAGCATTATCTGCAGCATCAAGAGGGGAGCCCTTCCCTCCAAGGTAAGCCTTATTCTCTTTGAGTTGCAGATTGTAATGACCTTGTATCACCTGTTTAGATCCTCCACAGGTTGACAAAGTGCTCCTCAAAAACTTAACGAGTGTTCCTACTGTGGCCAAGGCAGGACAGAACGTAACCATCAAGATCCCTTTCGAGGGCCGGCTGCCAATCAGAGCAGCTTGGCTAAAGGACAAGATGGAGCTAGCAGATGACACAAGGATCCGTGTTGATAAAACAGACACCTTTACCAAGCTGTCCATCTCCAACAGCGAGAGAAAGGACGCTGGGGATTACAAAGTCAGGCTGAAGAACGACAGTGGGGTCCTGGAGATCAACTTAAAACTTGTGGTATTTGGTAAGAGTCCCCTAACATCCACTGTGGTTTTCATGCTGAAGCTGAGGCAGAAAACCCATTAACACTGGTAACAATCTTATTTAGAGTTACTGGGTATTCCAAGATGAATTTCCCATCAAACCAGAGTACAAAGATTGCTGATGTGTTTCTTAGTAAAACGTGACACAGATCTAGTTTGGTTTTGCATGGCCTCAGCAGTTGGATTTTGAATGTTGGGCAGCTGTGGGAGATGGGACTATGTGCAAGGGGCAAATCTAAAATAGATGATCAAGGCCAAATTCAGCCCTACCATAAATGTCTGAGCTCTTTTGGAAGACCAGAAATTGTGCTCTTCCTTTATAAGCAGGCTGAATTGGTGCAGTGCTTATGAAAGTAATGAGAGCATGGCCTGGTTTCCACGCGGCTGCTGAGCAGGAGGCAGCTCATTGACTCTCTGTGTTCATCTTTTCAGACAAGCCCCAACCACCTATAGGACCCATCAAAATCGTGGAGAGCTCTGCAAACGACATCACCATTCAGTGGAAGCCCCCAAAGGATGACGGGGGCAAACCAGTGCAAAGCTACATCATTGAGAGACAGCAGGTGGGCAAGGACGAGTGGGTGACTTTGGGAGAAACCCCCAAGAGCTGTACTACCTTCACTACCAACAAAGTGGAACAAGACATGAGCTACTACTTCAGGGTGAGAGCTGTGAATGCTGAGGGCACCAGTGATGCGCTGGAATCAGAGGAAGTGAAGGCTGTCAGTAAGGGTAAGGAAGATCTTTCCATAACGGTGTTCAACAACCATCTGGGAAACTCATTGTCAAAGATGACATCAAGGGAATCTCGCTGCATTTCAGATGTTGGCTACAGACCTAAACTTGAATTGCAGCTCTGAAGTCTTCATCCAAATTGGTGGAGATTGCACATCAAGACTAGAAGTTTTCTGTAGGCTTTGGTGATGCTAAGTGGGGTGGCATTAGGTTCTCAGTTCTGCTCCATTCTGAACTGGGAATTGAGTTTCACAGGAGAAATGCAACATTGCATGAAGATCCAAGAATGTTTTTCCCAGGGTGGCTACAAAGGGAACATAAGAGGCCTTTTCTTAACTCCATAGGCCAAGGAATGTCTCCCTTTTGTGCAGCAGTTTTCAGCATGATGACTTCATTCCCCTGATTTCCAAACATCTAATTCTATTCTTTGTCCTTCCATGAGTTTAAATATTAGAACAGTTTTGCCATGAGCATGAAGGTAGTACGAGAGAAAGCAATGGTCTGTTTCCGATTCTCATCTTTCTATATTCTTCTCATGATCACGAGAAGACCTGCATTTTGAATACGTTAGCAGAGGGCTAAGAAAAGCTATTCTGTTTCTGGTTTTTACCATTAAAAGCAGGAATGATACTGTCTTTATCTTACCATATAAGAATGATATTCCTCACTCTGTAGGCTGACAGTGGAATTGTCACTTGTGATGGCAGCATGTTGTTAATGAAAACAAAACTGAGGAACGCAGGTCCATGCTGAATTCTCTTTGTGTGGGGTATAGGATCCACAGCCTCAGATCTCAGTCAGGCTTTCAAAACACACCCGCATGAATACCTTGGGGAAACCGGAATGAGAAATGCCAGAGAGCACTTTGTCATCTTGCAATGAAAATATACCTGCTAATAATGAAACACTGACCTCTTTCTAGCTACACCTGGTGCCCCAGATCCCCCTGAGATTGTCAGTGCCAGCAGAGACACCATCACAATATCCTGGAAAGCACCTCAGAAAAGTGGCAGCTCCCGAATTGTGGGGTACCTCGTTCAGAAGCGCAAGAAGGGTACCATGACCTGGCTGCCAGTCAACAACGTGCCTATAGCAGGTGGGTTGCTTGAATCCTAGAGCAGACTGGATGGACCTGCAGAAGGCAAAAAGGCCAGCTGGGTTCTGGAGCTGCTGAGGATCTTACACCTTCTCACATCAGTGTTTTCCCTCTAATTCTCGAGCTGCTGCCTGTTCCCATCACAGCCATGTTACTCCTGTATGAAGTTTTACCACCTTCTCTTTCATAATATATGTTTTTCCACAACTACATTCTTCTCACAACTAAGGTTTTGCAGCTGTACCACAGCAAAGCCAGCTTTGGGGTTTATATGCAGCTGAATGCCTGGGATTAGGAGGATTATGATCTCCAGCATGCAGCTGGAGAGGAATGCAGACAAGCTCACTGCTGCATCCTCTATAAGTAAACTGATGTCTTCTGTTGCTGGAGCTAAAGTCTTCATTCCATGTGCAGAACTACTGTCCTTAGTCCTTGCACTAGGAACTTGGCACACAGGAATTTAGAAATGCAAGGACTATGTAAATACAACATATAAATGCAAGGAATATATAAATGCAAGTGGTGTTTTGGCTGTAGCTAGCATTGTCTATCAGGTGAAAGCTAGGACTTCTTATCTGGTATAGAAGAGTTTAGGATTATCCCATGAGGAAAAGCAGTATATATCCTTTCTTAAACTTAATAGTTCTCAAGCGCTGTTTGATTTGAAAGGGAATACAATGAACACATTCCAGGAGTACACATGCACTTGGATAGGGAAGGGCAGGGGAATCAGTGACAGCATTTCTCTGTGACTCCTGATGGCATACATCTGAACCAACATGCTCCTTTTCATTCTGCAGACAAGAAGCTGGAGATGACCAATCTCAAGAAAGGTCTGCAGTATGAGTTTCGTGTGGCAGCTGTCAATGCTGCAGGCACAGGAGATGCCAGTGAACCGTCAAAGCCTGTCTTTGCACGGGATTCCACAAGTAAGTGCACTGCCCCTCATCCTTCTGGCTTGGAATTGGGACATCTGAATGTAAACTGGTGATGTTAGTGGAAAGGGGATGGCTTCAAGTGCTTGGTAAAAGTATGTGAAGATCAAATAATTAGGAACGTTTCATGGCAATGGATAGAATCCATTATGAGCATGAGGAAGGAATGGCAGGATTTCCTGTGTGATATCTTAGTCAAGATGTGGAAGACTCCATGTATGGGGGAGATGTACAGTGTGGAGAAGTATTCAGGATGGGCTGCAGACTGTTTCAGGGTTGATATCCAGTGCACTTTAAGTATGTAACCTGCTTTAAGTGTCCCTGCCTTGGCAGGGGGAGCTGGACTAGATGATCTCCAGAGGTCCCTTCCAACCCTAAAGATTCTGTGATTCTGTAATGTTGGGGAATCTCAGAAAGTGACTGAAAAAAAGGGGATGAAATTTCTAGAAAAATAACTTAAATAAAATTTCTCTTTTCAGAATCTCTAGGTCAAGTGCAGGACCTGAAAGTGAGCAGCAGTGACAGCTCTAGTATCACCTTGACATGGAAAAGACCTGAAACAAGTGATGGGAGTGATGTGAAGGGCTATGAAGTGGAAGTGCGGTCTTCTAACAACCTCAACTGGACCAAATGCAATGTTCTTCCCATAGAGACAACCACTTACACAGTCAAAGGCCTCCAAGCCAAGGAGATATACTTCCTGCGTGTGAGAGCCCTCAGTGACAGTGGCCCAGGAGAAGCCGCAGAGCTTGAAGCTCTCCTTGGACCTGCTCCCCCCGTAGGTAGGTCAAAGTGGTGCTTTCAGAATGAGCAAGGTCGTTCTATAGGCAACAGCATGCAGGCATGGTCCATAGGTGACTGACAAGCTTATTTTAAGTCCCAGACTGTAGCAGAAGGAGAAGTACTGCGTTACTCCTCTACAGTATGGTCTTATTTGGTCACATCATCAAGAAATTGAGGATGTAACTGATAATAAATGTGCAATACACAGTGTTCAGCTCCTGTTAAAGACTCATTATGACAAAAAGCCCTCTAAAACTGCCTTTTCTCCTCTTTTCTTTCCAACTAGCTGTTGGGGAAGGCATTAGGAGTATATCAAACACAGGTGTGTGACTGTCAGCTGGAGACTGCAGTAATGTACAGCTTTTCATTGTGATCACTGTCTTTTCCAGTTCCTCCAAGGTTACTAATAGATGACACAGTGAAAAGCCTTCTGGTTATAAAAGCAGGAAATATCATCCGAGTGAATATTCCCTTTGAAGTAAGTATTCAAACATGTTAGTAAGAATTCCCCACCTGTGTTTTATTTTGTAGTCAATAGCAGACAGGAAAACTGAGCTTTCTTGGCGTGGAATTTTATTTACTAGACACTGGGTAGATTCCTTAAGCTGCATGTGCTGTGTATGCTCTCTGCATGTGGAAAACATGAGCGAGAATTCAGCTGTCACTCTTAGCATCAGTGCCATAAAAGATTAGGGTCACTCTTTAACCATTGCAGATGGCACAATGGTGGCCGTACAACCATCTCAATATTAGCATCATCTGGTACTCATCTGTCATACTTAGTTTAAAAATCAGTTCTTTCCCTCTGGCTCCCTCAGAGACCTTGGGGTAGCGTTTTTAGCCACATCTTCTTAACTGTGTTTGTAATACTAAGCAGCAGGACTTCAGCTGTATGATTTGAGGAATGGATGCACTGAAATCCTGTCTGCTTAGACACAAGCTTGGAGTAACATAGATAAAGTCTGGGATATCCAGAAGAGGGGAGACCAAAGATGGCAAAAAGGAAGCAAAGACTTTGGGAATGTTTCTTCTATCCAAAGCCAGCAGTAGAAAATGTTAACTACTGATGTCAGCTGTTTGTCCTGATGTTGCACACCTTGTTTGACATGGTTAACCTGGGCAACTTATTCCAATAACAGTCTTAAAAGACACAGAGAAAGAGAAAGCTGCCAAGAAACTTTAGAGCAGCCCTTCCTTTAGATCTGTTAGGTCCATCTTGCATCCATATTTCTAAATACTACCTTAGTGTGCCATGTAGGTACACATTCTTGAAGGTATACTTTGAGCAACCTGCTCTAGTGAAAGGTGTCCCTGCCCGTGACAAGGGTTTTGGGACTAGATGAGTTTTAAGGCCCCTTCCAACCCAAACCAGTCTGGGATTCTATGATATGGGACACGATAATGAAACTAAAGAATTAAAGCTGCAATCAGGAGGCAAAACAAATGGGCCATAACTTGTGTTTTTCTTTACAGGGGTCTCCAGCCCCAGTGGTGACCTGGTTAAAGGATGGGCGTCCTCTTCCAAGCCAGGCTAAAATAAAAACCCAAGATGATACCACGCAGCTGCTGATCGGAGCAGCTGAATTCACTGACAGTGGCACCTACACTGTTGAGCTCCAGAATGGGTTAGGGAAAAGAGAAACATTCAGCTTCCAAGTTCAAGTTACAGGTGACTCCCTCACTACCAGATATCCATGCAGATTTACTCCAGATAGGCCACAGAGTTGATTGTGGTGAGCACTGGTGCAATTAAGTGCAGTTTTCCATGGGATTGGGTGATGTCTGTAGGACAGAGCAATCTTAAATAAGGGAGTGCAAAACACAGGAGAGCAGATCATACCCTTTGTAACAGTCTAAGGTTTAGGCAGCAGCAGGCTGTAAGCCATTTAGTTGTAGCTACTACATCTCTGTATTCTGTCTCCCCAGGAGGTGAAAACATTCAGCTATATCACCCTCATCTCCTCCCTATAAGAAGGGAAGAGCTGAGCAATGCAGATGTAATGTGGCAGAAGTGCAGTTAGTAGCTAATGAGTTGGCGTGAATGATGAAGGAATCAAATCTTGTCCCTTCTAATGACCAGACTGTTTACTCAGCCCCCAGATCTAGAATAAACTCCAAGTTTTTAGGGTTTTATATGGTGCCACTTTCCCTACATCTTTGATACTATCTGCTTTTATCTGACAGATATCCCACTATCACCTGGACCTATTCAACTGCAAGAGAATGTGCAAAACACAGTGACAGTAACCTGGGAGCCATCAGCATCCGAGAAATGGGAGCGTGATCTCTACTACACAGTCCTGAAACGTGAATCACAGAAGGGCATATGGCGTGTGGTGGGCGACCTGATCTACACCAACAAGTTCACATTCACCCGCCTGATCCCAGGCCGGGACTACTACTTCAGAGTTGTGGCAAAAAATAACTTGGGAACCAGTGGTCCATCTGAAACTGTGCAGCCTTGGAGGATCCGGAAACCAAAGGGTAAATCAGCTTTTACAGGTGTTCGTTTGTGCTGTCCTGCTTTGTTTCTTGTATTGTTTCTAACACACCATCCTGAAATGGGGGTGGTGGCCTGGGGATGTTTGGTTGCCTAGAGAATGCACAGAGACACCCTAAAAACCTTCCAGTGTGGGAGGGAAGGAAGTGTCATGACTGAAAGTCAGTCCTTTAACCTCTGCCTTGTCTTGCTGTGGAGCAGTATCTGGGCCGTGGTTTTATGGTGCTTGTTGTTGTTTGCAGCTGAGTTTTACATCAAACCCCAGAAGTACAAGGGAGTGAATCAAAACCAGCCCCCAAGGTTCCTTGTCCCATTGAAGCCTCACGTGGTGACCACCGGCAGCGAGTGCCACATGAGCTGTGCAGTTGGAGGCCATCCAGCTCCCAAGATCAGGTGGTACAAGGACAGTAGAGACCTCTCCAATGATCCCACCTATTTTTGCACGAACGACTTTGGAGTCTGCTCCCTGGTTGTCCTGGGTGTCACGAAACAGGATGAAGGAGAATATATGGTAGAAGCCACCAACGAATTGGGCCGTGCGTTCAGCAGAGCCTTCCTCACTATTAAAGGTAACAACAATCTTTAATGCTCCTCTTCCTACATGTCAAGATACATCGCTGCTGTTAAGATGCCTTAAAATTGTAGCCATGCAGCTTTATTTACTGGCAAGAGCGATCTCTCATAAGGCAGTGGATATTTGGACTGCTTCATTGGATATTTAGTTATCTTGCTAGTCATCAACTATGAAATTCAATAGAAAGGAAAAGGCAGGCATGAGAAAAGCACTTGATTCCTACATGATGCAGGAGTTTTGGTTGACCATGAGCAAATCTTTTAGAAGGAAATATTCCACCTTCATTTGTTAAGATAATGTCTGAGGTTTCTATAGTGCAGGAGCTGCAGAGCAGAAGGTCCTACAAGATACGCAAGGTTGGGTTGAGGCAGTGAGGAAAGAGCTGGTGATATGTGGCCAAAGGGAATGAGAAAGGAAGAAAGAGAGGGACAAGGTGTAAGTTAAATAGGGTCATTGGGGATTCTGATGAGAATAGAGAATCAGTGTGGTTGACTGAGGATGGGACTGATCATAGAATCATAGAACAGATTGAGTTGGAAAGGATCTTCAGATCATCCAGATCCAACCCCCTGCCATGGGCAGGGACACCTCACACTAAACCATATCACCCAAGGCTCTGTCCAACCTGGCCTTGAACACTGCCAGGGATGGAGCATTCACAACCTCCCTGGGCAACCCATTCCAGTGCCTCAGCACCCTCACAGTAAAGAATTTCTTCCTTATATCCAATCTAAACTTCCCCTGTTTAAGTTTTAGTCCATTACCCCTTGTCCTATTACTACAGTCCCTAATGAAGAGTCCCTCCCCAGCATCCCTATAGCCCCCCTTCAGACACTGGAAGCTGCTCTGAGGTCTCCACGCAGCCTTCTCTTCTCCAGGCTGAACAGCCCCAATGTTCTCAGTCTGTCTCCATACAGGAGGTGCTCCAGTCCCTGAGCATCCTCATGCTCTCCTCAGGACTTGTTCCAACAGTTCCATGTCCTTTTTATGTTGAGGACACCAGAACTGCACACAGTGCTCCAAGTGAGGATGGTGTTCTTGTAGCTGTTCTTGTTGTTGATAGTGGATTATACTTACAGATAAATACTCCTGGCAATTTTACTGAGTTCATTCTGAAATATCCTTTACTTTGAGCCAAATATTTTCCTTTTTAATGCAATTCAGAATAACTTGGTGGGATTGTATGAGTGGAGAAATGGGTCAGTTCCATCCCTGTAATCCTTTTGCAGGCATCTCCCTTATTACAATATTGAGCTACTTCTTTCTCTTCTTTTCAGACTCCACCCTGTAGCATGACCTTCCCGAGACCATCCCTGCACTGCTGTGTAAATATGAAGGGTTTTATTGAGACCTGGTCTACACAAAGGCTATGTCTTTATTTGCAGATGTGTATTATAGTCCGAGTGCTTTCATTTTCAGATCCAGTAGTTGCATTTGGAACATGATGCTTCACCGTAGCCAAAATGGGGGGGGGAAAGAGCATTAAAAGAATCATATCTCTTTGTAATGATCATGGCTTTCCACTTGACCTTTAAAGCACAATTAGAAGCTTCAGGAGCACAGAAGATGAGAGGAAAAATAATTGGCCAAAATGAAACTTTCCATGGAGAACACAGGCGGGAGAGATCATTCTGCCACCCCAGTCACCTGCTGGCAGGCTGCAGCAAGAGTATTTCTTGACACCAGAGATCAATGAAGCCTTTTAGTGCATGACCTTCTAATCCAAAGCGATCGTTTCAGATTCCATGTAATTCTCAGCAGGTTTCCCAATTGTGTTCTGCGTTTATTCCACCTCCAGCAGCAGCCAAGTGCTTTATTTTCCTTAACCTCTAAGCTGAAACCAGGATCTGCCTGCTAGTTTTACCTGAACTATAAAGGGATGCATTCTCAAATTGGCCAACATGGGATAAGTGAAAACTCATTGATGGGAATGACTGGAAATCTATAGTCAATTGTATTCATGTGTGCAGATCAGTGCTGTACTTAGAAAATCTACTATAGCAAGTGCTATAAACCAGGATGTATCTGTCCTAAACCATCACCTTTGAAAGAGAACTGCCCCTACCTCATGTCCTTGCTGGAATGTTTTTGCCTAATGCAAAAAAAGAGGTTCAAGATCTTTCATGGTTGACCAGAAAGATGAGGTACGACCAGAGATCTTCTGCCATGGCTGGGGAATTCCATCACTGAGTGGAGGAGGAGACTGGAAAGCACAAATGTTATGAGGACTGTATGAACATACAGCACTGGAGCCTTAGCACCAAAGGTACTTTGACACCATCTAGACAACAGGAGAGCATAGATCAAAGACTCAAAGGCACTGGATCCTCAGACCCAGTCAAACATTTATGTGGGGCTGAAATGTTCTTTCTGCTGCTATTTTGTACAACGTTGTAGACAAAGCAACAGTAGATTTTGAAATTAAACCATAATTCAGGCAAATCCATCATGAGTAAGTTTTTATTTTGGAAAAGGAAGCACAGCCAATTCCTGACTGTAATCCTTGTCAGCCATGTAATGGCTGTGTGAGCTCACCCCTCACCCTGCCTTGTGTGTGTAGGCTCCTGTTTCACATGGGGAGAGCAGAAGAGCAGCTACAAGGCTTTTACAAGCTTGGTTCTTGCTCATCTTTGCCCGTGATGGGGTGGCAGAGTGGTGCAGGCTCTCCTCATGCTATCTGGGCTCAAAAGAATATAAACATGTTCGTGGTGGCATGAGGCAGCCACTGACTGATGAGGAGGTACACATAGCATCCTTCTTTGAAGCTATCTCTACCAGTTGCTGTGCACATTCATGTGGCATGCTAACCTTCAGCAAGGATCAGTTTATTCACAGTGTGATAACCCAGGGCTGCTCCCCACTGAGTGTTGTCTTCCATCAGGGAAGCTTCTGCCCTTGCTCCTCCCTTGGCTGCTCAGCTGGTCCCATCCCTTCATCTCCAGGGGGTGGTGCTGTAGGACTGCAGAGCCCTCCAGGTCTCCCCAGGCTTCTACAGAGCAGGAGCTCTGTGGTTTCCAGCTCCTTCAGAGGCCTGAGAAGCTTTAGTTCTCCCATGAAACTCCATTTAAGAGCTGCCATTGGCAATGTCTTACCTCAGGCTAAAAGCTTGAACACTTCTTTCCTGGGTTACAAGGTTATGGCAGGAGTACATTCAAGGGAGCATCACCTTCAGATCATTGAGGATGGTGCCCTTCTGTGTGCTCCTGTAGCTTAGATCCAAAAGTCATCCAATACCTGAAGGGGGCTGACAAATCTGGAGAGGGATAAGGGCATTTGGGATCAACACCTCTGCTTCCAAAGCCTATCTCAAAACTGCCTTTGCTCCTGATTGCTCCTGAGCAGAGACAGTGCAGCTGGGCTGGAGATGCAGATCAGGAGGTAGCTGCTGCTGTAGTCCCAAAGGTGGGTAAGGAAGCCACTTACACCCCATGCAGAGGGGTTTGCAGGCTGCACCAAGGCAGGAATTCAACCTGCATGGAAGCGCACAGCTGTGGTACCCTGGTGCATGCCCTGCAGCATTCCCTCTGTTCCATGGATGGAGATCTGGGAGCGGAGCAGAGCATGGGTGCACACAAGCCACTGTGGTTTACATGACTGTGGTCACCAGCACAGGGTAGTGTTATGTCATGGGGCAGAATGAGGCCGTGGCTTTGCTAAGGTCCAGCTTGGTCTCCTGCTTTAGGTGGGAGAACTGCCCTGGTCTGTGCTGTTGTCCATGGCTTCCTTTTCTCAACATCAGGTAAGACTTTTGTCCTTTTATGCTATTCCCCATTCCCCATGTCAGCCTGGCAGCAAGTATGTTCTGAACCGGCAGAGTGGAGAGTGAAGGGGCTGATGCCCGGATTCCCTGACTAATATTACTTCTGGACCTGGTACCATGGCTGATAAAACCAAACCATTGCAGCAGGGATGGAGTTGGCTGCTCACTGCTGAGGCCAGTGAGGTGAGCACAGTGTGGACAGGATCTGTGTGAGCACTGGGCATGGTCTGTGGGCCATAGGTGTGTGGTTAACCCGAGTGCTGCTCTATCTGATGGAGCTCACTGTTGTTCAAGTCTCTTTTTAAGGCAGGATGCAGCAGCACCAGCTCAGTGGAGGTGATGCTGTGTGTGCTCAGTTGCTCTGAAAGCAGCCACAGGAGGTACCTTAACTCACAGAAAAGAGCCTGTTAAGCCCTAAGGAGCTGGGGTTTGGGTGATGGGGAAACCATCACAGCACTAGTGCAGCTCATCTGCTATTCTTGCTCTAAACAGGGATTTAAGAAGCCTCCAGCTTTAGTCTGTTCCCTCTGCCCAGCCCTGCCACTGGGTGGCTGCTGTGGTCCTCAAGGGCTCAGAGCTATTGGGGAGCTTGCCCAAAAGGGATGGTGTTGAGATGGAATGGGAGTGAAATCCCCCAGAGGAGCACACTGCAATGTGCCTGTGCTGACTGCTTCCCCCAGCCTTGCCGGTGACACTGGCTCCTCCTTACCTTAGCCTTCTCCAGCAGCCGCAGATCTGCATGTCAGACCCAGAGGCACTGACCTATGGAGTTCTGTTACCCTACAGATGGCATCACCTTGCTCACTCTGACCTGGTCCAAACCTTTGGGCTGGGCATCGCCATTCCCTTTAGGGTGGCTTTGGAGCAGCCGGAGCTTCTGGAGGTGCAGCTCTTTGTGTCCATGTGCAGCCACCTGCCCTCTGCACTGACCCTTGGGTGGGATGGTGGCTGCCTCCCCCTTGCCTGCTGTAACCGCTTAGCACCAGGCAGGCAAGCCCAGGTTTCTCTGTCCTCTTTCCCTTCCTCTCCCTCAACCGCCATTCCCAGCACAGCCTCAGCTTTCCACATCCCTGATGTAAGGCTGGCAGCAGACTGAGGTTGTTTTGCCTCCTCCATCCGCCTGCATTGCCTCTGCCTCCACCCGGCCCTTGGCTCTTCTGCCTTGGTGTGGCACGTAGTGGCCTTTGTTCTCGCCCGTTGCATGGTGAGCAGATGAAAGCCGACCATGAAGCATTAATTTATAGCTAGCTTGAAACACAGTTTTGGCAGGGCAAAGCACGCCAAAAGATGTAGCAATGCCTGAGGAGCTGCGCTCATAGTGCTTATCAAATGATGCTTGAAAGGCTCTGTAACGCAAGAGGAAGGTTGAGTTGCTCAATTCTAGCAGAGGATAAACTGCTTCTATTACAGGGACACGTGTTTGGGAGCAAGGCGCTGATAGCTGGCTTTTGGAAACTCGTCCGGCGAGGCAAATCAGAGCTTTGGGAGCCATGGTCCAAAGGGCAGAGCAAGGAGAGAGCCCATGCATAGACCTGCACGGGGCTGCACCACCTCTCCTGTCCACCTTCTAGAAAACTGGCCTAGAGAGGAGCTCATTGCCTTTAATGCAATCAAATATGTGAGTAAGCTTCACGCTGACAACCCTGGAGGGTCTGGGCAGCAGGAGTTGGGCACCAAGGATGGGTGCTGACCACACAGTTACCCCCAGCCACCAGGAAAGCCTGGCCATGAGTTGATGCATGGTGAGAGTTGGGCTGTGCAATCCTCAGACAACAATGAGCCTTTAGGACAATCATGCTTCCTGTGTGGCACTGAGGAGAGATGCTGTTGTGATGCTGCAGAGGCCATCCCAGCAGCTCTGCTGGGGCTATTGAGATGTTCAGGTTAGGGGGGGACCTTAGAGAAACCAGAGCCATGCATGGATCATCTCCTGTGTGTTTGTGTCCTGCCATGGAGCTGCAGTGACCTACCTGTCACTGTGTGCTGTAGAGAAAGGGGGTCCAGGGAGCAGTTGCACTCCTGACCCATGCTCCTCCATCATTATCTCACTCTTCAGCTTTGAGTTATTTCATCCAGGTCCCTCCAGGACACATGCTGGGGTTTGCACTATAAAACCCCCACCCCACACAGAAAGAGCTGTAATAACAATAATAATAAAATAATAGTAATAATAATAATAAATAATAATGATGTTGTAGGCCACCACGGGGGTCCAATGAGCATGATCTGTAGATGCAGCCTGCTCTGAAGAGGAATGTCACAAAGCAGGGTGGCTGAGAGCCTGTCCCTGCTGCCTGCCTCAGGACCAGGTTTGATCCCTGTCCCTCTTCCATTATGTGATGATTCTGATCACGTTGCTGAGCAGGGAAGACCCCTGGGGCATCCAGCTGGGAGTCCCCTTGGCCAAGGCTTCTATCTCCCATCCTTGGGACAGGACGTCTTGTACTGTCCAAAGCCAAGGAGGTGTCCTAGTTGCAAACGTGCCCTCTTTTCCTTCCCACAGCCAGTTTAAATGCTTTGAATTCCATTTGCTGTGCCAAGGACAAGTAGTTTTCCTTCCCAAGGAGGTTGTCCTCCTTCCAAAGCTCCTGCTGGGCTGCAACAAGGTGCCCTTTCCTCTCCCTTTTGTTACCCATGCTGGTAGGAAATCTCCTGCACATCAGACCTCGAGTAGAATGTGGGGGTAAAGCTGCCTGGAAAAATGGTGTCAAACCCCATTTTTGCACAGAGAGGTCTGAATTTCATTGTGTTTTGTCAAATGAACTTAAATTGGAGATTATTGAGGGCAGGTGCTACCCAACAACTACTGAATCATCCTTGGTTTTCTAGGTGAAACCTTTGGGCAGAATGTCAACTTGTTCTTGTTGCAAGAGGAGGATGAGATGCTTTGCTCTCCAGAAGTAAGGTGAGATACAGGTTTTCAGTCATTCTTAAGCAGCAGAGCAGTCCTTAGTGCTTTAATTGGAATGAAATTATATGTGATAACCCAGCAGTTACAGTGTCTTTAAAGCAAAAAGGTGTCACAGAAGTGGTGAGCCTCCTCTTCAGCCTCAGCATCTTCACACTGCGGAGTGCTGGCTTTGAGTTCCACAGATATGACAAACAGATGCAGTAGACCCCAGTGGGAGCCACAGTTTCAGTGCCAGGCTGCTCATTCCTACTGTTTCACAGGGATGTTTGCAGCCCCCCAGGTGCCATGGAGGACTCTGGAGTTAAGAAGGATGATGCTTGGTTGCATAGTTATCATCTAGCCCCAGTCTGTGCAATGAAGCTCTCCATATGCCCATGGAGCTGCTGGTCAACTTGCTTAGAAGCCCACTTTTCTCTTCAGGGCCAGAGCACAGAATGTATGGGGAGGATGGAGGAGGTGGTGCCTTCAGCCTGGATGATCAGAGGTTATCCAGGAGCCTTCCTCCACCACAGAAGAAAGAGACAGGTCCTCTCCAAGGTGAGAAGGGATGAGTGACACCACGCAGAAGCTGCAGCAGGGATTATTTCAAGAACAAGGTTTTACCATAAGAGACGTGCAGCACTGGGATGGGATCTTTCGTTGAGGATACTTAAAACTCAGCTGGGCAAGGACTGAAGCCACCTGAGCTGGCTTTGCTGTGAGCCCTACTTTGACCATGACTCAGGACCACTCAAAGACCCTTCCAGCCTAAACAGCTCTGTATTCCCCTAGCGATGGGCAGTGACACTTACATGCACGTGGTAGCTTATTGCACCCTACAGAAGACTTGAGAAAGGGAGATAGCACTTGACAATGACACATCTCCTGTTGTCCTCCTTGATTTTGTGTCATGGTCAAGACATCAGACCCCAGCTGACAGCAAAGTGCAGTTTCTGCCCCAGACCCCACCTTGGACTTGTCAGCCCCATTGTGGGGCTGCCAGGATGTGGAGCAGGACACAGCCACTAGCCAGGAGGTGGAATAAACTGCATGCAGCCATCTCCATGGGCTGTGTCTTCATTTATGGTGGCCATGGGCTCAAGCTCTCTCCTTCACTTCTTGTGCAGTGCGTTCATATGGTCCTGGACCTGGTAGCATCACTGCTGGAGATGCAGTCCCGCACCATTGCCCTCCCTCCACCACCCTTGGAAGCAGCAGATGGACCTGGCAGGACCTGACTTGAATGCACTGACAGGATACCACCCAGGTAACTCTCATACACCCCACAGGGCTTCCGAGACGCACTTCAGTTATCTCTGGGGTTTTCCATGGCAGTGTGGGCTATTCTCCCTGGTCTGAGCATGGTTATTCCAACCCCAGTCATCCTCAGGCACTGCCTTCATTGACAGCAAGCTCCCTCAGGACTTGCCAGACATAGGATGACACAGAGGGATGGCTCTTCAACCCCTTAAATATCTAGAAGCAAGAGAAGCACTATTCAGGTCCTTGGGTAATGACCTACAAAAATGGAGCAAGTAGATAGATGAAACTAGAGAGAAGGTACCTACCACAAAGACTGTCAGGTCTTCTGGGCACAGTCAAGCAGAACTCACTGTCACTTGGCAGCCTGCAGTGGGAATGCAACCATGCTGAGGGGCTGGCACATCCTCACAAACAGCCTTGAGACCCCAGCCTGGCGTGCACATGGATGTGGTGGGGGGTACCATGACACAGGCATGCAGAACAACCTCCCATGCTTGCATCAACAGCATTGCCCACTTTTGAGGGAAGCCTCTTGCAGCAACACCGTCTAAGTGGTCCCCAAGGACAAGCTTCAGCATCACCACAGGTAAGTGCCCCGAGCACGAGGTGTCCCTCATTGCACCCATCTCCTCCCACATATCCTCTCCTGCACATTAACAGCCTATGCACTCTAGTGCACTAGGGAAGACCTTGGGAGAGGCCAGCCCCAGAGATCCTGATCTGGGATCTGATGCAGCCTCCTGGGGCTCTGCAAAGGAATTTGTTATCCCAGGCTCTCTCAAACCCTGTCACAAACTTTGCCCTTGAGCTGCTGGGCAAGGACTGTAGCCAGGAGAGGCTTTGCCACAGGTTCTCACATGGTGAGTCTTGGTGTGAAGCATCTCTCCCTTCACAGAGAGGGGTGAAGAGACAACCACAGGCTGAGCTTGCCCTGAACTGGACATTGCCATGGCAGAGGGTACTGGGTAGAGATGGGAGGAGGTCAGCAGCTCCTTGACCAATCTTGTGGAGTGAGATGGGGACACAAAGAGACTAAACTGTGTGGATTGGCCTCTTTGATAGCCTTCTCCTGGAGGGAAAACAGAGCTCCCTCCTTCTCCATCACCATCCTCCCTGCCCAGGGTACCTCTCTGTTGTCTGCCCTTCCCTGTCACTACATGGTCACCCCTGGTGCTTGTTTCCAGAGTACCTGCTGACCACAGCACGTCCCTTTTTAGCTGCTGACAACTGTGAACAGTTCAGAGCTGTGATGCTGTTGTTCATCAAAGGTGGGACCTGGGTTGTGCTGTTTGGCAGGGGATGTTCGAGTGTAGGGAAGGGCAGAAGGGACAACCTGTACCCTCAGCCTGGATAGCAACTGAGTCTGGACCTGCTGTCGAGTACCTGCAGGTTCCCTCACAGAGCTTGAAGGGTGGTCTCCAGCCCACAGACATCCTGCCCTGCTCTCTGTTCCCTCCTGTGCCACACAGGCAGGAAAAACAGGGAACCAGGAATGTGAGGCCAAGGAGGTGCAGTTGACAAGGGCAGGGGCTTGGCCTGCTCTCCAGCCCCCCAGGATGGTCAGGAGTGGAGCTCAGGGTACACAAAGAAAGGCTGGGAGAGGTGAGTTGGTTCAGACTGAATGAGGGAAAACTTTGGAGGGATCTTACACCGCAGTGAATTAACTGAAGGATGCAGAGAAGATGGAGCCAGATCTTCAGACATGCATGGGGAGAGGGAAAGAGGCAGCGAGAACAAGCTGGGACATGGGAAATTCCTTTTAGATACCTGGAAAAAGGAATCCACTATGAGGGAAGTCAAACACTGGGAGAGAGGCCAGCGAGGCTGTGGGATCACCATCCGACCTCAACCGGACAAGGTCTGGAGCAACTGGATCCTGACCCGGCCCAGCAAAGCTGGCTGTGTTTGGGCAGAAGGTCAGCCTCTTCCTATCTCAATTATTCCATGTTTCTGTTAGGACACACCTTAATGATGCAGTGACTTAGTTCCCAGGTACTCTATCTTCATTATGCAATGCTTTCATCTGGCTGCATGTAGCCTCCCAGCTGCTCTGTGTGAACCATCCTTCCTTAGTGTCCTCACCTAAGCTCCCATCCACAATAGGAGACCTCTGGGGCTTGGTGAAGCCTTCCTGCTTTGCCAAGGGCCAGCCCATGATCTGCCCGACCTCCTCATCCTCCTGCAGCACCACATGTGTGCGAGGAGCAGAGGGAAGGCTTTGCTCAAGAGCAACCTGCCCACGTGTCTCAGCAGGCTTATGCATGGCTTCCCACAGCCTGGCAGCTCCATGCTTGCTTTCTGCTGGATCCTGGTTGCCCTGCTGGGTCTGAGCTCTCCATCTGCCCTGTTCCGGTGGCGCTTTCTGGTCCCATAGAAGAAAGAGAACCTTTCATGAGAGCAGAGCAAAAGAAAGGCTTTGCAAATCTAAAGAGCCAAGGTTTAGAATCATAGAATAGTTTGGGTTGGAAAGGAGCTTTAGATCGTCCAGTTCCAACCCCCTGCCATGGGCAGGGACACCTCACACTAAACCATGGCACCCAAGGCTCTGTCCAACCTGGCCTTGAACACTGCCAGGGATGGAGCATTCACAACCTCCCTGGGCAACCCATTCCAGTGCCTCAGCACCCTTATGGTAAAGAATTTCTTCCTTAGATCCAATCTAAACCTCTGCTGTTTAAGTTTTAACCCATTACCCCTTGTCCTATCACTACAGTCCCTAATGAATAGTCCCTCCCCAGCATCCTTATGGATGGGATCCTTATGGATCCTTTCCTCATGGAGAATCCGTGCCAGGCTCTGGGAAGCCTCACCTCTGCTGGGGCAAGGCTCAAAGGCAAATACAGGGAATTCCCAGCACCTTTACCTCTGTCCCTCCTCATCCCCACCCGCCCTGAGGACGAAGGCACCACAGCAGCATTCCCTGCCTCCAGATTCGGGAGCCAGCTGCTCTCCCGTGGCTGATTTCACAGCAGCCCATCACCACTTCCAGCTGAGGAGTGCCTGACAAGTTGGAACAGCAAACCCTGCGCGGCGCTGGGAGCAGCGCTGGGCCAGTGAGCCCTTTGATTGCGATCAGCGAGCTGGCAGGAATCCCAGGAACTCACACAAAAATGCTTTGAAGAGGGCAGATGCACAAGGTGTGTCCCGTGTGGGGCGCGGGGCTGTGAGTCACGGCATCGCCATGTGATGCACATGCACCCCGGACCGCGGCGACGGCCCCGACAGCCTCGGATCACCGGAGCCCTGGTTTAGTGTGAGGTCTTCTTTATTTCAGCCTCCAATCTGTTGCCCATCGCACACTGAAGTCGGGTTTTGCTGCCCTCTCAGCCTTCCCCCTGCTGCTGCCTGTGAGCTCCAGACAGAAAGGCAGACAGGGAATTTGCTTCAGGCACTGGTAGATGCAAGCTCTGCTGCTGCTGGGGATGACACTCACCATGCCCTGCTAAGTAAGCATCCCCAGCCCGCGCTACAGAGCAGAAGCAGCAGTTTGCACAGAGGTGCAATGAATTGCTTCGTTTAAATACCTTTTGCTCTTTTGGATATGGGTTTGGAGTCTTTTGCAGAAACCAGGAATGTTTGGATTGGAAGGGACCTTAAAGCTCCTCCAGCTCCAACCCCTGCCACGGGCAGGGACCCCTTCCACTGGAGCAGCTGCTCCAAGCCCCTGTGTCCAACCTGGCCTTGAGCACTGCCAGGGATGGGGCAGCCACAGCTTCTCTGGGCACCCTGTGCCAGCGCCTCAGCACCCTCCCAGGGAACAGCTTCTGCCTAAGAGCTCAGCTCAGTCTCCCCTCTCGTGGGCAGGTTCAAGCCATTCCCCTTGGCCTGTCCCTACAGGCCCTTGTCCCAAGCCCCTCTCCAGGTTTCTTTCCCTTGTGCTGGGCCATATAAACTTCCCCAAAGAAACTATTGTTTCTTGAAAGCCTTTGCGAGCTCTGTGCCCAGCTCCGCTCCCTGTCCCCAGCTCCACAGCCCAGCTCAGCATTTTGGGTGAGTTATGAAACAGGGCAGATGCCGGAGCCAAATGACGGGCTGTGATAAACACTTGGCTCTCCCGTGCAGGGACAGGGTGAGGGCTGTTCCTTGCCGTAGGGGGAATGACATTACAGGTTTGCAAGAGCTGGGCACTTTGTTGTGCAGAAGCCATCTGACGCTGACAGCCTGTCATTGATTTGCGAAAACATCGCTTGGCATCGATAACAAGCTTTCAGGAGAAACAAGTAGGACAGAGCAAAACAACACCCAGGTATTGCTCTGCCCTTCCCTACCAGGGCTGGAAGCACCCAGACCCATCCCCACTCTTCATCCTTCTTCATCCCACTTGGGCATCGTCCATCTGCTCATGGGCAGCACTCAGCCCTCATCCTGGCTGGCCTTGCTTGGGCATGCTCTGAATGCCCAGGCTGGTTGGATGATGGAGTAGAGTGAAAGTTCTGCATCCCCTGGGTGAGATGTCGGGAAATGCAGGGAGAGGGGACTAAAGGTAATTACCCTCTAGTTGCTCTAGTCCTGTGTCTCAATAGGTTTCCGCTGTTGGGTTTCACTGGAAGAGCATCCTGAAGCATTAAAAGAAGGTGCAAAATGCTCATCTATCCGAGGAAGACTCCCTGTGCTTTCTGATACTGATACATAAGAATAAGTTCTTATGAATGCAAAACACTGCTCACAGGCCAACGGATGAATGGACCAAAACAAAGTGCTTTCCCTCTCCTTTGAAGGAAGGACCCAGCGTGTGGGTGCTGAAAGCACCAGGCCTGTGGGCAGAGCCTGGGCACTGATAGTTTCCACCAGAAAGAAACCCCACGGTCCTGTCCATGGGGCTCACTCTCCATGGGGCAGTGGGAAGGAGCCCGCTCCTCCTGGCCCTTCTCTGGGCTGTCCTGGGAGACTCAGGAAGCCTCTTCCCTGTGCATTCTCCCCTTGGCCTCCCTACAGTTGTGTCTCTTCTTTATCAGCCTCTTGTGGCTTGGCAGGAGCTTTGTCAGCGCTTGCTGCGACCTGAAACTGGTCACACCAGCACCGAGGTGCTCGGTTCTCTGCAGACGAGTTGCTGCAGTGTGGCTTGGCAGAGGGAGAAGTCTCTGCTCAGATTCAGAACCTGGCATGTCATTTCTTGTGCAGCCACTTCGTCTTCTGCTGGCTACAAGTCCTGTTTTCCTCCGTGCTACCCCAAGTTACTTGCAAAGGTTGCCCCAGCTCTTTGCCTGGTGCCTGCCCTTGTTCATCCAATGGCTGTCCATGAGGAAAGTGTAACCCCTTTTGGGAAGAGGTCTCACCCCCATGAACACAGCAGGACCATCCATGACCCCTACTTTAGGTGCTGTGCAGGTGACCCTGTGGTGTGGGCAGGTAGAGCAAGCAAGTGGGGAGCTGGACACCCTGACCAAGGGAGGAGCATCTTGGCAGGATGGAGGCTGGAATGGGCACTGAGGGCAACGATGCTCCTCTGACCTATGATGTGTTCAATGCTGCCTCCTACTAGAAGGGGTGTCCCCAGGCTCTTGGCACTGGGACATCATTTTGATCCATTTTAGACAAAGGGAAATAGCAAACTACAAGCTGAGCAGGCTGCGTGGGAGATCCTGCAGCTCTCCATCCACCAAAGAGCACTATTCCCTACCCAGACCCACAGAGCCTCACCCACAAGCACCTTCACAGTGAAAGGAAGGGCGATGTCCATCTCTAACCCTCATTTCTCCCAGCCTTGCCCAGTCCCCATTGGTACCCACACGCTCCCCTTGCCCACAGTGTGTGCCGGCACAGGCTGGGGGAGGCAGATGTGGGGCGAGGGCAGCGGGAGCTGTGTGTGCCCTGCAGCGGGGAGCAGTGGGTGTGTGCAGGCAGGGCTGTATATCCAGTCTGGCAGAGGGTGTGCCTGCTCACACACTGCGGAGCCGAGCTGGGAGCAGGAGCCCTCAGACACCCTTGGCTGGGGGAACGTATGGCAAGGAGGGGTTCAGGAGAATAACCCCATCCTCTGCTGTCGCCTTGTGTTGTGTGCGGTCCGGTGAAGTGCAGTCCCCTGTCCCCAGCCCTGTGGTCTGCTCGCAGCCATGCTTCACTCTCCACTGAAAACAGCGTTGGCGTATGAGTGTTTCCAAGACCAGGCCAGCTCCACGCTGGCTCTGCCCTCGGACCACAAGCTGAAAACTAAGGGCACGGGAAAGCAGCGGGTCCAAGAGCAAGTGATGATGACGGTGAAGCGGCAGAAGCAAAAGTCATCCGTGTCGTCGAGCGTGGGACACTCCAACCGAGGTAAGACCCCATCACACTCCGGACAGCAAAGAGGTCCCCTCTTGGGATGGAGCAGATGTTATGGGGTGCTTCTATGGGGTTTGGTTTGTGGGGGACAGACTGGTTCACTTCTCTCACAGGTTATCCCAGGTAGGGGATGCTGAGGTCTTTTGTACTAGATGGAAGGGTTAGAGCTGGATGCATTGGCTCCATCCCAGTGGAGCTCATCTCCCGGGAGTGCTGTGCTGCTCCACATCCTTGAGGCACTTGGACAGTTCAGTGTGGTGCTATTCACCATTTGCTCCCTGGCTCTAAAGGAGGTTTTGCTGCACCTTTGCAGATCCTTCCTCTGCGAATGCCCCCATGGGTGGAATCCTCCACCAGTCCCATCTCCTCCTATGGGTGGCCAAAGCCATCCACTGTGCCATGGGGCTGGGAGATGGCCACGATGAGAGGCTTGGCTATCTCCTGAGCATTGGGCAGATCTGCCTGCACACAGGACACAGACCTGAGCTTGGGATTCGCCTCGGAAGCTTCCCAGCATGTCTCCCATTTGTAGGCTGAGAAGTGTGGGAGCATCCAGGACACCCCAGTGTGAGTGCTAGGGAGGAGATGAATTAGGAGGAGTGATGTCCTTTTCTAACCACAATGGCTTGTGTTGGTTTGATTGGAATGCTTCCATTTAGCAGATGGGTTGAAAGGGGTGTAGGGGTGCAGACAGCTGGTCTACCTCTATACACTGAGTCTGTGCCATAGAAGACAAGTGATCTTCTGAGTCCTGGGTTTCCTACAGGGATGCCTTCCTCTTGGGGTCAAGGCTTGGCTGATTGTTTTCTTTGCTGTCCTTGTGTCTGGAGGAAGCTGACTGGGAGGTAAACCCCAGCTGTGAACCCAGAGGGCTGTGGCAGGCACAGTGCAAAACCTCCCAGTTCTTGGAAGTGCTTTTCCCAGCAGCTGCAGTGAGCTCACTTCCCTGGATGAGTTCACTGGGAAAAGGAATTTCCGAGGCTTTGGGGGAGAGAAGGGGGCTGGGATTGAACCATTTATCCACATCTGCTGTGAGCAGCTTGGAGAGGGCTGTTTGCTGGGATGCTGGGTGAGCTGGGCCAATCTCTGCCACCTCTTTCAGGGACTATGGCTTGCCTGACAGCTACTCCAAGCGGGATCATGAGACTGAATCCAGTGTTGATGAAGTGTAATGGTGCAAACACACATTTTGGGCTGGTTTCCCAAGAGAAATGAGGTGACATTAGGCTGCGGTTGAGGTGGTGCTGCCCTTGGAGCCATCCTGGCTGTGTGCATTGCAATTGCTGTGATGGAGGAAATAGAGCAGCTTCATGGTGGATGACATGGATGCAGTGACACTGCTGGGAACAAATCCCTGCTTTCTCTTTATTTGTGGACATAGATTCACAGGGGTATGTGGGGGGACAGGGCAGGGAGAGCTTTCTCCTGCCACCAAAATGGAAGATGCAAATCTCCTCCTACCTTAGGAGGATTTAGTGGGGCCAGATCGGACAAAATAAACTACAAGCCAGGATGAGATGAGAGGCTCTGGATGGGGACTGGGACACTGCCTTTCCAGCAGAGGGGTATTTCCAGGGGAAGCAGGCAGGGAGATGTCTCCCACTGCTGCTCATAGCAGGGAGGAAGGGAGGCAAAGGGGGATTATTCCACTTGGAGAAGCCCAGGTGAAACCTCTGGGAAAGAGGCAAATTCTCAAGCTGCCCAGCTCAGCTCGAGGCTGAAGGTAAACCCCTCCTCCAGACACTGGGAATGGGAATTGCGTGGAAATGTGCAGCTCTGGTTTCTGTGTCCCAGGGAAGCTGAGTCACATCCAGCTCCCAGGAACTGCCTCCAAACACAGGGCTGAGGCCGCCCTATTCCCATCGTGGGGAGGTTGGTCAGTGTGCAGGTCCTGGTGGCTGTGCTCAGTGCATTCCTGGATAGAATCCCAAAGAATTTATTCTCAGGGTATTCTCCTGGGTCTAAGCCTGAGTGGGTGAAGTTAAACTTCCAGGTATTGCTGTTGGTACAAAGGTTAGCCCAGGAGACCTAATGAGAACCATTAATGTCTCCCACAAACAGGCTCCATGGTGCTGTAGCCAGCTGTGGATGTCTGCTTGCTCAAATGCTCCCCCAGCATCAGTTACCAGCATCTCCCCATGGTCTCTCGGAGATGCTCCTCAAAGGCAGCACAAGCTGGGGAATTCACAAAGCCCCTTGAAGAATGCTCAGGTCCTTTGTTCCCTCTGCACCCAGACAGTTTCCTGCATGTGTCTGGTTAGGTGTTGGTGTGCATTTTGATCTGTGGTTTGAGCAGAAACTGAAGCAGAGCTTCCCCCACCTTCAGTGTGCGCTTCTCTATGTAGGATGAGAGCATGGACGTGAACCCCTTCTGCATGTAGCAGGGATAGGCGGTGTTGCACCCCATAAATGGGGTTTCCTTAGAGGGTCAGCAGATGTCCCCTCAATGTCCTGTTAATAGATGGATGTGTAAAATTATTTGCTTATTCGGAATCCAGCAGATCACCACTCTCTGGAGATCTGGTGTCACTCACTATGTGGCACAAGCCAGAGCAGGGAGGGTGATCTATCTGGGCTCAAACTGGTGTGCACTGGGGTGGGGCAGTGAGCAGAAACCAGTTACAAGCAGCATAATCCTGCACCCACAGTGGGGCCTTCTCTGAGCAGAGCAGCTACAGGTGTTCTCAAGGAGGGTCTGTGGAGTCTGCCACCCTTGGGTTTTGGGTCTTTGGGCTCCGTCTTAGGATGTATCTGGTTTTCATGCTGACATGGCTGAGAGGAGAGAAATCCCATTTAGCTCTAGAGGGATCCCACCAAGCTCTAAGACAGGGTCATTACTCTGATATGAAGAGGAGATTTGGGGGTTAGTAAGTCTTTTGAAGACTTCTGTAATGTTCCCCTGGCATGAGATGGTTCAGTGAAAGCCATCCAGGGTTCCACAACCCTTAGATTATCAGTATAGAAACAAGACCAAAACCCTTTAGCTCAATAGGCCAGGAGGCAGAAATGGAGTTGGGTCATTCCTGCAAGAACTGCAGCTTCTGGAACTCCACTGACACTTCTCTCCTATGAGGCATTGCTTTGCTTTGTGCCTCCCACAGGCCCTTTTCTCTTACTATGCTTTTTCTATGTTTAATCATCCTTACTGTTTTAAAGCCGTGCATAGTTTATTATTTAACTTGTTTAGCCTGCACTACCAGTGACTGGTTCTTGTCTTTCCCTGCCATAGATTAATATTTATTAACGTGTATCCATTTCCACAATGCTCCCTGTTAGCTCTGTGTGTCTCTGAAGTCTTTCACTGTCATGCTTGAAAACTGGCATTTAATTCTCCTTGCCATCAGTCTCTTAGCTTCAAGGGGTGTAAAGCTGCCTTTGAAGAAAGTAAATAACTCATCAAGGACAGGCCTATTGGGTTGGATGGAAGTCGCTGTTTGCTCTTCTATGATCAATAACAGCTATAGAGAGCAGGAGGGCAAGGCTCACAGTGACCAGATCTTGCAGTCCTGGCCTGTTGTAGTTTTTACCCTCAGGATCTGTCCCACTGAAGTTCAATGGGGATTTAAACTGATCAGGTTTTGAAGGAGGTGCCTCTGGTGAATGACAATTTGGGGGGTGGAAGAGAGGGGTCCCTTCAAAGCCCAGCCAGCACTTGGGAAGTATTTTCTGCCCACAGCCATGGTCATTGGGAGGTTGTTTCATCTGAGTGATTCTCATCCATGCCTTTTCTGCCTCTGTCCCGTCTGTTATCTACTAATACAGTGGGTTTGATTGTCTCTGTGTTTGTCCAAGGGCACTTCAGAAACCTGAACAGCTTCTTGACTGACAACATACGCAACGTAGGGATATAGCTACAAAAAAGCACCATAGAGGCATCTTCCCCAAACAGCATTTCCCCCCCGTCAAAATGCTTTGCTCAGGAGATAGATAGTCCATTTTTATCCACATTCTCAGGACCTGTGAACAGTTTGTATGGTTTTTACCCTTGAGGTGGTTGAAAAGAAGAGTATCCTTCCTTGCCCCAAGGGTTGGTGGTACACCTCCAAGGTGGCTCTCAAGATGAACAGGCAGAGAAGTGTCTAACATTGCAGGACTAAACAAAGATGATGTTTTCTTAGCTAACTCCATCAGAAAATCCTCAGGTTCCTCCTGGCCTTCAGACTGAGCTCCCCAAGCAATAAACCACAGTTGCATGGCAGCAAGAGAAGCACCTTCTCCAACCAGCAAGGCAGCTTCCAGATGCCTTGAACATTTGAGGTTATGTATAATTATGTACTTATAAGCTTTTATATACAACTTCTTGGAGGTGAAGGCAACTCTTTAACAACTGAAGAATATAAACTTGCATGAACTGCCTGCTCCCTTGAAGCTGGCCATGTAACAGTGAATTCGTACACGAAACTTAGAAATGTCCCTATACTGGCTTATTTTTGGTGTCTCCTTGCTCAGCCCCAAAAGCTTAAGTGCAGTGCATGGTAAGAATGGATCCTGAAAGGAAAGGCACAGTCCACAGGGAGGACTGCTCAGATTAACTTGTGATTCATGCCCGGAAACCCTTGCTTCCAGTTTGCTGTCAGGAAGATTCTCCTAAGCGCTCACACCTGAAGTTCCATTGGTGTTTGCACAGAACAAGAGGTTGACTGTAAGAAGGAACTCCTAGGAAAATGTTGTCATGAGATTGTTTGGTTTTTGTGCTCAAAACTGTGGTTATTGGCTAATTCTGTCTCCTGGTGAATCACTTGGCCCATTTCAAGCCCTGCCTTGCTTCAGGTGAACCCCAACAGTAATGCCCTGATCTGGAGTTCCCAGGAAATCTCAGGGCAAGGAGGGAAGCACAAGGCAAAGGGTACAGCTGAATTGTATCTCCAGTTGCATGTCGATGGCCATTTCCTTGCCTTATCAGCAAGTTCTGTGCAACTAAAGATATATTAAGACATACGGAAATCTATGTCATTAAGATATATGAAAATCTATAGATTTTAATATAGAGATTTTTTTAAATATAGATTTTAATATACAGATGTATCTTAATAGATCTCTCAGGGCTGGAGGGATATTAATAGGGAACAATGCCCACCAAGTCTCTAGACTAAGGGCAACAAGATCCTGTGGTTTTCTGCATAAGTATATGTCTGTGAGACTACTCCACTGCTGCTTATTCTGCATGTACTGGTATTCTTCAGAAGCTGCCATCCGTGCAGCCTTGCTCTTTTCTTGTTGACAATAGAAAGCAAATCTCATTATTTGTACCACATCTGCAGGAATCATCTTCCTGAGAAAATGCAAGAATTTTTAGCCACAAACCAAATCACCATAACAGGTTCCGGGTGCCCCAGGCCAGGCAATAAACTAGATTTATTCCAAGGATCAGTGGCTGTAGAAGACCTGAGTGGCTTCAGGGCCTTTGTGGTTGAGCTTATCCAGTTTATCTAAGAGATGAGTCTTATCAAACAATCAGAGAGATTAGGATATTTCTGACATTACCCACCAGTTTAGGGGCATAACTTAAGACAGGTACGTCCTGATTTTGTACTTCGTTAGACATTCAGAGCTTCCCCTGGAAGTTAATTGGAATGTATGGTTTGCACTTCCTCATAACGGGACTTGGGATGCCACAATCATTGAGCACTTCTGGAAATGAAACTTAAATGACCTTACACTCTTTTGGACCATCTGAAAGGGGTGAAGGGAATTCTAACATGGAAAGAGATATAATTTGCTTCACTTTTTCTTCTAGCGATGAATGTAGCATTAAGTAAATCACTTTTAGGAGGGATCCAAAGATTGCACTGCCAAAGGCTACTAGTGAGAAACAGCTGGAAGAACTTTTAGTAGGGCTGGGATAGGTAAATCCAAACACTGAATAAAACACTGAGGAATAGTGCAAATGGCTCCCAATCCAAGATATTTGCATCTTTACAGAGCATGTCTGAGATCTGGTCTCACATCAGCACCTCAAAGACAGCAATAGACCTTAATACAATTTCAGAAGAAAGTACAAGTACACAGAGTGATCTTTTAGAGAATGGAGATAGATATTTAAGGGGATTTTTAGTGTTTAACTACTTCAGATGCCCAGATGCTAAATAGACTTGATAATCATTTACCTGTTGTGTTAGTTATTTACTATTTATTGAGCCTTGCTCAGGTTGTTCATGCTGATGTGGTTGTTAATATTCAGACCAGGAAACCCAGGCTGGTTGAAAGGGTCTGGGATGGGTTTTGCCTTCAGAGAAGAGACAGATTTTATTTACCTCCAAGTCAGAATAAGGGAAGAATGTTCCAGGTTCAGACCTTCCAGGATGTGTAGCACAAACTATCATCCAGTTCCTCTCATATAGCAAAGACCTAAGACATTGGGCCAGCCTCTGACCTTGTCCACTGTAGATCTTATGGTACTCAGTCTTTTGTGCTGAAGACCTTAGGCTGTTGCTTGTGGTCTGAGGGCTGGAATTTCCAAGAGCTCATTTGAAATGAACATCATCTGTGAGTGGTCTGCAATGGCAAAGGCTCAACTTCCTGTGTTCCTGTTAAGGTTTCTAGCTCTGTTATCTTCAGGAACTAAACTCACTGGTAAAAAGAGCACTGTGCTCTCAAGGAGTGCCTGCCGGGAATGCTTTCTCCTGCTGACCATGCTTTTTTCACTTCCAGGTTCCATGTACGATGGTTTAGCTGATGGTTATGGCTATGGGACATCCCGGGGTAGCTATTACACCAAAACCCAAACAGGAAACAGCAACTGGGGATATCCGGTAAGATACTCTTTTATCTGGGAACTGTGGCATTCTCTTGAGGTAACCTATGCAGAAAGCACCCTCTAGCCAGAGCAGTCACGTAACAAAGTCAGAGCACTTCAGATGCTTGCCTGAGAGAGGTTATGCGTGGCTATGGCTAGGGCTTAAGACAGTAATTCAATGTAATGGAAGAGGATGATTGAGGACCATATATATATACTGTATGTGGTTGAGGATTTTAGTGTGGACAAGAGCTAGTTTGGTCTTGTGGATTATTATCCACATGGTACAAGAGGTTTGAAGCTTTCTCTAGGGTCATTTACAGGTTCAGACTCTTAAAACTTAGATCAAGTTTGGGGCACATCCACTGCCCACCTGCAAGAGTTCCTGTTTCCACGTACCCAAATGCCTATGTGATTGACATGAAGGTGGTTGGGTAGTGATGATCAGGGATTTGCGTTATAACTCTGTTGTTATTTCCAATTGCAATGCCAATGCAGACCCCTTGCAGATATTCTCTGAGCCTGGAAAAGAGGTGGTCCACTTCTCCCGTAGTGATTCCAAAGAAAATATTATGGATTATCAGAAAAAGCACAGGGGAGATTGCACTTATCTTTGTGCAATCTGAGTTTATACAACTCGCAGAGATCCTGGTCTTATCCTTGGTGACAGACTCTAGGTACAGTGGGAATGACTCAAAACCACTCCAAAGTCTACTGGGACAGCTTGTGCTGATGTTGTTCCTCCACCTATTGTGTTCTTCCTTGGTTTTCGTTATCTATAGAGTAGAAAGAAGCAGTGCACAGATCTGGGATTTGAATGCAGGTAAAATAAAGGGCTTTCTTCAACAACTCTGGGACTGTAAAGCAGCTTCCTGTCAACCATCAAAGGGTTGAACCAGGAAGAGTGCTTATGTTGGCTTTGAGCACACAGACAGAGGGTTGTAGCTGCTCCTGGTAGTTGCCAGAGCCTCTGCCTGTTCACAGCATTCTTCAGCTTCAGATTTATCTGTTGCCTTGGTGTAGCATGCTTGCTTCAGTGCAGCATGTCACTTGCTAAGTTTGCATCACTGGATTTGCTGCCTGCTGCATGTTCTGTAGGAAGGACTGAGAGCACTGGCATTGGAAACTTCTCTATGCAGACTTCCCGTTGAGTTGTTTCAGTGTCCTTTACTAGTTGGTTAAATCCCAGACAGTGGTGTTTCTGCCTGGTGTAAGACCAAAAGAGTGCCTATGATGGGTCAGAGCAGAGGTCCAGCCAGCCAGGTGCCCTGTCTCCATCACTAAGGCAGAGATAGACCCCTCCAGAAGGGTCTAAGCATGGCAAGCGGGCAGTGATGCATTCCAGAGTGGTTTTGTGCCCACCAGAAAGTTGCAGCTGAGGGACCTCCTGAGCTAGAAGTGAAGTCTCTGAGCTTCATAAGTTGAATGATTGTCCCTGCCTGTGGCACAGGGGGTTGGAACTGGATGAACTTAAGGTCCTTTCCATCCCAAACCATTCTATAGTTCTATAATTATGATGTTTTGGTTCAATGATACATTGTTGGTTTTCTATATTCTGATTCCTGAATGGAGTTTAACATGCTTTGTCTAAGCAAAACTGCTCTGACCCAGCCATTCCAGTGGGGGTTGAGACTAGATGATCTTAAGGTCCTTTCCAACCCTAACTATTCTATGATTCTATGATTGTAGGTGCTGGAGTTCTTTTGTTAGAGAGGAAGCTAAGCCCTAGCTCTGCAGTTGCCTCTCCAACTCACACTCATGCTGGAAAGGTGGTACTGCAGTTAGTGTTGCTGGTGTGAGGATTATTGCTTAATTTGGTTCACTCCTGATCTTGTTCCCAATCATTACAACAGAGAGACAAATGTGACTTGGTTAGAAATGCCATTGGCTGCTGGGGGTTTCAGTCCAGCAATGTTGGTGTTCTGGTGAACAGCTTGCAAGATGATTATGAAGGGCCTCTGTTAGACACCATGGACACAGCAGTTCAGCCACTTCTGGTTCACCATGGACTTATGTAGCTCATGGCTTTTATCTGAAGGGAATTAAGGGAAGGTTTTTCTCCAAACCTAAGTGTCTCACAAGCATTTCCTCCTGGAAATTTTTGGTCGAGGTCTTCAGAACCTCAGTTACTTTAGAAAAAGGGACTGGGACTTGTGAAGGATTCACAGTAAAAAATGTCTTACCTAACTGTGTCTATCTGAAAATCACCCATTTGGTCTTAACAAGGAGTCTGGACTCCTCCCACAGCCAACAAAGAGAGAGGTACGAGGAGGTGATTCATCTCCTCTATCTTGGAGATCTGTCAGGTCAGGATGAATCAACCCCTCTGGATGTCTATCTCCTTCCACTGGTAGCTGGATCAGAGCAGTCACCTAACAGGTAGATGACTGCAGGTAGGGGCGAGGAGTCCCAAGTGCCATTGGCACATTGGAACATATAACCTCAAGCCTAAATCTGCTTAACAAGCTTAACAGACATCATACTCCCCAACCACACTGAAGAACCTCCTCCATTTTGCTTCTTCCAGAAGAGTATTACAGGTTTACACACATCCACAACCAGCCTCCAGCTTGGGTTACCTTTAACTTTCATCTACAGACCTGTTTGAAGCCTGTGCAGGTTGTAAGACACGAAAACAAAGATAAAGCAAATCAATGTTTGAAGAGAACACTGCTGCTCTTCCTTCCAGCTGGACCTGGTGCTATGAATGCTTCCGAGGAGTCGTAAAGTCGTTTGAGATGCACAAGCAAATTCATGCATTTCAAGGAAATGACCCAGGATAGGAATCAGGAAAATGACTTTTAATACTTCTGGAGTTAAAAAGGTGTGACAGGCAATCCATGTCCATGTTGCTCTGCATAGCATTTCAACTTAGACTCTGCTCTTAGACTGCCTTAATCTAAGACATTGCCTTAGATGGTGACCCTGAGTGACAGGAGGTCTCCTGTCTCATCCACAATAACCAGTATTCCCGACTTCCTCCTTTTGTTTGGTTTTGTGTCTTCTTGGAAACCTCAAGCTTTTTACTTTGGAGTTTTCTTCCCAACCTTATGATACTGACATTCAAATACTAGAGCAAAAGAAATGATAGCTCTGGAAGGAGCTCTCTCTGGCTCAGTCAACACTTTTGACTGAAATCTCTGACTTACAAAGACTATGTTGTGTTTATTCCTCTTGCAGGGTGCCTCGTTGCACCATCACTGTGACTTAGCATTGCAATGAGTTGTTATAATGTAGGTAACACTGAAAGTAGTGGGACCACTCCAGGAAAAGGCTCTCTGAGGGCAGCAGGTTTGAACTTGGCTGCAGGGTTTCCTTGATTCATTTGTCAGGGGTTGGCTCAGCCTTCAGGCATGAAGTGTCCAGTCCCATCTGCACAGTGACCACAGTGGGAATCAGTAATGGGGACATGAATGACTGCAACGCTCTCTGTGTTGGGTGATCTTTCAATCCAGGTGTTGTTGAATCCAGAAGACCCTTAGAGACATTTGTGACCCTACTGATGATGTGAGTTATGAGTGGCCACCAGTTGCCAAAGCCATCCACCCACAGGAGCTGGCTATGCCATGTTCTAATGTAAGGCCTGAGCAATGCCTGAGATCACTCAGGAGGTACAGTGTGACCACAGTTTACACTGACAAACCTGAGAGAGGTGTAAGTAAGCTAAACTGGACACCTGAAGCACTGCAGTCATGGCAGAAGTCTCAGCATGAACTGCATCCTTGACTCTGACACCTCAATGCCACCCCAGAAATGGGGGTTCAGCACTGGACTCAGAGCCATGGTCACAGTCTGATGTCCTTGCGTTGCAGCAAGCGTGCTGTTCACCCCAACCGCAGGCACAGCCAGATCTCACCTGCTGGAAACTACTGGAATGGGTGGAACCAAGGGAAGGCAGTATGTGGAGCCAGGATGCATGCCACCACCAAAGACCCTATGAGACTTAATTCCCACCTGCAGCAATACTGGACCTTCGAAGCTCATTTAGTACAACCCCTCTGCAATGAGCAGGGACATCTTCTTCCTGATCTAGACCAAAACCACATCCAGCCTGGCCTTGAATGTCTCCAGGGATGGGGCATCCACCACCTCTCTGGGCAATCTGTGCCAGTGTTTTGTCACCCTCATTGTAAAGAATTTCTTCCTCACATCCAACCTGAATCTCCCTCTTTTGGTTTAAATCCATCACCCCTCATCCTGTTGCAACAGACCCTGCTAAAAAGTCCCTCCCCATCTTTCTTATAGGCCCTTTCAAGAGCTGGAGTCTTCTCCAGGCTGAACAACCCCAATGCTCCCAGTCTTTCCTCACAGGAGAGATGCTCTCATCATTCCTGCAGCCCTTCTCTGCACCATATCCAACAGTTCTGTGTCTTTCCTGTCCTGAGGACTCCAGAGCTGGACACAGTACTCGAGGTGTCTCATGTCTCCAAGCATGTCTGTTGCTGTTCTTATTAAAGCAGTTAGAACTGAGTTGGATCCTGGCACATGAAAGCCAGGGACCAGTGGCTACAAGGCTACCAGTGCTCATCACTGCTCCTCTGGCATCACTGCTGGGGTCTCGGGCTCTTTCTGCACTGGCCATCCGGCTTGGCTTCTGTTTAGTGCCGTTATGGTGATCCCTCTGTACTAGAGACCTTATGTAGATCCTTAAACAAAGGTCTTCTGTGGGAGAAAGTTGCAGAGCTTTCTCTCCCAAATGCATTATCTGCATGAGAGGTGTACTGCACAAGAAGAGGATGCTCCCTGCGTTCCTGGCTGACTTTGCCTCTGTGGACAAAGATCTGTCATAATCAGTGGGAGCTTGTTCCAAAAGGATTCCAGGACAAAATCTGTCATTTGCTGTGATGACACATTCAAGTTTAAAAGAATCCCCCAAATACAATGGTTTGGGCAACCTTATCAAAGAAAACACATTTACAGTTGTTGCACATCATTGCTCCGTCAGACCCTCACCTCCCTCTGAGGTTTTGCAAGAAGGTTTATGCTTTGCAGTAGCAAGTTGGACATCACCTTCCCTGGCCAGAACGAGCTGAACCATCCAGCCCTAAATCTCAGCTGCATCAAGAAGCTGATGAAAAAGCACAGGGCAAAGCAGCACTGGGGAGAGGTGGGAAAGAGCACTTCAGAAATAGATAAACAATATATTTGCTGGTTTTGCAATTTCCCCCCCCTGCAATGGAGTGTGCAGCAGGCAGCAGCTATGGCATTTCGCAAGCAGCATCGAGAGTTCTCCCCACCCATCACTCAGGGTGGGACGCTGTCATGTTGCATTGCCTGCGCTTTGCCCTCCAGCCTGGGAGAAACCTGCTCCTGACGTGTTTATACGGAGTCCTTTACTTCTCTCTGTCTGCTGCTCTACAAGCAAACAAATTGCAAGGGAAAAAATGAGAGCCAGGTAATGAACTGATCGCGTCCTTAGATGCACAAGTCAGAAACACCCAGTTATCTGGGAGAGCCTCCGACATGGAACGGCAGCACTGAGATTGGAGCGTGATTGTCAGGGCTTCCAGAGGAGCCTTGCCTTTGTGCTTCTGCTTCTCTGGGAAACAGGAGGAAGAGAGGGACCTTCCCTCTTAAACAAAAGGCAGGAAGAGGTTATGGTCATGAATGGGATAATGCCATTTTGACTTTAGCAATAGTTGAAATAAGAGGTTAAAGATATTTATTTACGTCTATTTGTCTTGTGTGACTCTTGGATATTCCCATTAATGTTCCTAAAGTGGTGCCATACTGCAGGCTGAGAACTGGGCATTCACAAATTCTTGTTCATTTAAAGGCAGGGTTTTGTTGCTGCCAGTGAAGGAAAGCCCTTACTCCTTGGGTCTGATAAGAGCACCTTTGTGCTATCAGTGCTCATCTTTGCTGGCTTTCCTCCTGGTGCCTGCTCTCCTTGTTTTAATATGAATGAATGGCTCCGAAGGCTTGGCCTCAATCATACAGACTCATTTCATAGCAGGGAGGAGAAGTTCAGGGTAAAATTCAGGATGCTGGCGTTGCCTGGCTGCACGTGAGCATCCTCCTGCATCCTACAAGTGCAGGGCACCGCCAGTGTGTGATGGTCTGTGGCTGAAAGAAGAGACCTATCAAGCTGCCCTGACTTCTTGGGTCCCACAGGTAACAGCCTGTGCTCCTCTAAAATGGTTTCTAGACCTTGCAATGCAGAGGGAATTGCTGTCTTCTGTCTCCACCCTGCTTTGAGGGACTTCCTTGTCCTTTCCAGCATTGCTGCGTGCTCCTAAAGGGAGGAGGTGTGGACCTGGCCCACCTGCCCCATACACACACCCCCAAGCAGTGGGCAGATGCAATCCAGGGTGTTAGGAAATCTGGGCGGTTTATGAGATTTGAAGGAGAGAGATTGATTATTTCCTTTCACTAATGCTGTTCTGCATAGGGAGAGCTTCCTCCACACATAATGGCATCAGCAAAAGTTACAAGATTGTTGTCAGGTGTCTCTTTGAACCACAGACTATGTAATAGCATCACCTTCACCTTCAGACAGTCACCTCTTCTCCAGAGAGCAGAGTGCCTCTCTTCTCCCTTGCTGTGCATCCTATCTCACTGATCGCTGCATCCAGACAACAGATAACAACAAGGGGAACTCCATTCTCTTGGCTGTGTTTGCTCCAGAGGACCTCCATGGAGGTCTCTGACTTAGATTGGTGACCTTCTAAAATGGGGACACAGGTTTTAGGCTGAGAAAGCAGCTCTTAAGGCACAGACACAGCACTCTGCGGAGATCAAGAAGCAACAGGTCAGCTACATCCATGCAAGGGTTCATAGAGGCTATTTGGCAAGCAGGTCTGAAATCCACTGGAGCTAGCAGGAGGCTCCTCATTGATTTGGAGGCTTTGGATCAGCCTCCTGCTGCAAAGAGGGATTCTAAGATACCAATTAGGTCCGTGCCACTTGAAAGAGATTAAAATGGGCATCTGGTAGAATCAGCAATAAAAGTCATGCACTGACTTTGGTAATGAGCTTCACATCACACGGGAACTATTTTCCCATGAGTTTGCAAAAGGCTTCCCCGCCCTGCCAGGACCTGCACTGACTTGCTGCTCAGGGCTCCCTGTGTTGCAGAAAGGTGTCTTTCCAAACAGGCGGTCGCTTTGCTTCACCCATCATCTCAGGGCTGGCAAGGAAGAGGACAATGCTGCACACCACCATAAAACACAGCAGGAAATAGGGAATTGATCGTTCTCTATCTGTAAACACAGACAGCCTCACACCTTCCCTCACCCGCTCTGCTGGCGGAGAGCCCATGTGAGTACACAGGAGAGCAAACAATAGCTTTAGATAAATAACAAGTCGGCTCTTCCATGGTGAGCTGAATTGGTTCCAGCAAATGCCCAGGGGCTCCACAGCTCTGCCAAGCTTCTGACAGCCCTACAGAATAATCCCGTCTTATACTGACTCATAAAGGAAAATGGCAGGGCTCACATCTAACAAGCTGCTGCTCCATCCTCCAGCCCTCAGTGAGCCCTGGCAGTGGGTTCCCCACTCCACAGAGCAGCAAAGTCCATCCTGCACCCTCCTGCTTGCCCCATCCCTCACCGTCCTGAGGGATTCTGAACCCAGAAATATAAGCTCCTACAATGAGGATGATGTCACCCTTAGAAGGACATACCCTTCTGCAGTGGGGTAGATCATGACTTCTTGAGAGGTCTCTTTGCTGTTGTTGCATGCATGCTGTGCTCAAAACCAGGATGGAAGAGAACATCCATGTGTGGCCACCCTGGAAACCCCAGTGGGCTTGCCTGGGTGCCAGGGAACCCCCCGAGACCCATCACACTTCCCCATCTGCCTCGTCCTTGCTCTTCTCATCGCATGCAAATTCTTCCTCCAAGTCCCTGGGAGCTCTGCAGGATGCACCAAACCTGTTACTGGCTGTGTTGCAGAACCAACAGGTTTTTTCTGTGTCCTCTGGAGTAAATGCAAAGAGAATTCGCCCCTCTTTTCTCCCCTTCCAGCAATTCACCTGTTTAGATGCAAACCTGCAGAATGAGAGTATGAAAACTGCTTCAGACTGGTGCTCAAATGACAGAGTAATCTGGGTACCAGTGTAGCTGGACTAAAGGGTTTCTTCTTCCCCACATAGCATGCCTGCTAGGTGACCCCTTTGAAAGGAATTCAGCCGTTACCTGAGCAGCTCTCTGGGATGCAGCAGAGGATTCACTGCATTCCTGAAGATCAGTGTGTTAATGGAAATATTGGGCTTAATTCATTAACATAATAACAATTCTGCAGGGTGCTGGAGACAGGAATGATGCTGAGTGTGCTCAGAGCTGGGATGAAGCTGGAGCAGAGCAGCGGGTCTTGGGGTGAGCCTGCAGAGGACACCAATGGCTTTGTAATGTGCTGTTTCTAGCTTAGGAAGTATGGATATCTTCCAGTGACATAATGATTGCACCAGGCACAGGCTATTGTTCCCATGGAAATAATAAGGTGTTGGTGTTGAATATTTTAATCCCATCCCAAGGGATCCTTGGGTGGCTTTTACATGCCTGTTTGCTGTAGGTCTTGGAGATCTGCTGAGGGGGAAAGAGCTCAGTATCATGGGGCAAACAGCACTAAAATAGCTCTATTGTTTCCCTTACTGGAGTACACATCTTAATGACTTGGTTTTCTCTCAAATACCACCCTATAGGCTTCCAGGTGACAGAAAGTTTAATATTGCAAAAGAATGTGGGATTCAATCCTGGTGAATATGGGGCAAATCTGGATGGCTTTTGGTGAAGTGGTGAAGATACCTTGCACTGACGGCAGGCAGCAAAGCCACACAAATCCACTTCTCATTGGATTAATTGTAGTTGGGATTTATTGCTGACTGGCTTAGTCATCTCAATATTCCCCATTGTTCTCTGAACATCCCATTACATGAACTGATACCAGACACCTTGTAACTCATAAGCAGGTATTGTCTCCACTTGTTTCTTGGCAGAATGAGATTCAACAATCCCTTAGTGATTTTTCACTCCTTTTACTCCCTTCCTAAGGAGCTTAGAGATGGAAGTGGAACAAAATAGCATAGAGAAATTAAAAACAAACACAGGCAGCACTGGAAGGTCAGAATGAGGCATCATTCACTGTGATAGCAAGAGAAGTGATGTGAGGCCCTCTAATTACAGATTGGGTTAGACCCCATGTGTTGGAAATGGCTTGAACCTGCCTGAGGGGAGACTGAGCTGAGCTCTGAGGCAGAAGCTGTTCCCTGTGAGGGTGCTGAGGCGCTGGCACAGGGTGCCCAGAGAAGCTGTAGCTGCCCCATCCCTGGCAGTGCTCAAGGCCAGGTTGGACACAGGGGCTTGGAGCAGCTGTTCCAGTGGAAGGGGTCCCTGCCCGTGGCAGGGGTTGGAGCTGGAGGAGCTTTAAGGTCCCTTCCAACCCAACCCAGTCTGTGATCCTATGATTGTATAAAATAAGGCATTTTGTTTATTGCCAGGGTCATGTCTGAGCTTTCAATTCTATTTTAAAGCTGCTGGATGCCATTGAGTATCTCCATATTTCAAGGGAGAGTTTGGCACCTCTGCAAGCGTTGTTCTCTTGTAAATTTACCTCTTGTCAATTTTGGGCCACAGACAGTCCTGAGGCAGAGGGATTTGGTGATGCTCACACAGGAGCAGGCTTGTCCGTGTCAATCTGCAGCTCCATCCTTGCCTAATTTCTCTGTCCTCTCTTTTCCTATTGTCCAGCTGTACAACGGGACACTGAAGCGGGACGTGGAGAACAGGCGCTACAGCTCGTACAGCCAGATGGAGGGCTGGGGCAGCAAGCACTACAGCAAGGCTGCCTGCATCCCCACAAGGGCCGGCAGCGACTACTGCTTTGTGCCGAACATCAAGAGCAGCCGTAGTGAGCCTGACCTCTACTGTGAACCACCCCGGGGCACACTGAGGAAGAGCCAGGTCGGGGGCCGGGCAGAGCACAAGGCAACCTTGAATCGCCAGAGCATCTACAGCAGCTGCAGCACCCAGCAAGGAACTACCAGGACAAGTAAAAAAATGCCAGCACGAGCTCTATCCTGCCCCTCAAGCAACAAACCTGACGTGGTCTATGCCCAGCCCATGATGAGCTGCAAGCAGGACATGGTTTATGGACAGGCTCAGTCCGGCTCCAAGTAAGTCTGCTGCAACGGGCTGAATCCGAGTACATGTAGGCATCTGCTGTGGAGCTCTGTCCACCTGAGCTAGTCATCTGAGCTACCATATAGGCGCTGGAGATCTGTTCACCAGTGCACACCGTGTTTAATCACATCCTGCAGTAGAGTCTAAAGTGGGTCAGATGAGTCACAGTCTTAAAGGGCTCATTTTTTTTCATGGGCTGTGGAGGGAAACCAATATGGCTCAGCGTATATATCTGTGTGATACTGGGCAAGATGATCCCCCAGTCTCTGTGATGGTAGGAGCTGACAGCTCCTTTGCAAGCTGATGAGGGTGGGGAGGTGAAGAGCAGGAATCTTGGTGTGCAGTTGAGGTGCCTCTCCTGGCTGTCACATTGCTTTGATTTGGCAGAAAACCAACCTAAAAATATCAGCTTGCTTTGAAGGAGTTGGTTCCTGAGGGTCTGACTCAGAGCAGAGCTGAGAACATGCTGAGTAGTTGTATTTACTCCTCTGTCTTTTCACCCAGCCCTTGCTTCGTTCTATCGAAAGGTCTGATTTGGCTTCCAGGAAAAAAATGAGTCAGAAATTGAAATAAAAAGTCCAATTGGAGTAATTTACCTATCCAGGAAAGAGAAGGGAATGGAAGATGTTCAGTTCCTTCCTGTGCAAAGCACCCAATCCCATTGGGGTTAGGAATTATGCAAGGGTGGAGGATGGTCCTTCAAGTCCCAGCATCAGGTCCCTTCTTGTAAAAGCTGCCTACAACAATCGAGCATGTAAAACACACGAGTGAGCTCAGACAGTCCCAGGCTGATGTATCTGCAGCAGAGCTCTCGCTACAAAAAGACCTGGTGGGGTTTTGATGGCATTGCAGTGGTGTTGATTCAGAGCTGCCCTGATGCTGATGGCAACGCTGCCTCTGGCATTGGAGCACTAACCATATTCTGCCTCCATCTGTGAAGAGCTTTGGTCTGCACAACTGCAGTCTTGGAGGACTCTGGTTTGTGTGGTTTGAAGTGCACTACTGTTGCTGCATCACTGTCACACAGGGCCTGCTCTGCACCAATGCAAAGGTTATCACAATGCCCAGCCACAGGCAGCAGCTTGTCACACAAACCCTAGAAGCTCCCGAGCTCATTCCTGGTAGTCCCTAGTCCAAAAGAGAGCTTACATGCTGCGGTACATGAGTGAGACTAACTGGGCCCATAGGCTTTGTCCTAACTCACACCAAAAGCCTGAGACTGTTGAGCCATTGGCCCAAGGCATGATGTAGCTACAGAGAAAATCCTGCCTCAAAGTCATTGTTGTGAACCAAGTCATACCCTTTATCACATGGAAATGTTGATTTCCAGATTTCTCTGCTAATTCTCTGCTCAGCCTCTCTCTTTCTGTATTGAGTAGATGTTCAGAGCGTGTATACTAAGAAATGTGACTCACCCATTAGCATTGTTGCCATGAAACCATAGCTTCCCATGTGGCTGGTTACTCCATGTTTAACACATGGAAAATCAGCCCTGGCCAACTCAGAACACTGGTGGCATTGGTTAGCTCCTTTCAGAAGCTTTGTAATTCTTCTGGAACAGGAAACAGATGTTACAGACATTGGAAGTAACTTGTTCTAGGGAATTTCTGACTAAAAGAGTGGTGGGAAGGGAGGCAGAAAGATTAAACTTGGGGCTGCAGCTTCCCTTCTGCCTAGGGAAAATGCTGCTCTTCAGAAGTTAGGCAAGCAGGCTCTGTCCAAAGCAAGCCTGGCTCTGCACAGTGCTCATGGTTATAGACTTGGCCATCGCCTTGGAAAGGTCACTTGAAGAATAATGGCATTTTCTGAAGAGAAGAACTGCTGCTGTGAGAGGAACACTCTCCAGTGCTGGCTGCCCTTCGGTTAGGGAGTGGCTCCATTTACACACTTCTGGCTTGAGGCATGGCTCATCTGGCAGAACTGGTTCTGATGTGGAAATGTCGGGCTTCACGTCGCTGGTAGGCTCAGCTGGGGCTGTGTCCCCTGAGTAAGTCTGATCTGGCTGATGCACACCCCCTGCTCCCCACAAAATTCACAGCAGAGCTGCATTTGTTAGAGGGGGTTCTACAGGCACTTCTGCTCCTACCTCAAAGGGGATGAGGTTGGCACAAGTTTTGTCAATGTACTAAGGAGCTATCCTGTTTGAAAACAGTGTTTATTTGGAAGGCCATCAGCCCTTGTAATAGGGTATCTGGCAGGTCACTGTTAGCCTTGGTCTGTAGAGTGCTTTTTATGGGGAAGGGGCCTCCAGAGATGGGTTAGGACCATATCTGGGCTCTTTTTGCTGTGTAGGACTGTTCCTGTTTGGAGGATTCTGCACTTAGAGAGCCTGATCTTCATTTGGGTAGGTTGATCTGTGGGTAGGGAGAGGGTTGCTTGTAGGCATCCCATTATTAACCTCTGTATGCAGGAAGAGGGGTTACCTGGGTAATAGCTGCTGGTAGTTTCCTGTTTGGGGCTCTGTTCTTCCTATTCTAGCAGTTCTTTGGGTAGAGGTTTTGTCTTTATACCAAGGATAATTTTGTGTTCAGTTTTCATGCTGTAAATCTCCCGTGTAAGTGGGTATCTTGTCCACAGATTAGCAAACTGTGAGCACAGGGGAGGGCTAGATAGTTTCCACAGTGATGCAGTGCAGTGATTTCCATTGCTGTGAGAGTGATTGCAGTGGGACATGCGATCCACTGGCTCTGTCTGTGATACAGAACTCCTCCGCAATGCAGTGACTATGGGCAGTGTCAGTGCTGCTCAAGAGTGGTGCTTCTCAAGTGTCCTATGCCACAGATCTGATCTCTTTGGAGGATGTTAAAAAGGGGCCATTGGACGCTCATTCTCAGGTCATGAGAATGGCTCATAGGCATCAAAATACTGAGTATGCAAGCACTGACAAACTCTGCACTGAACACTTAGTTCAGTTATTTGTAGATAGGTCACAAAGTTATCTGATTTCTGGAACTACTCTTGATTATGTGATTGCTTCCATTTATTGCACTGGCTTTGGCTGTGTCAGGCATGGAAGAGCTCTCTTTCTGGTAACTCTCAGAAGAGTCTTTCCTCTTACAGAAGCCACTCTAGCTGCTGAAAGCACCTTTCCTCCAGCTAGCTGATGAGTAGTTTACCTAAACGTTTTTAGGGAGAAACCATTCAGTGATTCTATGATAAACTAAACCATGATGTAGGCTTTTACTCATCTCATAGTATTGATTCTGGTGATGAAGTCTGAGTTTTGCACTGTGTGCTCAGATCAGGAGGTTAAACAGTACTGACTTGCTTTGGGAAACCTCCTCCTGAAGTATATTCTCTTCCACCACCCCTGTCATGATCCTGCCTCAGTGAGCAGAAGAGAGAATTTCTGCTGTCCCTTCCAGACATACTTCTCAATAACCACTCAGGGATTAAGCCATTAGGGTTTGTAAGCATTATGTCATATCTGGAACAACATTTCCAAGCTCAATGCACCTGTTCTGGGCTCAGAAGTTCATGGGCTTTTCTGGTGGCTTCTGCTCAAAGGTGGATTTCAATGAGCAGCACTCACTTTTTGCCACAATACAGCTTTCTGCAGTGGCAATGTCAGTGCCCCTTGGTTAACTCCAGGGGAAAGCCAGATGTCTGAGCAGGAGACATAGCAGAGAGCCCACACTAATCCTATCCCTTGTGAAGGATTCAGTGTATTCTTATTTGTGAAGACGAAGAGGTGAGCTGGGATGTTTGCAGACATTCCCCAGTTGGTGATACAGATCAGGAGCCACTAATGGACACCTACACTATGTGTTGTCTTCCATAATACCACATGCACCTTTGGCCTTATTTTAAGATGTGGATGCATTTCCCTTTGGTGTTCTCTGTATATTGAGCAATTGCTGTGGAGCTCTGAGTGATGCTGCTCTGGCAGGGTTTATATCATTGCGCATAGAGAGGATCCCCTCCTCCCTGTTTCATTGTGTGCCCATCTTCCTTGGTATCTATGCACTAAGCAAAGCCTGAGGGGAAGCTCCAGCTGAGAGTGCAGTGGCATCATAACCTTGATACCATGTCCCAGAGGTGGATGTGGCTGCTTGGCATGGAGCATGGCTACTGGGTTTGTTCCAGTGTGGCCTGACTGTGGAAGTCTTGGATGTGCTGGACACTCTGAGTGTCTTCATACTGATTTTGTTAATGAACAATGGAATTTGTTAGGATTTTCTCGCTTCCTCCTCTCCTGGGAATTGTAGCCCCAACAACCAGAATGGAGGCTTAGATCTGGTTAACACAAACCAATCTGCTAATAAGAAGTGAACAACAGGCATTAGTATCAAATCAGGGAATTTGCTTTTCTGTGATACTGATCCTCTTAAGTGTCTGTTTCCCTTCCATGCCTGAATCTGATCATCTCATTTGTCTCCTGTTGAATCATTTCTAATTGAGATCTCTCTCTGTTCTGATTGCTTCTTTCTTGTGGAAGAAGAACAAGCTTTGGAGCTCTTCTTACCAGGCACATAAGCCCAGGTTGGAGATGGCCACAGTCCAAGTATTTGTCTTGGAGCAGGCTGTTGTGCTCATAGATCTGGTTGAGAATATCCCTGACCGGCTGATGAACAATCTCCCATTAGCATGGGCTTTGCCATGGTGATTATGTTCTCAGTAGGAGAAACTGAGGCAGCATGACTGAGCCCGGCCACCCACCCTCTGTGAACTTCTCCTGTTGGTGAGCCAGCAGGTGAAATGGAACCTTCCCCATCTTTTCTCACACAGAACTGGACCCAGATATGTCCTTTTTCCATGCTGAAGGAGGATTTGGCCCTCTTATGTAGTAGATGTGTAGAAAATTGTCTTCCTTGAGTAGTTGGACCAATAACAGATGTCCTTTCCCGAAAGAGTGCACCTCATACAGGGTTTTTTCTCAATTGGATAAATTATAAAGGGAAGAGGTCCCTCTGGTGCTCCTTATGCTGGATCCATTGCTCTACTGTGTGCCTCAGGAGCGTGAAAAAGACTAAGCAAAAAATCACAGCATCCTGGATCCAAACCAAAGATTTCTGAGATTCTCTAGTTTAAACTTTGTCTTTCCAGTTTTGTGTTCCCGTGCTGCAAGTATAATGGAAGTTTCCTGGAGTTTTGATAAAGGTACAAACTTGAAAAGTCATATGATGAACCGATGTTTTATTGTTAATATAGAAATAGAAGTGGAACAAGGTTCAGCTAACATTAGACAATGATTAAGGTCCAATCCCAGACTGTGGTCTCTCATTCCCATGTACCAGCAGTGGCAGAGGTACCTCCAGTGGGCGGGTCTTAGAAAAAATGCCTAAGACATAGGGCGAGCTGTTCTTTGGAAGCACCTGTGTCTCTCCATTAACTACACAGGTGCTTAAATAAGTCATTTAAACTGAATACAACTTTATACCTGTGAGGGTAGGGAAGACAAAAGGTTCTCTTGCAGTGTCACAGCGAAGTTGTTGGCTTTTGATGTGTTTGTCATGGAATTTCCCATAGTATTGTGGATGTTACTCTGTGCTGTGAATAGGAGCTGTGAAAGGAGGTGAACCTTTGGGTGCCTAAGGACAAAATACCTTATCTTAAAGTGCTGGTGCTGGTGACCACACATGGGTGTCCTTTCTAGACCTTTATTCTTAACATTTCTCTGGCACAATCAAAATATGTCTGCACATTCCGTGCCTAGAAGAAGCCATTCCCTCACAGTAATATTTAATACTGCAAATATAATAGGTTCATTTAAAGAACTTAATAAAAACCACTCTGTTTTGTTAGTCTATTGAACTATGTGAAGATGTTCAGCCTCTCTACATAGTCACTAGTACGACATGGAGCAAAAGCTTATATACAAATTGATGTGGTTCAAACAGGAGCTGATCTTCCTGATCTCCAGGTAAATTCCTCCATCAATCGCAGCTGGATTCTGAACAAGGAATAACATCAGACAGGCACAACAATGACCTAGTTGTCCTAGCAAAGCCCCCACACTTGATTTCATCCACTGCTAACAAAGCACTTCCCATTTGTATCCTGTCACTGGTGTTTATATTTTTCCCAAGTCCTGCTCCAACCCAGAGATATGAATACCCTTCCCCTGGAGTCTGTAGGCACATTCTTTATCTATAACAGGGGGTGATGATTGTGGCTAACTTCTATGAAGGGCTGGAGACTACCAATGTAAAGATACCCTGAGAGCAGGAAGTCTCAGTGCTGTTATTAGTATTTCATGCACTCAGTATTTGTCCATCCCATCGCTCCAGACATGGCTGTTGCCTTTTCTTCCAGCCTCCCAAGACCATCAACTCCTCTCGCATTTTTGCTTCTACCACATCTTACATCAAAGGGTCTGTCTAGATTGTCCTAACAACCTGATGGTTGGTTTCACTCTTGTCCACGAATTCTTTTATTTGACGAACAGTGTATACTGGTTCTGTTCATGAAACCTTCCACTGCAGACATGAATAGACATCTAGCACCTCAACTGAGTTCTTGTTTTCTGTTAGACTGGATCTATAGTTTATTGTCCTTAATGTCCTCCACTATATGTTTTCCACTCTTATCATCTCTTTTTTTGAGACAGAGACATGCACTCGGGGTGCACCATGTGGTTTGTGTGGCAATATGACAATATCTTATGTTTTGTAATTGATTCCTTCCTCATAATTCCCAGTACTGACGTAGCCCTTTGGCTGAGCACTCAACCAATGCTGTATTTCTCTTTAACACAGAATATGTGGTGATGAGATAGACGGCGGTACAATGACCATCCAGAAAGCCATACAGCTCCTGTGCTCCTCTGATGACAAATACCAGGCTATGGGTGCTTACTACCTCCAGCACACCTGCTTCCAGGAGGAGTCTGCCAAGCAAGAGGTGAGCAAACTCCTTCAGAGCTCTGCTGTCACACTGGATGTGGTGGCACACGGGATGGATGAAACTGGTTTCCTTAGTACCAAGGATCCACAGGTCCCCTTGGTTTTAATGATGGAGCCTTATACTTTGTTAGTCACACTCAGGAATGAATTAAGTAGGTTTTCAACTATTAGTGGCCACTTTCTCTTGGTAGCAGTCAGTCAGGATTTTAAGACAGAGGAATAGTTATGAGGCAGCAGAGGAGACAGTGTCCACATTGTCACTGTGAGCTGCTGTGGCACAGATTGATGGGTTTTGGTGATATGGAGGCAGCCATCCAGATGCAGTGTCCTCTTCTGGCTGCAGTTGCACCCAGTTTCACACAGATCTCACAGCTGCAGTGTCAGACACACAGGATTGCTCTAAACCCCACTGCGATGCTCATTGTGCTTTGTTCAGTGATATTTCAGTCATTTTCCACCATTTCAGCTATTTTCAGCCATTTTTGCCATGTAAGCCAGTTTAGAGATCTTGTACAACATTATTCGATCAAACAGAAGTGCTTCTTATAGTGAAGATTATTTTTCTTATGCTCTTACTCTCCCATTACTACATTTGTGCCAATGCGCAGCAAAGGAGCCAACCTCAAGAATGGATCTGCTGTGGCACGACTGTCACACACGTTTATCCCACCCTAGAGTGTTTGCAATCATACAGACACGGGTTCATCAAGATTCCATCCCTATTGAGGTGGTTTTCCATTTCCTGGCACAATAGTGGAGCGGGATATGCTGGCAGAGGGTAGGAATGTACCCATTTGTTCCCAGAGGGTGCGGGTACCCCAGCCCCACATCACAACGGGGAATGGTGGGGCAGCCGCACCCTTTGTTGCCATTGAAAACATTCTCTGAGCACTGGCCTGTCCCATTGCTTCCCAGAAGGATGTGTCAGAGCAGGCGCATGAGTCACCCCAACGCACGCTTGTTTGCTGCCCTGTCTAAAGGGTGCTCATTCATGTCCTGTTGTCAGCAAGATCTCCAGCCCATGGATGGGTTTGTGCCAGGAGGGGATTCATGTGGGATCATGTTCCCAAAGTGGGAACACTCATCATTCTGGAGAGGATTTGCCTTCAAAACCTCCCTGGCATCTGTGTGATGTCCTGCAGGTTGGGGTTCACACCTCTTTCCAGTGCTGGTCCTGCTGAGTGCTGTGACATGGCCCAGTACTGCTTCTGGCTGACCTAGAGGGTGTTTACACCGTACCATGGCAGTCTCTCTAAGCTCAGCCTGTGATTTCAGGAGGCAGATAAATTACCACATCGTGTTATTATATTGCTATAAATGGCCTGGACAGATAGCCAGAGCAACATTTCCACCTGATGCAGACTGACAGAGGTAGGAGAAAGTTTGTGGGAGCAAGCACCTTTCATCAGCAAAGGGTTCAGTCCATGGCCATTACTCATAGACGTCTACTTCTAGAGTTTCAGCTCCAACCTCAAGGCCAGCACCTTTGTGTTCGTGACCTATGGCCTGAACCAGATATGCCATCTCTGAGTTGTAGCCATCCTTTCCTGCCAGGTCTGCTTTTCCAGCTTCCCTACTTATGTGCCATGTTCACTGCTTGCATTGCCATGACAGTTCCCTATCCCAGTGATGCTCCGCACCCTGTGCTGATGGCAGCATGTCTCTCTTGGTGCAGGTCTATCGGCTGGGGGGAATCGCCAAGCTTGTGGAACTGCTCCGCAGCACGAACCAGAACGTACAGCGAGCAGCAGCCGGAGCCCTCCGGAACTTGGTCTTCAAGAATCCAACCAACAAGATAGAAACCCGGCGGCAGAATGGGATAAGGGAGTGCGTGAGCCTCCTGCGGAGGACAGGGAACACTGAGATCCAGAAACAACTGACAGGTACACAGCAAACTGCTCAGCCCTCAGCAAGGGGCATGCTCCTACCTGCCTGTGGTCCATGGTGCTCCAGCATGCAAAGACCCAGTAGCCATGGTGCTGCTGTAGAACCAAGTGGATGTTTTATGCTCCTGTCACACCAAATAGTCTAAAACAGAAGGCAGAGATGGTCTTGGCCTTTCAATGTCCTCTAAGGGTTCCTCACACCATTCATGTCCACCAGAAAAACACCTGACCCAGGTTTCCCCCCACAGCTATGATCACTCTGCCATTCCCATGCCTTTCTGCACCCCTGGCCTCCATGCTGCTGCCAAGGAAGGCCAGTGGTGTTGGCAATCCCAATATGGTTGGTCAGGTTATCTCACTGGTGTCTCATCTTTTCTCGAAGGATTGGCATGGCAGTGCTGGGGAACAGTCGGACCTGATGATCTTGAAGGTCTTTTCCAACCTGGTTGATTCTATGGCACAATGGTTCCATGATATGAGTTTGTTGGTGCAGGTCACCCTCAGCTGTGGTTGAGGTCTTGTGTGTAAGCCTTCATGAGCTCACTGGGGTGATGCCTTCCCCTGCTACCCAATGGCCATAAAGAGTGATTATGGAAGGAGGGAGGATGCTTAGATGCCCACCTCCACCTGAAGCGCTGCTGCTGGTCTGTCCTGCCTGTCTCCAATACAGATGGACAGAGACTAGGATTTAGGGCAGCCTCTGCACCCTTAGCTCAAAGAGGGATGAAAGGAAGAAGGACTTCGTAGCTGGAATTCACTCTGACCTAAAGGAAGTTTCTAATGCATGGTGACCCCCTGCTTGAGCTTGTCTTCTGCCTCCTTCCTAGGACTGCTCTGGAACCTCTCCTCCACTGATGAGTTAAAAGAAGAGTTGATACAGGAGGCTCTCCCCGTCCTGACAGACTGTGTTATCATCCCTTTCTCTGGCTGGTCTGATGGCACCGGCAATAGGACAAGAGAAATTATTGACCCAGAAGTATTCTTCAATGCTACAGGGTGTTTGAGGTGAGTCAACACGCAGAGATTTACTGCAGCTTGTGTATGTTGAGAAACACTGAAGCTGTCTAAATCACCTTACAATAAGCTAAAGACATTCTCGCTCCAATTGCATTAATACAAATCTCTCCTTTGAGAAAGCTTTCCTAAGGTGCAGAAAAATGTAAAACATTTTTCCTAGTATTTCCTAGCATTATTGGAATTCTCTAGGTGGGGAAAACAAGCATTAACCTACTGGTTTTAATAACTGGTTAAGTTCAGAGCAACCCCATTGCCCTGGCCTTTTCCTGGCTCGTATCATCAGGCTGGTCAGAGCAGAGTGAGCACAGAGTAGTTCATTCTGTTCACGGGAAAGCCAGATCCCTTTTGCAGAGGATCTTCGCCCTGACTTGCTGTTTCTCCCACCACCCTCCTCCACTTGGATGTGAGCTCCTGTCTCACTGGGAACAAGTGGGAAAGAAAAGAAATGCCCTGTATAATTAGGTACTTTCATCAACTGAAGCTCTCCCCGAGGGAGTGCAGCACCAACCACACCCTTACCAGACATGCAGCTAGTAGGAGCTGTATCTGCTTATGAAACGAAGTGGGTGAACACAGTGGGGGCCTTTTGAGACGTGATACTATCGCCTTCTGTGGCTGGGAACCGTGTCTGAAAGATAGCGAGTGCTGCTCCCTTCCCTGTCTTGGAAGGCACCTTCCTCGTGCGGGGAATGTTGGGATGTGTGGTGTATGTTCACGTGAGGTGCTCCACTCTTTAAGACCATCTCAACCCACCAGTGCCATAAAATACCCCGTTAAAATAAGGGAAAGGGTAGGATGGTGGCTTGTAAAAGGAGCTCTCCATGGAGTTTGGCTCAAGGTGGGCTCTGTCTCCTGTCTGTGGCACCAACACCCCCAGTGAAGTCTGCCCGATGCAGGTCATCCAGGGAGCAAAAGAGGCTGGGGGGGGCAGGACTGGGGAGCAAGGTGAGTAAGGAAAGCAGAGTGGTTGTGTCCAGAGCCCCTGCTCTGAGGGGTGAGCCAGGATTGCTCTGACTCACTGCCCTGCCACATCATAACACAGAGATGAGAACAGCCTTATGTTTGCCCTGGGCTCCAGCCATTGCTGCTCAAGCATTTCTGGATTGCAGATGAATTCATGTTAATGAGGAGGCTGCAAATCACAGTGAACACCAAATCCAGTTCTGGAATGCCTGGAGTGAATATCTCACAAGGACTGCCATCCTCTCTTTGTTTTTCATGTACAAGCTACAAAGCAATAAAACAGGGAAGAGGAAAAAAAAAACCCAACAAAACAACGAAAAACATTTCCTGTTACTGGAAAAGCTCCCCTGTCCTGATAGAAACCAGTGCTCAGGAATACACTACACCATTACAAACTGGTCAGTCCCTTTGGTCAGAGTGATTGCCGCTCTTCAGCCTCTCTGACCCCCTATTTCCCACACAAATATTGCTGTTGACCCTTTGTAGCTCCATACTTGCAACCAGATGCACCTTCCTGATCTTCAGCTGGTCCTTATTCAGTCTTCTCTTTGGAAACACCTCCAAGGAGGTGATGAGTCTGTGTAATGTCACATGCATAGCCTCTAAGGCAAAATATTGCTGATAGTTACTCTCACTAGGAGGATGTTTTCTATGCAGAGCATATTAAAGGGACATTTTCTTACATGAAATCAGTCCTAAAGAGAAACAAGAGGGCTGTGCACCACTGCAGTCCTGCAGAAGGTCTCCAAACTGAGAGCAGCACACCAGCCTTGCTGAATCTAAAGAAACATCCTTAAACTCAGTGATACTCATAGCCACAACAGAGTCCATAGAGACTGACTGGTAAGCGAACTCAACCCTCTCTCCTCCTTCTTTCCTGCCATGTTCTGCGATGGCTTCCTTCAGAAACCTGAGTTCTGCAGACATGGGGCGCCAGACCATGAGGAATTACCCTGGCTTGATTGATTCAGTCATGACTTATGCTCAGAACTGCGTGGCTTCCAACCGACCCGATGACAAGGTACCAGATGCTCACCCCAAGCTCTTTGCTAGCATTCAGCCCCATAGTTAATCACTGCAACTTCAGGAATACCTCAAAATCTCTTTCAAATAAACACAAGAGGGGACTGGACCCTTTGTGGCTGCTCTTGTCCTTCCAAATCCCAGTGCAGACTGTTGTAGGATTGCAGTCTTCTGTGCTCTAGGAAGGAACTAGAGGTGGGTTTACAATTTCCCTTTAACAAACAGAGAAACAGCAAAATGTTTTGGCTGCTGATCCCCTAATATGTTTTCCACCTTTCACTCCCACCCTGGAATCCTTCCAGCATGTAATCCACCATCTATCACTTCCCAGCACTACATCACTTCATCCAGCAGCACTCAAGTATGTAAGTCCCAGATTGGCACTGCATTCAGCAGGAAGCCAAGAGCTGTCATTTCTCTGCCAGTCCCCTAACTGTGACTGGTTGCTGCATATAAATGGCCCTTACCTTGGATGAAATAGCATTATAGCCATATTTTTAGGAGCTTAACATCTGTGACACTAAACAGATACCCTAAAGTCATCAGTGTCCAGTAAGTACCAAAATTCCTTCAGATGAGCTCAGGATTAAGCAAATCATCTTTTGAGAATGGCTTTTGCAAGATCAGTTTCAGCAGCACATAACTGAACGCAGCTCTCTGGAAATGTAAGCACAGGTTTTGATGCTAGTTGTAGGTATCTGATGGAAATTCTCCCTTACTCTTTACACTGGGAACTCTGACTTACAGGTAATGGAGGCTTAAAAGCCTCTTCTTAGTAAAAAGTGTCCCCAGATCTGTAGCTGTGGCTTGGATAAAGTCACTAGAAGTTGACTTGGCAAGAGGAAGACTTTCAAGATTTGGAATTTCATGATGGGCACTTTGATACAAACACCCTCTGCTCTCTTTTCCTGTTTATCAGCTTATTCGTTACAGTGGGACCTAACGAGGTTCAGAGTCAGTCAGCTCCCAGTATAGCATTTGGGCTATGTAGCCTTCATTCATGTCTACCCCCTTCCTTCCCATCATTGCTACCCTAAGCAGGGTCAGGAGCTTACATAGTGTAACTGCTAAAACAGCAGGATATGGCATGGTGTATGTTCTCTCTGTAGCTATAGCAGGTGCTGCTCCATGTTTTTCTGCCTAATGTGGTGCTTTGATTTTTATTCTGGGGGGGATTTCAGTCTGTGGAGAATTGCATCTGCATCCTGCACAACCTCTCCTACCGCCTGGATGCTGAAGTTCCCAACAAATACACCCAGCTCAACCACATGGCCCGGAGCGTTTATATGGACAAAACTCTCACAGGCTGTTTCAACAGCAGGAGTGGTAAAATGGAGGTAAGATGTGCCACAGGAGGCTTGGAAATGTGAAAGTCAGCCTTGGGCAGGGGCTGCGAGCAAAGAGCAAGATCTGAGCTCCCACTTTCTCTTATCTTTGTAGAATGATGAGTATGGTGTCCCCCTTCCAGAGGAGGATTTTAAACCCAAAGGACCCAGCTGGCTCTACCACTCTGATGCCATCCGCACCTACCTATCCCTGATGGATCAGAGCAAGAAGGATGCCACCCTGGAAGCTTGTGCTGGAGCTCTGCAGAACCTCACTGCTAGCCGAGGGCTGGTAAGGGCTTCTCTCTCTTCCACACGCATTCAGCCAAATGTGTCAGCACTTTACAGTAATCAGAAAGGAAAATGTCCTCCTTAAACCTCAGGGCACTATTGCAAGTCTTTGCACAGTGGATGCTCCAGCAAAGTATTTATTAATGCCAAACGTAGGGTCTCATGAGGGGTTATAATCAGCATCCTAAGGGTCTATCCCAGAGCCACAGACCGGGTTTCCAGGTTTTCCCAGTCTGTTGGTCATAACTACCAGCATCTACTGGTGTTGCCACCCCCCACAGGACATGAGTGAGTATTTGCCCAGATGTGCACATGTGGACAGATTTCATTAAAGGAATGAGAGAGGATGTGTGCGCGCCGCCACCTGTGTGCGTTTTCTAAGTGGGAGGTGGCTCTAATAACAGGGTGGGTTGTGCTCTGGATTGTGGCTCGTCCTCACATCATAGGTGCTTGTAAAATAGCTCTGACAGATGTCCTAACCTGTAGGTATGGCAGCATGGAGGTGACACGGGCTGCGTGACACCGTGGGTATTGCAGGAGCTAGGGCACGGCAAGGCAAACGTCATGACAGCAGCTCTGCTGTGGCCAATGTCGTTACCATGGGCATGTCCTCGCAAGCTGAGTTCACGTGGACAAACCTCAACTTGCCTGTTTGTGTCAAACTTCATCAATTCCAATTTAAATAAGATGGTTGGGGAGATAAAGAGATAATTGTTTCATATGTAGGGGAGGCGTGTCACATGTGCGAAGCGTTCCACCCAGCAATACGGAGTGACTCATGAATGGAGCCTTCCTAATGCTAGGACAGCATTAACTTGCCAGCTCTCATCCCTTGGGAGCTTTTGTTCCAAGTCTTCCAATGTGAAATACTTTGGGAACTTTTTGTGTTTGCAGTTTAACTAAGCAGTGCTGCTTACAACAAAGTGGACAGAGGCTGTCACTGTACAGGTAGAGCTGATCAGAGGAATGGCACTGGAGCTATGTGCTCCGTGGCAATCAACATCATTACACAAGAATGTCTTTTGGATGGGGGGAAGGAAACAAACAAAGAAAAACCAGCTCTGGCAGTGTTGAAGCAACTGATTTCATCCTTCTGGAACAGAAAGGCTGGAATTTGCCTGGATGTGCTGAACTGGCTTCTTCTTTCAAGGGGCTTATTCCAGCTCAGAGCTGAAGTTGGGGTGGGTTCCTGGATTTGCTGTCACTTGAAGGAAAGGAAAACCGAGGCATGTGCCTCCTGGAGCATGGGTCTCAGCCCACTGGAAAAGGATTGCCTTCCAGCCCATTCCCTCTATTCCCATGTCACTGTTGATGTGTCACTGGTTGTGCAACGATCTCCAGCAGCCTCTCTGATGGGGTAGTAGTTGAGTTCCATTTAAAGTCTATCAATAAGAGGGCAGTTTATTAAGGGTATATGACTTCAACATCCATGAACACATTGGCTACATCCTGAGATCTTCTAGATTTACATAAGCAAACATGAGATCAGGATGCAAGATGAGCATTTTTGGTCTTCAGACTTTTTTTAAAGGTATCCATTAGCTGTTCCTGTTCCACTGCAGCCTATTACTTGGGCATGGGAGGGAGATGCAAGGTCATGAAGGTAAAACCCAGCTTTTGGGAGTTATCAGTTGGATGAGAAGCTGCACCTGCTCAGGCTCCAGAAAGAGGACAGAAGTACCAGTTGTATCACAGAAGATGAGAGGCTGACTTTGCAAATGTCTGTGGAGAAGAGGGGTAAATGACAAAGTAAAGAGAATTATAGTAGCAAAAGATATACGGATGCTTATTTTACAATGTAGTCATATTTATCTGGCCCTGTACATCATTCCAGTTGTGTCCTCCTGGCACGGAAGTCATGAGATATCTCTGTTCTGTCTCCTAGATGTCCAATGCAATGAGCCAGTTGATTGGTTTGAAGGAGAAAGGTTTGCCTCGCATCGCACGGCTCCTCCAGTCCAACAGCTCTGAAGTTGTCCGGTCTGGGGCTTCTTTGCTGAGCAACATGTCCCGGCATCCTGTTCTCCACAAAACCATGGGTAAGTCATTTCCACCACAGTGGATTCCAGAACAATGTCTGGTTTTCAACTCTTAATAGCTGCCCATCTCGCTTTGTAAACCCCATGACAGGACCTAACGCAGCTGTGAAATTGGGCAAAGCCGTGTTATTTCTTCTGGCCAAAAGGACAATTACAGGAGATACCTGCAGGCTTAATTAACAAAATATGTGCTAGCTCAGTCTTTACAAGCATGTGGAATATTTTATGGCCAATGACAAATCTACAGGATCATGAGCACGATATTGTCTGGGGAACTGAGTTGGTCTTGACTATCCATGACCAGTGTCATTGCCCTTTCAGAGACCTGCAGCACTCTTTTTGTGTCTGAAAATCAAGTTGTGATCATTATACCATTACATTATTAGTGCCTCCTCCCAGAGATAACAATGCATTCTTGATTTGAATAGTGCTAATGCAAATAGTATCATTCACTTGTGCTAGGCTTTATTTAAACGTTGATTGGAACATTTCACCTCTTTAGGTCACCAGGTGCTCCCAGAGGTATCACGTCTCCTGTCATTCCAGTCTGGAAATACCAACAGCTATGGCGAGATCATGACATCAGCATGTTACACTCTGAGGAACCTCATCATGTCCAACCCACAACTGGGGAAGTCTTACTTGACAAGCAACATGCTAAATAATGTAGTAAGCCTGTGCCGAAATGGGTGAGTCTGGGGCAGAAGGCATGGAGAGGGTCATGAGAAGACATTTTTGAGCCCATGCACTGTGTGCAAAGCCAGATTAAACCCAGAGCATTTCCAACATCCTTCAGAACCTTAGAAAAGCATTATTCTTTCTTCTTTCCCACTCAGATCTTCCTGCAAACCTTACTATGAAGGTCAGGGCTGAGATTCAAGCACTGCTGATAGAGTGGGGTTGTGCTTAGCTTCAGTGTTCACATTTGTTCACCTTACCACTTTTTCTGTTGCAAAGTCCACCTCAGGTGGCAAAGATGCAGCTGTGATGATGTGTATTATAAGTACCTCCAGTGGTCTACACACGTGTATTTTGCAACGACTGAGCAAACTCAACACTTTTCTTTTAGGACTTGGTTTGAGTTTTGATGGTAGTAAATCCACCCTGCTTGTTATTCACACTCCTACAGCCCTGTGCAAAAGCTTGTCAACCCTTGCCAAGCTCTATGCTCATTTCTGGCCAGCCTGGTGTTAAACTTACAGGAGCTTTGACCATGTGTTCTGCTTCCTAGATTTTCATCTCTCCTCCCATCTGTCTTTGTTTTAAAATACCTTCTGCAGATAACCTATTGTTTTCTGTTGTGAAAAGACATTTGCATGCCTTCTCCATCAACCACTTGCAATCTACCACTTGTTTCATGGCAGTGAGAGATTCTCAGCCATTAAAAGTGGCCTCTATGTTTAGTTTGGACCTCAGCCAGTGAACATCGGTCAGTTTGCTGCTTTTATATGCTTCCACTCTCCAACAAGCCCAATTAACATGAAACCCAGCCCTCTCCTAAGTCTTAGTTGTTTTGAATGATATTTACTTCTGCTTAAAGTCCCACTTTGGATCCCTCAGACCAGTCGTCAGCTAATTTACTACTTCAGCAAAGCATTGCACAACTGGGGTTGTGCTTACCTTAATTGTCTTGACTGCTTTGTGTGATGAGCTTTGTTTGCAGTGACTCACTAAACTGCAAGGAGTTACTAAACTCTGATGTTCTCAGTGTGTTCCTGCTGTCTGTATCACAGATTCCTTCTGAGAAACTCCTCAGTTCTCACCATGTCCCAAACTCAAATTGTTCCTGTACCTCCGTTGTTCATTTCTGTCCCCAAAGTATTTTATACTGTTCAATTCATATGAAGAAATGATAATGATTTACACCCAGGACTAACCTTACTTATTCGAGCCAAGTCATTTCAGACTGTTCCCATAGGGCAGATGTGAAAGAAATCCCCCCACCAGTGAACTGGACGCTTGGTAGTTCACAAGTTACTTCACTTCTCCCACTTTCCTATGTAGCCTGTGAAGATGAAGAAGAACCTTTAGGCTAGGCTTTGTCTAGTCCTGCACCAGAAACAGCCTCACCCAGTTCCTGGTGGTAATAACTAGATCTAACACTTCTACTGGGGGCTCTTGCCTAAGTTGGATGCAGACCCCATGCTCCTCATACCAACAATGAATGTGGCAATTCAACACTATCAACCTCCTCCTTCGTAGCACCACTACCAGCAGAAACAGAGAACCAAGGAGGTCTCAGTGGTGACCAAATCACCATGGAGAACATCACCATGTTGCACCTTGTTAGTATTTCGCAGAGTTTTCTCTAATACTCTGCCTCAGTTTCCCTGTGGACACACTTCCCTTGCCTTCCAGCACTGGTGGTGGCTTTTCTGCATAATGCACATTTCCCCTTGTGTGCATTTGAAGCTGTACATCATTAGTTTAAGATGCTCAGACAGATTTGTATTCGTAATATAGAAAGAGCTTCCAGGTTACAGACAAGCAAGTTATGGAGTTTTTCCCTTCTTGTGTTCTCAAATGCCAACCATCCCTCCTCCAAGCTGATGTTTGCTTTACTTGATGCTTCTTGTAGCTGTATTCTGAGTGAAAGTCACCAACGGTTCAGCAGTTTATCTAATAGCTGTGGCTTCTTCTTCTTCCTGGAGATCCCAATTAAATAATTGTCTCTCTCCTGCATATATCCATGTTGAAGACATGGCCTTTATAGTGAAGATGGGTTTTGCTTGCTCTTTGCTACTTTTAACCCAAAAATTAAGCCAAAATATTGCATATTAGCTTCTTTTTTGTTTTTTGGTTGGTGATTCTGAAAATCAAGCTGCTGTTACCGGTTTTAATGGGATGTCTGATGGCTTTTTCATCCTTTTTCTCCAACTAAGCTGAAGAATATTCTTCTGCTGCTCATTTTCAAGCAACATTATTTCACTAATAAAATCACATCTCTTTCTCAATAATTCTACTGCTTCCACTAAAAGCTTTTCTCCAAAATCTTTTCCTGCACTTTAGAGCATTAGATTTTAAGTGCATCTCACAGTCCCTTTATCACTTACTTGTTTGAGTTTCTCTTTGTTCATTCACTTTTCACATCTTTTCTATTGTACAATTTAATGTTGCAGTTTAATTCTACCATAACATGTTTGAAAAATTCACTTTTCAGGAACCCTGAGTCCTTCTTTGACTATTTTCTTCTTTTTTTGGTGGAAGAGATTTCTTCTCATCCACAGACTTCCAAATTTCCATTTTTTTCCCAAAGATTGCACCTTGTAAACTTAGGACATCCTGAAAAAATCCTTCTTCAAGGAATTCCTTGGCATGTCCAGTTTCCTGCTGAGCACCATCAGTCCCATTTCTCATAGTCTGATGGGGCTTATTTTGAGGACCCAATGTTTGTGAAGCTGTAACATACAGGGAGGGTTCTGAGTCTGGCCTCATAGCTCTCCATCACCCTGGCTGATGCAGGCTGGGGCTGTTGCACTGAGCCCAAACCAGGAGTCTCCCACAGACAGGACAAGGTCCAGGAGATGAGGAGCAGTGATTGGAGCCAGCAAGGAGGTTCATATCTGCGTTGTTGTATGAAATGTTCTAAAATCATAAAAGGTGCTGCTATGACTCACGGTTTTGGAGCTGTTACTTGAGCAATTATCTATTAACTTGTGCTGAGTAAGGACTTAGGGTTGCAGGCATTGTTGTTACAAATGATCCCATCTCCTTCATTCTCACCAGGCAGTAATGCAGCCTGTTTCTCTGCTGCTGTCCCAAAGGGTTCACCCACACTGTCCCTACAGACTCCAGGAAAGGGTTGGCACAATTTCCCTTCTCTTTCCCTCTCCCAACTTTCACACCCCTGAAACACTCCTTCAGCTCAGTTTAATGCTCAATTTTCCACTCAAATCCTCCCCTTTTTCATTTGTCCTGTTCTGGTCCTGGAGGCTGTTGTCACATACTATCGCTGAGAGAGGAAGGAAGGTTTTACTGACAGCCCTCCATCAAGTCTAGCCAGCCTCCCAGCAGGAGATGGCTTTATTTAAAGGCTGTCAGTAACGTGTGTGGGTTGCTGCTCTGTGGCATGCCAGAATTCACCGGGGTTGCTTTCATCTCCCCAGGTCCTGTCCAAAAGCGGCCGAAGCTGCTCGCCTCCTCCTGACAGATCTTTGGTCAAACAGGGAGCTCCAGAGTGTGCTCAAGCAGGTAAGGAGAATGCCGACAAGAACAACCCAGGTCTTGACTCACTCACTGCCGTCAGTGAGTTGGCAAAGGCCATGATTCACCAGCAAGCCTGGGCAGTGGCTGCAGGAGCCCAGGGTGCTGGGAGGACCACAGTGCTCTCAGCACATGGGAACCCACCTCAGGTCTGAACAAGAGGCAGCAAATCACAACTGCCACTGCTGGGATTGACTTTAGGGACCAAGTGGGCAGTGGTGTGTTGTGTTGGGTGGCTTGTACCCTGAGGATGATGGTACTTTAGGTGGGCTCTTGCATGAAACAGTTGCCTTAGAATCATAGAATAGTTAGGGTTGGAAAGGACCTTAAAGCTCATCCAGTTCCAGCCCCCTGCCATGGGGGGTTTCACCTCACACTAAACCAGGTCTCCCAAGGCTCTGTCCAACCTGGCCTTGAACATTGCCAGGGATGGAGCATTCACAACCTCCCTGGGCAACCCATTCCAGTGCCTCAGCACCCTCACAGGAAAGAGCTTCCTCCTTAGATCCAATCTAAACTTCCGCTCTTGAAGTTTGAACCCATTAAAACCCATAGGCCCCCTTCAGATACTGGAAGGCTGCTATGAGGTCTCCACGCAGCCTTCTCTTCTCCAGCCTGAAGAGCCCCAGCTTTCTCAGCCTGTCTTCATACAGGAGCTGCTCCAGTCCCCTGTTTATCCTCGTGGCCTCCTCTGGACTTGTTCCAACAGTTCCATGTCCTTTATATGTTGAGGACACCTTGCTCCTGGCGCCAATGCTGTTGTGTGTGCACAGCATTGCTTTGTGCTGAGAACAGACCTGGATGTTTCACACTAGCCTGGGAGACTCCCTTCACTGCAGCCCGTTGTGTAGGATCAGCGAGTCCAAACAGATCCCTGGCAAGGTTCCTCCTCCTTATCCCCCCATTTTCTTCTGTGTTCATAACCCTACCCTGTGGTTACATCACCCCTACACTCAGGGTAATCTTTTCAACCAAGAAGAGGAGTATTTAGGGTTTGTTTTGCTCCCTGCAACAGAAACTGCGGAAGCGCAGAGCCAGACGGGGCCGTGAGCCAGCTCCCAGCTCGCGGTGGCTGTCTTTGAACAAGTTGGGTTTTTCCAACTCCACAGCAGCAGCACCTGCAGAGAGTAAAGGGCCAAATTAAAGAGAAGGAGCAGCATCCACAAAGGGGAGCACCCTAGGGGCAGGAAGGTAGAGAGCACCTAAATATTATTCTCATATTAACGGTTAGGGACTTTCTCCATAGGAGCTTGTGTAGCTTTGTGCCGGGCTGTGCTCAGGAGCCTGTGCCAACTCAATTTAATGTGACTGAGTCACTCCTGTGCTCACACAGATGTTCATTGCATAGGTATACATCACATGAGAAGGATGGGAGTATGCAAGGCTATATGCATCATGCATAAATCTTTGCCATTTTTCCAGGATGAGGAATAAGATGAAATAATGAAAATAAAGGTTTCCTCCAGTAAAGCTGGAGAAGTCTGACTGTTGGAGAGCAGAAAGCAGTGCAAGGAAGGCAAAGTCATAGAATCATACGGTGGTTTGGGTTGGGAAGGGCCTTAAAGCTCATCCAGTTCCAATCTCCTGCCACAGGCAGGGACATCTTCTTCTAGACCAGGTTGCTCCAAGCCTCATCCAACCTGAACCTGTCAGAGACTTTAAAGAAGCTTCTTTGGGGAAAAGTTAGAATTAAAAGTCCATCAATAAGGGGATGTGTTAAAGGCACACAAAGGGAGGGCAGAAGCTGTCCTGAAGCTGTCTGAGAATGAAACACACTCTTTAAGTGGAGGACAGCTGTTAAAGTGGGGCAGAAGGCTCTCACAGCAATAGGTAGCTACCAGTTTTGAAATTGATATGTACTCACTGCACTTCATCTACTTCATATATATATATATAGTTCCTATTTATCTGCTTTTTCAGCAAGGATTTGATAAGAACATGATGGGATCTTTAGCTGGAACAACCTTCAGGACCCTCTCATCCAGATTTTAGGAGCCCCTCCACGCACCTTGAGGCTGCAGGTGAGAACAGGGCCCTTGTGCATGAGGAAGGGGTGGTTTAAAATAAAGCAGTAACTGATCAATTGTGTTTTGCCAGATCCTCTCAGGTGGGGCTTTTCACAGGCCTCTTTCATTCCTGAACTTTGAGTAACGTTGTCCAGTGTCAGTAACATGCAATTAACTCGAGCACATGCGATGACATTAACCATCCCATAGGGGTTTTTTTGGCACTCAATAATCCACCTGTAAACCTCATGTCAAAATCTGCAACTTCCTGCTGTCATCCCAAAAATCCCAATAGAGAAACCAGGTTAGAGAAATCGGGGGCAGAATTTGCACGGCACCTTTATGGTTTTTCATTCATCGTGAACTGAGGATTTGATCTGTAAAGCATTTGTTTTATCCATAATTCTCACTGAAGGGAAAAGCTTTAAGCACTTCTCAAATATCAGATGTCTCTATGAGGATTATCCAGATTGAATGTGTTTGCTCTCTTCCCCAACATGCTCTTTGCAAACCAAACAAAATGGGTGAGAAAATGGTGCAAAAGACCATTCCTTTCCTCTGCCCAGGTATGGATTTCACTTCTTGCTCTGTTGGGATGTTTCCACTGAGACTCAGAGAAGCATGGAAGTCTAGGGTGGAAAGCTATGGGCAATACAGAAACTGGGTACAGGCTAAGAAATGAGATTGAAAGTTGGTTTTGACTGTAATGAAAATATCTCTTGAATGCTTTAATTATCTGGGGTTTTGTTTTTCCTTTGTTTTTTTTATTCCATTTCAGAATTTGGAATTGGTTCATGTCCAGGAAGACAACCCTTCCGCAATTACTTAGGATGTTAAAGGTGTAGAGTGTTACTGAGTTTAACTCAACTGTAAAGCAAACTAAACATATGGATTTCATGTGGATGATACTAATATTTTTAAGCATTTTCTTCTTTTTAGGGGGGAGAAGGGACTTTTATTGAGGTTATACTTTCCTGATGTCAATAATTATGGTTTTGTTTTTGCAAAGAGTGTGTCTGTGTAACTATGTGCATGTCGCTGTGTATGTGTGCATGCAGGCAACATACATGTGCACCCATGGTGAATAGGATCTTCCTACAGGCTTAGTCCCCTGTCTTCCACTGAAAGTCAGTGTGAGTTGTGCAGTTTAACCCCCTTGGAGAGTTTTGTCCAATGCCACCCAACCCATGCACCAAATACTGCCACACTAAAGACTTGTCACAACTTATTTTTACCCACAAGTATAAAAATTGCCGATTTTAGGTCATGTTCCCCCATTGCATATGGCCGTTATCAACAGATACACACGATACTCTTCTTTACAAAGGCTGGTTATTCCCAACATTTATGAACACGGGCTTCTTTTCTGCTTATGATTTTTTCTCCAATGACCTCTTATAGTTATTAGTATTTTCTTTCCTGTTACGTGAACTCTTTGTCTCAAGAAGTGAACTGATGTCTGCAAAGTCTTTCCCGGGTCTCAGTAACCCTTCCCTGAAGCTACATGTGAGGGGACAATTACAACACATCTGCAAAGCATGAACACTACTGGGTCCCAAACCATTCTGAGCATCAGAACAACTCAGTCTCATGATTGTACCTGGACAAATGTGGCATTCGAGACGTTGAACTGGAGACAGGCAAAGTGGTTTTCCCTGGGATCATTGACTGCCACACAAGAATGAGAGAAATGAGGGTGTATTGATATGCAAAGGAATGTAAACACTTGTATGAATTCAAATTCAGAAATATTGTAATTCTTGGGATGCTTCATTACATGAATCATGCTGTGATGCTAAAGCTGTGATAGGCAATTGCTGAGCTTATTTTAGGGCAAATCACTTCTTACGGCAGGAACTATGCGATGAAAGAAGCTGATCTTCCCCTGTTCAGAAGAAAGATATCCTCTCCCTGTCCCCGGAGGGGATGGAGCTCAGATCCACAGGGAAAAGACCAGCTGAAGATACATTTGCTGGCTGTCTCCCACCCACAGTTATTGCTTCTTCAAACAGTGCAGGGGTACAGGACCCTGTTTTGCAAATATCAGGGTGCAGGAGGTGCTTGGGAAGGATGAGTTGTGAGCCTGGAAAGGGAAAAACAGTCTCATATATTGCAAGTGCCAGGCTCCTAACTTGGTGGGAAACGGCACTCCCCATTCCTTCACAGAACTGGGGTGATTCATGCCTGCTAAAGAACCGTCCATGAAGTTCAGATTCGATCTGACACAGCTCTAGAGCTAAGAAACGTGGTAGCACTTGTTCATCCCCTGTTTAGACCATAGGGAGCACGTGTCCACAGAGGGAGATCATTTCCCAGCTGGTTTTTTCTTCTCTTGGACTACAAAGAGTGTCTTAATCTTGTGCACTTCAATGAGAAGCAACTCTTTGCTTGCCTTCACCCACATTCAGTCAAGAGCTTTCTGCACCGCGTTCCCAGCCAAATGAGAGAGGAAAAAAGCACCTTTGAAGTGGGAGCTAGAACCAGGAGAATCCGGTAGGACAGTTTCAGGAGCATTTAAAGAGCAGCAAAGGAGCCCCAGCCCGTGGGCATGCCCTTGCCATACCTGCCAGCTCTTCCCTAGCTGGATGCATATTCTCAGTTCAAAACGGTTTTGGCAGGTCCCAACACTGTGGATATCCAAAACAATGGCAGTATCCACAGGCAGGATTACTACAGTTTTGGTGTAAAAGCATGTTGCATGCCATTTTGCATTCAGATTTGTTCCTGTAATTACATGTTCAGCAGAAGTCCTGGGAGCTAATGTTTTTCTCCGTAAAATTAATTGGGGAAACCTAACTGCAAAACGTAATGATGGAATATTGAGGAAATTCATTCTAATTGGCTGTTATTTAGGCTTTATTTTAAAGCACTGCCACTGCTTTCATCAGTAATGCAGTTTGCTGAATCACTTTATAAGGTGCAAAGAGCCGTAGCTGGATGATCATTGTCTCCCAATTAAATTTACAAGGACTAGAGATTTCATTAGTATTAGACTCCAAGAGACAGATGCATCATTTTATGAACACAGCAAAGTTGTTTTTCCAAAGCTAATAAAATGATAAAAATAAAAGTCTGTCTCCATCCTCAGAGATGTTCAAAACATGACTGAGCACAGCCCTGAGCAATCTCATCCAGCTTTGGCGTTATCCCTGCTTGGAGCTGGGCACACCAGAGAGGTTCCTTCCAATCTCATTTGGTTTTTTATGATGCTGTATGTTACTGCTTTCATACCTCAGATATAGCTAACTCGTGAGAGCAGTGGGCTGTGTGAACTGGAACTGCTCTGCCAGCCCAGGGCTATTTTGCAGCTATTTACTTCCCAGGAAATTCCTGATGCTCAACTCTTTTCCTCTCAGTCGCTGGACTACAAACTCCACTCAAGTCAGTGAAGTGACACTGGTGCCAAATTATGAGAAGAGAAAGGAACATCAGACTTATAGGAGTAAGTGGTGTTGCTCATAACCAACACTTTTGGGAGCTCAGTGAGGTTCCCTTCTTCACAACCAGATGCTGTTTTCACCGCCAGTCCAGTTTTTATTCTTTCATTCTAGGGAGGTATTCTTAAAGGCATGTTTCAAACTGTGATACCCTCTTTGATGAGCTGGTTTCCTGTTTCTTGCTTCTTTAAGAACCAAAGTAGGGTGTACCCCCAATGGTAGGGACAAGGGCAGGTCCTCAGCATGTAGCACATGCCCTGGGTCACAGTGCTGGAGAATGACTGAGGAGGGAAGTGCCATAGCTAGCAGCACCTTTAGCTCTGCTGGTAGCAGCAATCAAAGCAGTTGGGGCCTGATTTGTGCACAGGACACACAACCATGTAAATAAATACCACACTTGTTTGTCCTGGGCTTAGCAGAGCTTTTTGGTGTATTTTCTCATAAATGCTTTGTTTTGTTTTGTGTATGTACAATCCAACCCACCCCAGCATTTCAGAAGCCTCATGGACGAGTAGAAGGCAGTAGGCAGTTTTGTTCCTCTCTGACCACACACTAGTTTGAGACCAACTTAGCCTACCAGTCCATAGCTATACAGTGTATTCTGTAAGATACAGGTATGTGAGAATAATGTATCAGAGTTTTGTTTTGGCTGTACTGTATGTATTTGCTTCATTGGAAAAGCTGAAATCAATAAAAATTGCTGGAATTTCTTCAAGCTTCCCAATGTGGCTGGTTTTATTTTGTTTGTCTTGCCAGTGTTAGGAAAGAATAAAGAATCTGTATGAAGGTTTGTAAAAGCCTTCAGCAGTGATCAGACTGGGCTGCTCTGTCTTATGCCAGTCTGAGTAATGAAGCTTTAAATCCCATTTCCTCCATATATGTGAAGATGCTCTTACTGTTTATGGCTTATTCTTCTGACTTCAGCTAGTTGCTCCTTTAACTCCCTTTTGGCACATTTAGGATGGGTTATGCTGAACCTGGCAAAGGTTATGATGTCCTATTTTTGTCTTCAGCTTTTTGAAAGACACCTTCTGATAACCTCCTGCTGCTTAACCAGGCCAGCTCCCTTCTGCCCTTCCTCCAGAATTCCTTATTGGTTGGGGATGCTGGGATTGTGTTTCAACATGATAAGCACAGTCCACATTGCCTGTAAAGTTTAATTCTCCCTTTCTTTTTCCCTTAACAAGCACTATCCTATAAGGCCCCCTTTTGGAAGATGAGTACCAAATATTTAGGCTTTCGCTGATCCAGATGCTGATGTTTTGGGGCAGCTCTATAAATGTAAGGTTTGAGGCCAGACTTTTCATGCTAATCAGGACCACATTAATGCTGCATCTGCTCTGAGGACTCCCCAGCCTGATCCATGAAATTGCATGAAACAGCATCTAAGAATTTGGTCTCTGCATCACACCCTGCAGTAGCATTAAGTCCAGCCTACATGGGGATGGCACGATGTGCAGGATGCACTGAAGACTTTGTACTTCCAGTAGTGGGGAGCACTGCAGTGTATAAATGCCAGCTTTTACAAAAGAAACAAGGAAGCAGCATCCTCTTGATCTCCTTCAGAAGAAAGCTCTTCAAAGCAGAAACCTCTCAAAGGGGAAGGTGATTTCAGTGTTCAGGTTTACTCAAGGCAAGGCTGAGGACTAATTCTTACCACTGACAAGTATCTTAGGCTGTGAATCCTCTTTTCATATCAGCAAGGCTTGGCACAGCCTGTGCATCCACGCATGGGACAAGGGATAGGCATCACCCCATGCCATGCTGCTCAGAGCTCCTTTCCAGGAGCTCTTCTGAGGTCTTTGAAAGGTGGGCAAGCACTAAAGGATTAAGCACAAAGCCAAAGCATCCAAACCCTGGTGTCTGAGCCAGGTTTGCAGCAGTGTTTCAAAACCAATAATGCATTGGCAACTGGGAGCATTCCTTACCTAAGCTGCTTCTAAGTCACAGTGCAGCAGGCATACCTGCAAGTCGTTTTCAATGTAAAACCGAAGCATTGGTCTTACAAAAGTCCATTAAGGAGCAGTGTATCCAGAACTCCTTGGGCGGGTTAAATATTGATATCCCATACATAGCAGTGATGTCCACCCCACAGCTTCTTCAGGCACAAATCGCATCTGAGAAAGGTCCTAAAATTTACAGGCTAGAAGAGCAAGTTCAGCATAATGCAGAGTGTCTAAAACTAATGCAGATGAGTCCTACTTCCATATTCTTGAGTGGGCTCTCTGGACGCTGAAGAAGGGCAGGATATGTCAGCATAGCTCTCAGCACGTCTCCAGTTTGGAAATCAAGAGCTGCTCAGCGATGGAGCAATAGGACTACATGCTTGGATCTCTCTCTATCCATTTGCAGCACGTAAAATGAATACTAAGAAACGAGTATGTCTTTTTATTTTGGGATCTGTATCCTCTGTATGGACATATAAGAAAAGCCTGTTTTGAGCAGGATGATCAGTAGACACACACAAAGACCACAGGGCAGTTTGCAAGAAAAAGGGCAGACCCTGCTGCCCATTTTCAGGTCCCACAGATCCCAGGCAAACCCAACATTCCCAAGCCATACCCCAGAGGTTCACCACTTCCCAGCCAAGAGCACTTCCCAATTCCACAGCACAGGCACCACATTGCACTGTGCAGGGTGTCCTTAGGGAGCACCAAGCCTAAACCACACACTGCAACAGCACCAACGACCCCATGGTACCAACATCTCCTGCTGGGACACCCCTAACAAAGCTCCTCTATCTCGGTTTGCCACATGCTGGATGAGATCACCCCAAGCAGAGGCATTGCTGTGGCATCCCGGCCCCACGGCACGCTGCTGAAGGACACGTGGCAGCCCATACCATACCAGAAAGCCCTGCCCCATGAAAGCAAGGCATATGCAGAAGAGGCTGAGCATATGCATGGCACTCACAGCCCAAAGCCCCCACAGTGCTCGTGCACCCACACCCCAGGGCATCTCCACCGCAGGAGCCGGGGGCCTGGGTCAGGAGCAAGCACAAGGAATGACTCATTCCCTACTCACCTTCCCTGTAACATGCATGACTTTGTGCTCCTCTGCCTGTAACCCTCATTTGTATCTTTCCCACAGTTATGTGTCCCTGCAGATTTAATCTTGCCAAACACAGATACTGTTATGTATCCAAGGTTGTACTTGGTCCCTTCCTCGCTGCTTTCTAAGCTTGTCTTTCTCTTGGAGAAGCCTTTTGATGGACTCCTATGAGGCATCCCAAACACAGGGCCATGTCCACTGGGTCTAACAACAGGAGGTCTCTCCTTTGCACTTCTGGGATGCAAGAAAACATTGGAGCTCTACCTGAGCCTTCACAGTTCATTCTTCTCCATCCGAGTGGGTGAAGTGATGACATCCAGAGCAACAGTTTGTCAGGATGTGGGATGCTCACACTGAGCATCCTTCATCTGTCTGAGCCTCAGTGATGCTTCTCCAGCTCTGTCTCCCATTACAGCCCTCTGCAACTTGTTAATCTCATGCAGAAAAGGCTTTGACAAGAGGATAATCACCTTCCCACCACCACCCTCCTGTGCACTCATTCTGTGCTGAGATGACCACTGTCGTACCCACTCACAGAGCCTGCAGGAGACCCTCCTGAGCCTGGTTTCTCTCTTGACCTTCTGCATTGCTGTAGATGAGGAGCAAAGCAATTGCAATCCCCTCAGCCTCTCGGCAGTGAACCCCCTCCCTTCCTGGTATGCCCAGCTTCCCAAGGCAGTGCAATGGGAAAAGTAGCATGGAGACATTTCCAGAAGTGATAAAGCTGTTGGAAGTTCCTGGCACTGCAAACCCCAAATACTTTCCCATAGAGCCACAGTTCCTCCCTCCTTTCCCTGGCACTTCTCGCCACAAAAAGCCTTATAATTGCACTGTGGGATCTTACCTAACAGATTTAGCTCAGGCAATAACTGTAACCACTTTTGGGTCCCTAGGCCAAGTTTCAATCTGAGAGGTGACCCAGCCTGGGTGCTGTACAATGAAGTATAGCAGAGATTCTCTTTGTGCATCTTCTTGCTTTCTTCCTTATGTTTTCTATTCTTTCCTCAGGAAGCTTCTTTATCTCACAGTACAGGTAACTCCTGCTTCACTCAACAAGGATCTCTCCTGGCAGAACAGGAAAATCAGTCTCATTGTCAGCAGGGCTGAAAGAAATGCTCAAAGAAAGGTAAAAGGAGAAACTGGAGATTATCTGTGTGTCTTTGTGTTCCACCCTGAGCTTTCTGTAGCATGTTTTACACACAATGAAAACTGATGGTTGTATCCCATCAGGGGATGAGGGACAGCCATGGAGGGGGAAGGTGCTGGTTTAGCATCAGAGCAGGACCATTGGCAGCAGCACATCTCCTAAATGGCTCCTGTCATTTTTGTCTGTGCAAAGAGAAACTGGCTGTGCCTATCCGAATTTATTGGTTTGGTTTATTTAAGGGTAGTCCAGAAATGACATGGAAATGATTTCCTGCAGGATGAAGGAGTTAAAGAGCCAAGGGAAAGGGGAGAAGGGGGAGATGTCTCAGGCGAGTGTTGATGCTGGTCAGAGCCATGACTGCCTGGTACATGGAGCAGAGCCCGCACCCATTGCCATGCCCCTTGATCCTCCTGGGTGATGCAGCAGCATCACTGCAGGGCTCAGCCACCGTGGGAAAGGCAGCGGAGCCACGGCACATCCCAGCTCAGGTGAGTCAGAGCCGCACCTTGCTCTGAGCAAGGAGGCAGCAGAGCCCTGAGAGGCACCCAAGAAAAGGCAGAGCACAAGAGGGTGCTTTGTACCCATAGGGGACCTCAAAAACCCATCCCCACACCTGGGCACTGGAGCTTCACCCCAGTAAAAACAGGGGTGAGGCCTTGTGCTGGAGCGTGGCAGCCAGCGGGAGAAGGAGAATGGATGGAGGAGATTTTCCCAAGCATAGCAGGGAAAGACTGATGGTGACTGGCAGGTCTCCAGCAGGCAAGAAAGGGAATGGGATGAACAGTCACCATTACTCATGGGCAGGTAGGTAACTGCTTAGCTTTGCCCTGGGAAGAGTCAAACAGAGCCCAGTGCTGGAAAAGCCTAGACCACGGCATGTGGGAATATCTTTTCCATGACTCTTCTAAGCTCTGTTCCTGTCACAACCCTCCTGCCATGGAGCACATCCCAGCATGGACACGCTCTTCAATCCCCAGAAACCAAGGCTGGGGAGCTGGTCCACACATCTGGTGTTTGGCAGAGAGATGGAACCTTTTCATCTCCATTCTGAGTTGGAGAGACGGGAGTCTCTCCTGTAGGGGATACATGTGATGCCATGCAGCCCTATGGCTAAGAACAGGGATGTGAATGTGTTCCGGCAGCAGCAGAGCTGAGATGCCTTCCATAAGCTATCCAAAGTGGAATGCAGCCTTCCTGGGAGTGGTTCAAGAGCAGCATCTCCATGGCCTCCAGTGCAAACCCAGACTGAGCACCCGTGTGGCACAACCTGAGGCCAAACCCTAAGGAGGAGCCAGGCCAAAACAGTTGGTGTCTTCAGGTTTCATTTAGCAAGATACTGCAGGGGCAATATCCACTTTTCACTGCATCTTTCTATCCTTATGGATGTGCCACTGGACTGCTCCTCCTGCCCAGCATGACCAGGAACATGAGGATCCCCTGCCCAGACTCTTGTCACCACCCTGTCACCCTCCTTTGGGACCACAGAGAGCAGAGGAGCTTGATACAAGCAGAGACACGAGGGCTGGCAACATGGCAGTCTCTCTCTAGGGCTCCAGCCTGGGTGGGATGTGTATCTCCTCACCTTCTCCTTCAATGGCTTAGGCCCATCTAGGAGTGAGTTTATCTCATTTACAGGTGCATATTTTGCACCTTTGGCATCTGTTCTGCTGTTGTTTGAGAGGGTCTCAGGCCATTAACATGTGGTTCCTGCTTCAGTGCTGAGCTGGCTTCACAGCACCCTGCAGGCACAGATCCTGGGGAGCTTGCTGTGCCTCTTCCTTCCCAGAAATCCTGGCACAGAACTCCTACATCACCTTAGGTGCTCTGAGATACCCCTGGATACCTGCTGGCTGCTGGAAGGGCTCAGGATGAGCATCACTGATCAGGAATCTGCCTCCAGCCTCAAGCTCATGTCCCTGGGAGACAGCCCAAAATCTGAGCTTTCATGTCTGAACCCAGGTTCTTGCTCTCAGCACCCTGCCAAGGAACCAGGCTGTTGGCTTCAGACACATCTTGGCACCCACTAAAACCAAACTACACATTTAAGGCCTTAAACTTCACTCACCAGGAAAGGGCTGCCCAAAGCCAGTGATGATTTTACATCATTCTCTGCTCCAAGGTGCAAACCTGGAATGTTTTAGTGGGACCTGAGCATTTTCACAAAGGGTGAGTGAACTCAGAGCATCCGGATGCTCTCTCATACAGCTTTTAAAGTCATCTTGAGGGTCTCCAAGCATAACTTGCTCAGCACAAGTTTGCCAGCAGTGACAGTGGTGCTGCAACAAGGGGTACCCTGTGCCAAGCTGCTGGCACTGTGGAAGGAAAGGCTCTACCATCACCTCCCCTTTAGATATAGGCAGCTACCGTTTGCCAACACCTCCCTCATTGGCACAGTTTTGCAGGGCTTGCAAAGCAGCTTCCTTGCTTTTGTCTTATTTTTAAGCTGCCAAACACCAGCTCTCCACAAACTGAGCTAAACAGCCACATCTATAAAGTTTCCCTTACCACCCTGGCCTTCATTGCTTACTCCCTGTTAGCAGAAGCCTCATAGCATCAATCCACCCTTCCCTGGGCAGATTCAAATTGGACACTGAAGTCTAAAGTAGTTGCTCTGGGTTCCCTTCAAAGCTATTGGAGAGAAACAGTGTGGTTCACCCCATCATCAGACAGGGATGGAAGGAGGAGCAAATTAATGATTTGCTATTTCCACTGCTGATTCAGGAAGTCCAGATTGAGATAAGTGATGCTCAGACACTGGTAGGTGGCCTGAACCTCACCTCTTATCTTTTGTGAGCACACATACACAGAAACACCCACTCTAAAGCTGTATTGCAAAGAGCAATCTTCTTTCTAGGATGTCAAATCCCAAACCCTCCCTCCTACCCTAACTCCTATGCCTGTGTACCCTGCCTCTATTCACAACCCACTTCTCTGGTGTAACCAGTCTAATAAAGCTCTACTAATCAGACACATGAGCATACCCTAAATGCTACCTATGCTACCCAACCTGTCACCTACACTTCCCAAAGTGCTCTACCCCCCAGGATGGGATAGCAAACAGCACATTTCTTGTGTCTTTCTGACATGATCACGAACCTGGTTTCAGACCAACAAAGAGGCTGAAAACAGGCAGAAGCTTTGCAATGCTCCTGCAAACCCCTGCTGCAACTCATCATTGGCCATCACCACTTCTCTGATAAACCCACCTCCTGGGGTCATGAAATCACCCAGGACATTCGTTTTCCTTGATTTGCAAGCAAAAGTCTGAAGAGAAAAGCTTGACATCCTCATCACCACCCATGTGCTGGAGGGCAAGGCACCTTTAATGGTTAGGATTAAGAGGACTTCACTGTAAATAGCTGGGCTCTCTGACTCATGTTCATAGCTTGGTTTGTTTTGTTCATCCTTGGAAGGAAACCCTTCTAAGTTAATATCCTTTGTGATTGGTGCCTGCTTTCACTGTATATGGTTGGACACAAAGTAATGCAAAGAAAGGCTTGTGTGGCAATAGAATGCTTCATCTGATGGGACAGCCTTGACTTTTCTGGTGGTGCTCTGACCCCCCAGGTGGATTGGAAATGGTGCCAGTAGCTTGCAAAGGCAATGCAAATGAGACATCTCATTCCCCAGACAGGGATATCATGAATCCATCACTTGTGTCCGGCAACACAAGACTTATACAAAGGTGAGTGCTGGTGGCTCAGCAAGGGGAGATGCTACCAGGTGAAACCCGAAGGCAGGAAATGAGCACCAGGTGAAAGCAGTTGGATATTTCATTTACATTTGTGTCATGGGAGATCTTCTCTCCTGTGTGTGTATATGTGTTTGTGCAGGCACATGCAGGAGGCTCATTGCTCAGCCTGGCCTTTCCCCACAGACTTAAGAGCTTGTGGTACTCTTGGAGCACATTCAGGTCAAGCTGGAGACAGGCTGGAGGTCTGCAGTGTGATCAGGCAATCCACATGGAATCTTCTCCTATAAAACAGGTGGGTATTTATGCTCATGGTCTTGAATTCAATAAGAGGCTCAGTTTTGCATGTGAGCCCATTGCAATGGAGCCGCAGGGCTCCATTCCTTGCAGCAGGCCACATCACTGCACACACCAGCTTAGGAAATGCCTCTGGCCAGATCCCCAAATTGCCAGATACACAACTAGTGACCAGCTATGTAGACAGAGCTGTTCTATGTATTGTTCTCCACAGGGTATGGCAGCAGTCTGGCCAGCATAGCCTTTGCAGACACAATAATAATGCTTCTAATACTGACTTCTCTTTGAATGTGGCCAGACACATGAGCTGCTTTGTGCAGACAGATGCTAATTCACTTCATTCATAACCTTCTGGGCTCTTTAAGTTTTACTCCTCTATAAAGATTTCAGGTTCTCAGATGCTGAACTTGACCCCTAATGCACTCAGATCACATATTAAAAACCCCATTGACCTCATTCTTCCTTTTTGCATCCAGTGTAAACTAGTAGGAAGAAGACTGAAATGAATAGTCCCAATTCCAAACGACCATATGTCCTGCCAGGGTAGGGCTAAATCTTAGTCACTGGCTGTTATCAGTAGAGGGATGCTAACCCATCCCACTCTGCCTGGCTGGTGCTAAGGAGCTTTAGTCTAAAGAGGCACTGAGCTTTGGCAAAGAGCTGCACTGAATAAGGACAGAACTGGGTGTGTGGACACTTTTAGGCTGTTAAGCATCTGGGACTTCATTGCTCTGTCACAAAAAGACAAAAGATTGCAGATAATGAGCTAATAACACTTCACTTTCCCAACCTGCTTTGCATCTTCAAAGGGCTCCTCAAGAACAAACTCATTAACTGTCCAGAGCCGAAGCTCATGACTAAGAGCTGACAAACCACGTCAACCAACCCGCTTGCAACAGCTCTGTGCAGGTTTAAGTCAAAAACTCCTTTTGGAGGAAGGTCTGAGCACTGCCCCGACGGGTCACACCGATCCCCAGCCACATTCCAGGCCTGTGAGCCTTGCGGATGGACCCAGCCCAGGAGAAGCCCCAGTGACTTCAAAAGAGCAACAGCTGGGCAGGAATGCCCCAAAACCAACCGTGTGGCTTCCTCCTTTTAATCTGTATGGGTGCTTGAAAGTGCTGAGCTCACAGGCCCTTGGCAAAGCTCACCCTGCTCCGCTCCGGAAGACTTTACCTCCAAACAGCCTTTTTCCAAGACCATTGAACCAGGAAGAACCAGGGTCTGTTAGTGCAGAATTAGCTTTCCTTAACATAACCCTGAGTGCTGGGGACCTGGCCTTGGAGCTGTGTCTCCAGCTCACAGAGCTGTGTTGAAGTCCCAGTTCACCTATTCCTTGCTTTGGGCAAATGATTTGCTTCCACAAGAATGTGACTTCTCTTGCAGGTCCTTGGCTTTTGGGGAACACTCGTCACATTCACCTGAGCAAAAGAGAGATGAGAACGTCATGGGTTTTTCTATGGGTAAATGAACTCAGAGACCCAGCCCTGTGGAAGAATTTAGGTATCTCAAGCCAAGAATTTTGCCTTGGAAACTCCTGCCTAGCTGCGTCTATTTCCATCAGGAAACATCCCTGCTCTGCCTCTGAGGCACAACCTTTACAGGACAGACCAAATCAAACCCAGTTTCCCCACAGGTTGTGTGGGGGGACTGCTGGGGAGGAAATGTAACTGTGGGGCTTGCTAAAGGGTGAGAGCCACACCAAATCCCAGGACATGCTTCAGGGATGCCAGCCCCATCTCACAGCACCTCAGTCCCAGGGATGCTGGGATTTCAATGTACAACGTCCCCACTGTAACGCAGGCATCTATCCCAGCTGGTGTGCCGAGGACCTTGCAATGAAGCACCCATTGCCCCTCTGCTTTGCCCAAGGTGTTAGAAAACCCAGTTCAAATCTGCAGCTTCCACTAAAGGATTGAGGTGCCTCAGGGAAACCTTTCTGGAGCTGAAGCTCTCACATCTGTGAGGCAACACTTATGGGCTTCTCCATAGAGCTCAGGGTTAGGTTTCCGAATTACCTGTCCTGGGACACTGAGGTTTGGGAAGAAGTCCATGGATGAATTTTGTCTTCATGAAACACCCAGGGCTGGTATTTATGCTATGCCCCATGAAGCCACCCACTGCTGAGACATGGAGCAGTGATTGCTGCCGTTTGGTTCCTCACCTGATTTGTGGGCAGAAGTTTTGGGGACTTTTGCATTGTTTTTCTTTCTTTCTTTCCCCAAACTACAGTTCCTCCTGTGGGTTTGTGAGTGGTAGGTTTGTCCTGCCCTTAGCCCAAGGGCTTGCAAGCTACAACTGGGATTTACCTGCAGCCGCAGAGAAATGCCAATAACTTCCAGAATACTTTAGCTGCTCATCCTTTGCAATGATAATGTTTGGATGGCTGGAGTTAATCACAGGGCTTACAGGACTAATTGCCCCATTGAGCAAATAATCAGGAGCTGGTTCCCATCCTGCTGCTGTGAGCTCCTTCCAGCCAGAACCCTGTCCTCCTGGCTTTGCCCTGCCAGGTCATCCAACATTGAATCACCCTTTGGAGATATTGATCTGTGCCCCCTGCCAGGAGAGAGATGGAATTTAAACCAGGAGATGAGCACATCCGCTGAGCATCGCTGTGAGATGGGATGAATTCAGACCCACAGAGCTTGGTTTACATCGTGTGGCTGCAGAAGCAGCAAGTTGAGCCCTGGCTGAAGCTTATGGTTTCCAGGGATGCTGATGAGAGATCTGGAGCTTTGCAGTGCTGACGTTTTCTCCATGCTGTGGCTGCTCCACCATGGAGCAGCCAATCCAACGTGGCACCCATGGAGCACCAGGGAGAGAGATAGGGATATCCTCAAGATGCTCAGCCTAAGAAAGGAGACCTGTCCTCATGAAAGGCATTTGGGCACCTCTTCCAGCACCCAGAAATGCTTCTTAGTCTTTGCCCATGATGATGCTGCTTGCAATTATATCAAAGTGTTTGAAACACTGACCTGAACAAGAACTTTGAGGTGGAAAAACCTCCCAAAGCCAAATGTTCCCTTTCCAGAATACATTGGTCCAAAAAGAATAAATCAGCAGAATTAGAGGCCTAGAGAACTGACTCGAATTTCATGTTGTGTCAATCTCAGTGTGAGGTGTGGCGTGGCACACAGCTGACACACTGACAGGTCCTAGTGTAGCACCGCACCACCGGAGAAGTTAGAATAATTGCTCTATTTTTACAGCTAATCAGCAGCATCTGGATCACAGCAGAAGATCAAAGTTCCCCTGGATCAAAGTGTTCCATCTTTGTCAGGATATCAAAGCCAGATTTATTGCTCTGTGACTGGGTTTGTTTCTGGGTGCAGATAAAAGGGACGAGCTGCTCACAGCACTTCCGAAACCGGGAGAGCGCTGTCAGTGGAGTGATCTCAATATTGCACCATGCCACAATCTAAGGCATCAGTTGTAGCACTGGCGTTATAAATCAGCGTCACATAAAGACAGCACTGAAGGCTGCAGCTCAGCTGGGGTTAAAAATCAGAGCTCAAAGCCATCTCCTATCAGACTAAGGAGAGATAGGAACTTGAGTCTTCCACCTCGCCAGCAAGTGCTGTAACCTCTGAGCTATCAGATAAGGGATGTGTTGCCTTCCTCTGCTGCTCTTCCTCCTCCTCTGTGTCCTTTGTTTAAGACTCAGCATCAGAGGCAAGCCAGGTAAAAACCCATTTGCACCATGCAGGTGCTGAGCTGCTCAGCAGCATCAGGCTTCATCAGCATGAACCCAGGCAGCCGCACCATGCGGGTTGGTTGCAATGATTGGGTGGTTGTGGTGGCATCCTGGGATTAGGAAGTGGTGGTGGCATCTCAGGGCAGGGATCAGGCGCTCCTGGGTCTGGCAGCGCACTTGAATCATCTGCAGCAGACCAGCTGCTTGCATATTTATTTCATGCAAGAAGACAAACCAAGAGGATTGCTGTGTAATGAGGATCTTCCCAGGCATGGGTCATGCCAGGTCTGAAGGAAAAGCCTCCAAGTTCACACTTCATCTCTCCATCTCTTTCTGAAGACACCTGGCCTCAAAACTGCAAATGTGGGGCTCTGGGACTCCCCTTCTAGGGGTTTCCCCAGAGGTAATACCATGCAGCTCCAATGCTTAGCATTGCCTTTCCCACTCTTGCACTTTATAGATCCAATGCTGGGCAAAGGGCTGATGTTAGGTCTCAGCATCCCAGTGCTCCTGCTGGTGACTGCTGCCCTTCACCAAAGAGCATAGTTTACACCAGGGACTTCAGCAGAAACCTGGGCATGAGAGCACATGCAAAAGCAGTGATTCAGACACCACCAGGAAGCTTATTTTCCTTCCACTAAGTGCCAATAAAATGCTGCTTCCAGACAACAGCTAAAGCCTCTTCCTTTCCATCCCAGAACATTGCTGCCTGCTTTGTCAGCGGCACTTGTCTCAAGGACATGGGTCATTGCATAGATGCTAAACTGTGCATGTGGTGCATTAAAGACTTCATTGATGATTTAACCCATCTGTGGAATCAGCACAAACCGTGCATGACTTTAACTAATTAAAGGTGATTAATTGATACCTATGAATTAGCTGCTATAGGCAGTGATTTACAGGGTTAAGATAGTAAATGAAACCCAAAGTTTTATAAGGCATTTAAAACTAATCATTAAAAAGCCTTGCTAACGTCAGATGCTTGCAGGAACAAACAGACCTGCCCTGCAGGGAGGTGCTGAGGAGGCCCATCACACAGCAACACGATGGCTTGGGACTCAGAAGATGGGAGCTCCAGGTCTGGAAGGTGTTTCCAAATTGAACATTCACGTCATGTTTCCCTCTTTCAAAGTGCAGCCTGTTGTTAGGCCCAGCATGGAAGCCATCAGAGGCTGAACTGCTTCATTTTCTGCAGTCTTTTCGTAGAATCACAGAATGGTTTGGGTTGAAAGGGGACTTAAAGATCATTTAGTCTCTAATAGAGGAGACTAATAGACCTCTGATAGAGGAGTGTCAAGTAGAAGAGCCAAAAGGATGCTGTCATCCTGCACTGCACAGTGTGGGACTCAACCTGATCCCTATGCAGTGCTTTGGCTGAGATACTAGAACTGCTCTTGAGTGGATACCATCTTCATGTTCTGTGCTCCAGATGGGCTGCTCCTCAAAGGACCACAGAATGGGGGATGTTAGCATGCAACAGCAAAAGGTGCTGTTCCTCTGCAGCATGCTCGAGGATGCTACATCATATAGCTCCTGGAGGGAAGATGCCCTGCTAGGGAGAGACAGAGCTCTCTGCCCTTCCTACCACACTCCAGAAGGTGCTGGTGCTTTGACCTGGTATCCAGAGGTTCTGCTGCCCATGGGGACATTGAGACCATGCTGCAGTGCTGCAGGACATGAGTGCACTGCAGATCTCCACAACAACCTGGCACTGCAAGGTTCTTAGCACCCTGCATGACGCTCCAAGTGCTGCTGCCAGGGGTCCCTCACTCCTCAGCATACAGCAGCATGGCCAGCCCCTGATAAGTCTTAACTCATCCACTTGAGTACCCTTTTGGTACTTAAAAGGGGCCTATGAGGAAGATGGGGAGAGACTTTCTAGCAGGGTCTGTTGCAATAGGATGAGTGGGTGTAGTTTTAAACTAAAAGAGAGGAGATTCAGTCTGGATGTGAGGATAAAATCCTTTACAGTGAGAAGGGCACAGGTTGCCCAGGGAGTGGTGGATGCCCCATCCCTGGAGACATCCAAGGCCAGGCTGGATGTGGTTGTGAGCAACATGCTCTGATTGAAGATGCCCCTGTTCATTGGGGGGGTTATGGATTAGAAGGTCCCTTCCTACCCGAACTGTTGGAACAAGTCCAGAGGAGGGCATGAGGATGACCAGGGGCTGAAGCACCTCCTGTATGGAGCCAGGCTGAGAAAGTTGGGGCTGTTCAGCCTGGAGAAGAGAAGGCTGCGTGGAGACCTCAGAGCAGCTTCCAGTGTCTGAAGGGGGCCTACAGGGATGCTGTTGAGTGACTGTTCATTAGGGACTGTAGTAATAGGACAAGGGGTGATGGGTTCAAACTTAAGCAGGGGAGGTTTAGATTGGATATAAGGAAGAAATTCTTTCCTGTGAGGGTGCTGAGGCACTGGAATGGGTTGCCCAGGGAGGTTGTGAATGCTCCATCCCTGGCAGTGTTCAAGGCCAGGTTGGACAGAGCCTTGGGAGACCTGGTTTAGTGTGAGGTGTCCCTGCCCATGGCAGGGGGTTGGAACTGGATGATCTTAAGGTCCTTTCCAACCCAAACCATTCCATGATCTTATGGTTCTATTGCAAAGGGCTCCGGAGTGGAGCCCCGCGGGGGGAGGCCGGTGGCAGGGCTGGGCGCTGACTCAGCTCCGCTGGCACGGCTGTGCCACCGGGGCAGGTTTCGGCCCTGGCGCAGCTGCCGGGACAGGCATCGCTGTGGGAAGCAGGGAGTGTCCCCGTACCCGCACCCTTGGGCGCTGCCGGCCCCGCAGGGACGGGCAGAGCGGCTGCGGGGCTGCGGAGCCGCACGGGGCACCGGCGCTGCCGGGGGAGCATGGGAAAAGGGGGGGGTTATTTCCCAGCCGGACGCTGCTCCGCTCTCCCCGGACCTTATCTCCAACCTGAACTGCCCCTGTTTCAATCCTAACCCATCACCCCTTGTCCTATCCCTGCAGTCCCTGATGGAGAGCCCCTCCCCAGCATCCCTGTAGCCCCCTTCAGGCACTGGAAGCTGCTCTGAGGTCTCCACGCAGCTTCTCTTCTCCATCCCCAATGTTCTCAGTCTGTCTTTGTACAGGAGGTGGTGCTGCAGCCCCTGATTATCCTCGTGGTCCTCCCTCATTATTAAGGCAGCAAGTTCATCCCTCCCCACCTCGTTTTTGGCGTCTGTTTGCTCTCCACTTGCTGCCTTACCAAAGCTGAGGCTTCCCAGAGGCTTGCTCCCCAAAACCTGATGGCATGTGATGAAGCAGGCAAAACAATTCATCATCTAACCTGCAGCACAACAGAGAAACCTGCAGGATGCTCACACATCACCAGGTCTGGGATGGAGAGGACAGGCAGCAAGAGGGGAGACAAAACGTCTTGCCAAGGGACAAGAAGCCGTTAAAGATCAACCATCCCCTGCACCTATTCCTTCACCTCTGCTCTGGAAACACCTCACAGATGAGGTTTAACAACTGCATGGGACAGCTTGCCCCAGGAAATGGTCATGCTGTTCAGATCCATGCAGCAGGAGCTCAGGATTATGCAGCTGATGTGCCACCATAGGCATTGCATGTGGAAGCATGCTACAGAGATGCCTACAGCTAGATGAAAGAGATGTGCACCTGAAAGGACAGGTGAATGGTCTCCCCACACTGATTTTTTCTCAAACCTTTGTTGCATGCTGTCAGAAACACGCAGAGGAGGCAAACACAGATGGTCTGGGCCCTTTAGGAAGAGGTGGAAATATGAGTTATAATGACCTGGAAGCTGGGTTTGTTTAATCCATGCACCAATAGGCTTGGAAGCAGCACCCCTACCCATGCTGTCCACAGGGCCAACCCTGACTCAGAGCCAAGCAAGGGGGGTCTGATACAGCAAAAGCAAGGAGCTGAAGGGGCCGTAATGAGGATTGCAGCAGGCAGAGCAGTCAGACCATCGAGGTCTGTTCCAAAACCTCCCAAGCACTGCAGGTGTGAGATGCTGTGAGGCCAGGGGGTGATGTTCAGGAGGTCCTGAATGGCTGCTGCATCCTCCTGCACCCCAGGGAGCTGCATGTGCTCAGCCAAGCTCGGTCCTGCGCCTGCTTCCTCTGGGCTTAGAGCTTCAGGATGGAGACAAGACCCTGACCCCGTCCCCGTTATCTTTATTTACAGACACAACATCAGTGGGGGGTGTGGAGATGAGAAACGGCTCCTTGTGAAGCATCTGCCCACCCAGGCAACGCTGCGCCTGCAGCCAGGCCCAGCAAACCCTGTGCAGTGGGAGGGCATGCAATGCTGGCTCCAAGAGGTGGGGAAGGCAGATGGTGGACCGAAAGGCCGCACACCTCCCCATGGCTGAGCTGCCTTCGCCTCCTCAGCATCTATTTCCATCGGCCGCCTACCATGGTCTTCCCACGGGCAGCCTTTGACCTGGGAGGGAAGTAGAAAAGCACATGTAAAATGGCACGAGTGACTGTGAAAGGAGGGGAAAGTCATCTCCAGTTGATGCTCGTTGTGGGGAAGAAGGTTTCCAGTGGCCCCAGGTAAAACCTTGGAACCTGAGTCAGTGCATCCATGTGTTTTGGGGTTCTATGGAAGAAGCTCATGCATTTTGCCAGGTGTCTCTAAGGACCCCCAATTCCCTTCCCATATTTCTCCCTCCCAAGGATCCTTCAGAAAGGAATCAACAAGTTGGATCTCTGGTGGCAGAGGGACAAAAGTGGTTGCAGGATCCGTCTCTCATGAATCAGAAGCTGTGGTGATGTTCCTCAGGACCCACTACATCAACCTCCTTAACCAGGATCAGGAGAACAGGCACCACTGTGGGCACAGATCAGCCAAGAGGAGGAGGAAGAGGAGGAGGAAGCTCAGGTGGACAGTGAAGGGTATTACTGGCGTGTCATCCTGAGGGTCACCAAGCAGCTTTGGCTGCGAATCCTTGGTGCTGCCTCCTCCCTCAGCCCTACTGCTAGCCCCAGTGTCCATGCAGCACACATGCACTGGGAGACACACAGCACTGGGGAAGCAGCTGTACTCACCCTTTGCTGCAGTAACAGGCCATGATGGAGCAGAAGAGAAGAGAGATTTGGTGTAAGCAGGTGGGAGATGCTACTACCTGGCACACGGGGCAGGCTGAGCACCTCTCATGTGAGGTGCAGAGCAGGGATGTGAGAGCAGCATGGTGCTCCCAAGGGTGGGAGTTAAATACCCCCCTCTGCCCTAATACAAAGAGTCCCTCTGTCCTGTGCAGGGAACATGGGCACGGGAATAGGCTCTCCTGCACAGCTCCCACAACCCATGGGACTTCCCTTCCTACACAAGCCAGACTCTCCAGCACCCTCCCTGTGATGCTGGGCAGAGCCACTGCAGGGATGGGGGCTGCTGGGGGCTGGTAGGACCCCCCAGGACACAAGGCTCCATATGCAGAGGTGGGGTCTCCCCAGGGTCCATCCCCATCCAGGCTGTCTGGGGCAGGGGGAAGCTTGGTGGAGGTGGGAGGCGATGGTTTGGGTCTGTCAATAGCAGCAGAGCAGCATCGATGCTGGGCCAGGCCTGCAGGTCCATGAGCACTGGGTACCAGTGGGACCAAAGGCAGGAGTGAGAGGGACAGGAGGTGGCTCTGTGAGTACCAGAGGGGCAGGAGGTACACAGGGAGGGAAGTGGAGCCAGGGGAGCAGGAAAGGCAGGAGGAGGGATGCTCAGCCTGCCTGGGACTTACACTTTCTGGTGGTCACTAACACGGTTTCGGAGGACATTGATCTGCAAGAGAAACGCAGGCGGGTGCTGAGGCCGGGCAGGATGCCCCGCACCCAGCCAGGGTTGGGGGACAGGGTGGGGATGCAGATTCATCACTGCTCTCCCTCCCTTTGCATGCACACAGGGCTGTGATGTGCAGCACAGCAGGAAGCCCGTTGGGGTGCAAAGGATGTGCCCCCAGGAGCTGGGTGGTCACAGGGCCACCACACAGCCCCTTGCACCACCTGCCACATCCTCCTGCATTTCATAGCTGTGTGCTCAGCTTTGCAGGGTTGGTTTGATCCTGGCTCACAGAACCCCAGCCTGGTTTGTGTTGGAAGGGACCTGAACTTCCCTGTTTCAGTCTGAACCCATCACCCCTTGTCCTATCACTGCAGTCCCTAATGAAGAGTCCCTCTCCAGCATCCTTATAGGCCCCCTTCAGACACTGGAAGCTGCTCTGAGGTCTCCATCAGCTTCTCTTCTCCAGGCTAAACAGCCCCAGTGCTCTCATCCTGTCTCCATACAGGAGGTGCTCCAACCCCTGCTCACCCTCGTGGCCTCCTCTGCACTTGCTCCAACAGCTCCATTGAGGTTTCTATCCTCAACAGGTCCATTGAGGACAGAATCTCCATAAAGGAGGAGGTTGTGGCTTTGCTCTCAGTGCAGAGCCTGTTGGGTGTCTGTCACCCCATGCACAGTCCTTCACTGATGCAGGCAGCTTCCCTGTGGCAGCAGGGTCAGTCAGACAGCCCCGTCCCCATGGCCTCCATGGGGAGCAGGAGCAGCAGCCAGGCACATGGGGCTGACTGAGCTCACCTCGTATTTCTGCCGCTTGAACTTCTCCTGCAGGTCAAACTTCTCTGCCTCCAGGTCACGGATGTTTTGCCACAGCTCCTTGGCCTTGTCCCTGCGGGAAGGGGTCAGTGCAGGAAAGGGATGGGGCTCACTGCAGGGGACAGGGCAGTGATGCCACCGTCGTGCAGGCTCTGTGCCCAGATGGGGATGTGTTACCCATGCGGCAATGCCAGCCCCACGCATGGACCAGAGCCATGCGGGATGCTGGGACAGACGGGGACATGCATGTCCCATCCATGTGAGCGTGGCTCCCTCTGATGGCTACGGCTGTCAGCAGCAGCCTGGCAGAGCCACACAGCCCCTGTCCCCGTGTCACAGCCCATCACCCTCTTGTCGGGCCTGCAGCCCCAGCCCAGGATCCTGCCACAGAGCAGAGCTCCTGTCCTGGACAGCCGGTGCTCACCTCAGCTTGTCCTCATTGAGGTGGTCGATGTTCAGGGGCTTCCGCCGTTCGCTGAGGATCTTCTTCTTCTTTTCCCTCTCTGTTTGCTTCTTCCCCCCCTTTTTCTCTGACTGAGGAATCCATCGGCCCATTGGAGGCAAGGAAATCTGCTCAGCCTTCGCTCTATCCCCATCCCCAGCTCTGCCCCAACACCCTCAACTTTGGGTATGCTGGAAGCACAAGAGGCCCTTAAGGTCCTTAAGGAAATCTTGGCAACAGTGGACCAGACACCCCCCACCCCTGCTCCTGTCCACGAGGTGAGGCTGGACCCTGACCAGCATCTTCAAAGCAGGGCTCTCAGCTCTCTTTGGCCCTCTCACTGCTGCTGTGACCCAAGAACAGTACTGTGAGGCCAGCCCATGGCTGAGCCCTTCCCAGGAGCACCTGCATTGCAACCAGCCAGGGTAGGATCACACCTTCTGCATGTAGCCTCCAAAATGCAGCATGTTGGAGAAAGCCTTCTTCTTCCGCGCTTCCTCCTCAGCCTTCTTCCGTGCCTCCTCTTCCTCCTTGCGAGCTCTTTCTTCCTGCCAGGGTCAGAAGTGTCAGGACAGAGACCTCATGCTCCCAATGTGCTCTATGGCCAGGCTGGAGCTGCCCATGGAGCATCCCGAGCTCCATCCCTGGGGGCACACTCACAGCCATGCGGGCTTGTCGCTCCTTCTCCCTCTCGCTGCGGATCCGCTGCTGCTCAGCCCTCTCCGCTCGCCGCTTTTCCTGCACAAGGAGAGGACATTGGCTTGGACACTGCATCCTGTCCATAGGGACACATCCCTGACCCCTCTGAGAGCCCCGAGGGAAGAGCTGCTGCTCTCACGTCTCCTAAGACAGCATGTGGAGCAGTGACCATGGGGAAAGGCACTGCAGCATCACAGCAGCCGGGCCAAGAGCTTTCCAGGCACTGGGGGACAAAACCTGGCTCAGATCTCCGGCTTTGCCCAGAAGGGACATGGGATGTATCAGGTCTTTCTGTCAAGGGCACCGGGGAAGGATCACGGCTGGGGGGAAGGCTTCATACATACAATCCTGTCCTTGAGGGACATGAGCTCCTCTTCCTCCTTCTTCCTGCTCTCAAAGTGGGCTTCAATGAGAGCCTGCAGTTCATTCAGGTCCTTCTCCATGCGCTTGCGGTGGATGTCCTGCACCAGACAGAAGCAGCAGTGGTGGCTCCCACAAGGGAAGCCCTCCAGGAGCAGCTGGATACCTCACAGGGGTGAAGTCTCATGCGCTACTCACATCAAAATCCAGTCTCTCACCATCTGGGATTTTGGGAGGCACCAGGTTTGGCATAAAGACCCTGCAGGAGGGTGAGGAGTAGGAGGGTGAGTCTGCAGCCAGTACCTGGGACAGGATGGTGCCTTTCATCCAGGCACTGATCTACCCAGCCCTCCTCTCTGAACCTCACAGCCCCCAGGGATGCAGAGCACACTTTGAGGACAGGGAGGTGTAATCCTGCTTGCTGGCCATTGCCAGCTGGACAGCTTCAGAGGAAGACTGCGGCATTCCCGGGAAGCACTCCAAGGCACCCGCATGGCTGGAATAACTCTGCAAGCTGCAGGCAGCTTGCCCATGACCCTTTGCCAGGCACCCTGGGGCTGGCAGCCACCTCACTGCTCACCTAGCAGAGCACAGAGGAGCTGTGGGCTCTGGTGTGATCTGGAAACCACGCTCTCATCCTCTGTGGGGTTACAAGGGGCAGGGGATGCTCAATAGGGGCACATAAAGATGAAGGGATTGTGGCTGAGGACAGAGCTGCCTCCCATAGTGCAGCATTGCAGGGGTCCAGGGGGACCTGCAGGTTCCTGGTGATGGTTACAGCTCCTGCCTCATGCCATCCATGGCCAGGCACACACTGCAGAAGCACGACCCTGGCTGTGCCATGGACCATAGCCCAGGCTGGGCTGCACACAGGGTTTTTCCAGCTGCAGGGCCAAAGGGCAGCTGAGCTTCCCCCAAGGAACACTCAAAATGCTTCAAAACTGCCAAAAGAGCTCATCCTCAGGATCCCCTTCCTATTCTGTGTCTGTCTGACCATTTCTCTCCTTTTTCGCTCCATGTCCCAGTCCCACCCTGCTTCCCTGCTTTCAGGCCTCAATGTCCCATGCCCTCTATGGACCGTGGTGCTAAGCCCATCACACAGAGCCTCTGCTCTGGCACAGCTCCTTTTGACATTGACACTTACTTGGGTTTTGGCTTTGATTCACCTTCAGGTCCCCAGGAACAGGAGAGAAAGGCAATGTCAGTGTCATAGAGGCAACCTTGACCCAAACCCCACCACACTGAGCAGAGCCACCCTTCTCTCCCATGGGTCATTCTCCAGCAAAGAGGCACACAATGAGCTCTGTGCCAGAACCAGAGGCACACACTAGTGCTCCTGCGTGAGCAGAAAGGTGTTGGAACCTCCTTATGCAGCTGAAGGGACAGAGCATCCCACCCCAGAGAGCAACAAGGATGGATACTTCACCTTCCCCAGGCTCCTGCTCTCGATCCCCCTCTCCACCTGTGGAAAACGTGATGCTTTGGCTGCTGGAGGCCAGCACCCTGCCCAGGGATTCAGTGGGGTGGTTCCACCAGGCTGTTCCCCTCTACTAAACCCAGCTCCATCCCTCCGGAATGAAAGGGGAGAAAGCCATTCCCTCCTGAGCATCCCTCACACACAGATAGACCAGGAGATATTCCTCTCCAAGAGGAGCCCAGAGGTGCAAGTAGTGCTACCTTCTCCTTCTGGATGTTGGGTGAATTCCTTACCTAGGCAGCACAAAGACATCCCTCCTGCAAGCACCCTGCTTCCACAGCCCTGGCATGGAATGGGGCCAGGGCATCTCTGCACCATTTACCATAGATTTTCTATCATCTCCAGCAGCAAATGAATTCAACACCAAAACCCTGTTACAAAGGCCCCGTGTCCTGGGGCACCGGGATCAGGACTGAAATAGCTGAAACTGTCTCTCCTCTGCTCCTGCTTTACCTTCTCCTGGTGCTTTCGTTTCCTCTTCTTGTTCTGTTTCGAAAGCAATGGGGAGAATATGAGCACCCATGGGTGAGGACAGCCCCAGCACCCCAACAGAGGGGTCCCAGCACCCCGACACATCTGGGATCTGAGCCTGTTCTACCAGATCTGACAACATGTGGCACACATCAGGCCACCCCATCTGCTTCAAAGAGGTCTCATGAAGTCGAGTGTCTTTCAATGGTGAAACACATTAGAGCATGACCCCAGCTCTGGGATCCCTACGGATCTCCTACTGGAAAAGGCTGAACTAATTTTTGGCACTATTTTGGAGAGCTGGACACCAACCAGCAGAAAACACCATTATCCTTGTGCTTGCTGTTGCACTCAGTACATCAGGAAAGGCCAGCTCAGGTTTGACATCTCCCCACTGGGACACACAGGTGGGAGCTGCCCTCTGTGCTATTGACCATGCTGGGACATCCCAGACTTGCTTGGTATCCCAGAGCCAGGCCATGGGAGCTCACTGGTGAAGCCACCACTCACCATCTGCCTTGGTTTCTTCAGTCTCCTCCTCTGCTTCCTCTACCTGTTCTTCCTGCCCTGTGGAATAAGGGGCAGCATGAGACCGAGAGCCATTGCTCCCCTGGCTCCCTACAGACCCCCAGGACAACTGCAGTGTGGAGCCAGATGAGAGACCCAGCAGAGATGCAGCCATAGGAGAAAGAAGCAAAGAGCTTCGCTCTAACCCTTCCCCAAGGCTCTGTGCTTGTGCACATCAGCAGATCCATGGCCCTCATTCCCTCTCATGCTCATCATGTTCTTATAACTCAGGCTGAGAGGGAAGTGATTTCCATTGCTCCCCTCTAGCCCCAGTGAAGAACAAGAGCGGCTGGCATCAGAGAACGTGCTTATTTATGACACTGTGGGAGCATTGTTCCACTGGAGGGAGCAGTATCCCCACAAGAGTCCTCCATTGGAGTCAGAGCAATGCTGGAGCCCCCAGGTCCTGGGGAGACTTGTGTTCCCCCAGCAAGAGAGAAGGAAGAGAAGACAGCAAACCAGGCCTACATTGGTTGGTGTAAGAGAGGAGCCACAGGCACAGGAGCAGACACACAGAGAACAGCAGGGCAGGGAGGGGGGAGTGCAAGAACTGAAAGAGAGAAGTGGAAGAATGAAAGGAAACTGTTTCCCAACCAGGGAGAGGCAAAAGACACACCGACATATTCATAGCAGCAGTGCAGAGATGCAACAAAGAAAGGTGCAATAACTACCGTCTTCTTCCTCTATCCATTCTTCCTCTTCTGAGCCAGGGAGGAGGGAAAGGAATAAGTGCAGAGGTTAGTTGGATGCCACAAAGCTGCGGAGTGTATCTATGGCGTGAGTGAGATGAGCACTCCAGCACTGCAGGGCTTTCGCCTTTGTATGTCCCTTTGCTTTTAATGCCAGGGATGCTTTGCTGTGCAGCAGCCTGGCAGTGCCCTAAAGCAGCAAGAGGCTCAGCAAAACCCGGCCCAAACACACAGCCTCAATGTGCCCCAGCGTGTCTGAGTGCACCACGGGCTCTGCTGCTTCATCAGGCTGAGGCACTTGAGCTTTGTGCTTGAGCATCATTAATATACATTCAGCTGAGGCTCCAGCTCCCGTTGTGTTATTGGGCTCACACCTCTGCCTGTGCTGAGCTCAGCATTCCCATCTCTGCTTTGAGTCAAAGGACAAACAATCCCGATTAAAACTCAGGCTGGTTTTGATCCTACTGATGTTTCAGGTGGGGAAATCCAGAGCGTGGTCTCCTTTGCCATGAGTTACCCATCACAAGGGGATTGCGGAGTCTCCCTCTCTGGAGACATTCAAAGCCACCTGGACACATTCCTGTGTAACCTGCTCTCAGTAGCCCTGCCTTGGACTGGATGAGCTCCAGAGGTCCCTTCCAACCCTAATGATTCCGTGCTTCCAATCAAGGAACTTATCACCACAACCCACCCAAGCAAAACACTGACCCAACAGCACTTGTCTCTTGGTTCTCAGAACCACCAGGGAGATACCTACCCTCTTCCACGTACTCCTCTTCAGAGAGCACACGTGCACACGGGAAAGAGGGAAGGGAAAGAGATGCAGGTTATTGGAGTTGCTTGCATCATTCCTTTGCTTCAGCCTCAGGGCAGCAGCAGGTGCTCCACATCCTCTTACCTTCCTGCTCCCTGCAAAGCACAACATGGATTTGTGGTGTTACAATGGGGCATGTGTGTCCATCAGTCCATTCAAAGTGTTCAACTGACACTTCCGCAGGCCTCTTGTCCTAGAAATGGGCATCTCTTATCCCAGCTTTGCTTCAAAGTCCTTTCCTGATCTTGGGGGAGATGCATGGTCTGTCCTTGGAGCACTCAGGGGACACTGGGCACAGGGCACTGACTGCCAGGACATGCAGGTCTGTCATGGCATTAAAACATAAGAGAAGGATTCGGATCTACTTTTTCTGCTGATGGATGAGGACTAGGAGCTGTGTTTGAACTAATCCCCATAACCATGCATCGCAGATATTGAGCCCCTTCTCTCCAGGGTGCAATTCATGGCCCAGCAGCCCTCACCAGCAAAAGTCACCCTCAAATTTAGGCCTTGGGGAGTGATGCTCTGGATGTGGCAGCAAAAACCCCATCAGCTTTTCCCAGCTCTCTCTCACTGGTTCAGGTTGCAGCATTTCCAGTGTCAGGGCTGTCCCTTGCTATGCACATGCTGGTGCAGCTCCCCACACAAGGTTCCACACTGCTGGGGGTCTCAGCAGTGATGCAGATGGGCAAGGGGTGAGAAAATGTTATGCTGGATGCTGGAGGCAAATGGCACCTCTAAGCAATACCATGACCCTGTGGGAAAGTGGGAATAAGGAGAAAGAGAAGCTGGTTTAAAACACATCACTTACTGGTCATGTTCTTCGATGACCTCCTCAGAGTCTGACATGCCTGGTTATCTGGCAGGGTTCAAGGAAAAGTGAGGGTTAGGAGTGGAGATAAGGACAAGCACAGCCTGTCCTCCAGCACCCGGGACACAGGCACAGAGATGCTGCACCTCGCCAAAGCACTGGGAGCCCTGAGCTGTCCCCAGCTCTGACAGCATTATCTCAACAGAGATAAGGTTCCCCTCTCCCAGGATCACTGCTCGCCCCAAATAGCAGGCAGGAGATTAGACACAGCCTCATGCAACACTGATAACTGCTGTCAGGAGCCATGTCCAGCTGCCTCAGGGTGCTGTGTTTGCTCCGGGCACAGGAAAAGAGCCCAATTACAACGCTCAGCTTATTTGGCTTCCTGACTATTCTTAGCTCGGGTGGGATACAGAAACTTTGCAGGGACATCCCGTTATCTCAGATTCACAGCCCTGCACAAGCCACAGCACAAGGGCTCCATGGCACTTCACAGCCCAGCCCCCCAAGAGCAGAGTGTGCCCTGGAAAGGGATGATCTGGGCTCAACCAGGGCGATTCTCTCCTGGTCCTGAGAGTGAGCTCAGCTAAAAGGGGTAATTCACAGCCTGCTTCAGCAATAGGGACTGTAACTGCAGGAATGGCCCTGCTCATTCCCAGTCATGATCTGGAGGATGCCACTCATTGTCCCACCTCATCTACTCAGCGCTCCACCATGACATCTACACAGACCAATGCCATGATCAGCCCCCGCACTGGGCATCCCACTGCTGCACTGGGCATCCCAGAGCAACGCTGGGTATCCTAGAGCAGTGCTGAGCATCCCAGAGCAATGCTGGGCATCCCACAGCAGCACTGGGCATCCCAGAGCAATGCTGGGCATCCTAGAGCAGCACTGGGCATCCCAGAGCAATGCTGGGCATCCCACTGCTGCACTGGGCATCCCAGAGCAACGCTGGGTATCCTAGAGGAGTGCTGAGCATCCCAGAGCAATGCTGGGCATCCTACAGCAGCACTGGGCATCCCAGAGCAATGCTGGGCATCCTACAGCGATGCTGGGCATCCCACAGCAGCGCTGGGCATCCTAGAGCAGCACTGGGCATCCCAGAGCAATGCTGGGCACCGGCCCAGGCCCCTGCACAGCCTGTCCATTGCTCAGGCTTGTGTCAGACCTCGGCCCAGCCGCGATGCAGCTCTAGAAATAACTGCCATGTGCCAAAGCACCTGTTCCCAGAGCAGTGCCGCTTCCCTTCTCCTGCTGGGAACAACTGGTCCTGCTGCATCTGTTGAGCATTTATAACCCAGGATGGGTAGGACAGGCTGCGGGGTCGCCTGTTCAAGATGCTGAATCCAGGACTGGAATCTACATGCATAGGAAAGCCGCATTGCAGGAGAGGTGCCTGCACATACCCAGGGTGGTCAAATCTCACTTCTGAGCAATGAGTCAGAAGGTGCTTTTTGGAGACAAATGAAGTCAACCCCATCTGCCCCAGCTCCATCGCCTGCTTCTGCCATCCTTGTTCCTGCTGATGGGTCTGGGGCTCGGCCCTAAGAACCCCTTTCAGCACCATCCCCTCAACTCCTCTCCCCCTCAAACATCAGTTCCTGGCCCTACTTGTCCCCCAGGCTCAGCATGGTCCTGCTGTCCTGAGCTTAGCCAAATAATTCATGTGGCCTCTGAGCTGCCAAGGCTTCTCACAACACCAGGGCAGAGACTCCATCCCAGCCACAGCATCACAAACATGCACTTGCAAAAGCTTATTTCTACATCTCTATTCACCTCCTCCCTCATATATCGCTCAATCCCACATGGAATTTGCTGAGGAACAGCAACAAAACCAAACAAGGTGTCTCTAGGAAATAGGAATCCATCCTGTGCACAGAAACAGGGAAAGCTTTCCATTGAAGCTGTGGAATCTTGTTTTCCCAGCATTCACTCCAGTGTGGCTCACATCTCTGCTCCCTTCCTGTTTGGCAGGGTCAGACCATGCACAGGAACATCCCAGCTCTAACCCACCCTATGGGCTGCCAGTGAGCCATGGCCAGGCTGGCCCAGCTCTCACATGAACATCACATCCCTCCTGTCCCCTTCAGAGACACAGTTAACAGGGATCTGTGAGATCCCCCAGAACCAGAGCAGCCAAAAATCCTTCTCCAACCACCTGGAGTGGTTTAAAGGGCATTGGGCAAGTTGCAAATACAGCCCCATGGAGAAGGTCTGGATGCTTGATCCATGCGAATGCCTCCATGGCACAAATACCTCCTGGCTGGGGAGGACCATTACCCCTGAGCCAAATCACTGCTGCCCTGCCCCTGAGCATCCTCTGCCCCACACAGGCAGCCCCCCCCCATCCCCAGCCTTACCTCTGCCGTGGGGCTCCAGTGAGATCCCAGGGAGCTGGCGGGCGTCTGGGAATTGCTCTTTGGGGGCAGGAGGCTTTAAGGGGGCTCCAGCACCCACCCCGGGGCGGGCAGCGCCGGGAGGAATGCGCCCGGCGCCCAGGGAGGAATGCAACACTTGTGAGCTGCTATTTCAGCCCCAGCCCCCTCTGCCGCTCCCCCCTGCCCCCCCCAGGAGCCCATATAAGCCCAAGCTATTGTGTGGCCTCAGAGATTTGCTATTTTAAACCCTCCGGACCGAGATACGCGAGTGCCCGAGGGGCTGACACAAGCCAGGCAGCTGTCACGTTCTGATAAGGCAGTGAGCGCAGGATCAGACCCTCCATCGCAGCCCCCAGCCCTGCACTGAGCACAGGATGCTGTAAGAGAAGAGGCTCAGGTTTTACCATGTGTGTCTCGGGTCTTTGCCTTCTTTCCCCTTGTCAGAAGAAGAGAAGCAGAACTGTTCCCATCCCATCCCAGAAGGAGGTGAGCAGGAGCATCTTAGAAAGGGCAACTTTTATTAGGAAAACCAAAAAAGGCACAAAGAGAACCAAGTCCTTTGCAAAGCCCAACAAGCAAGATCAGGTCTAGGGGCAGCAATAAAGGCTCACACCACATTTGGATACTGCAATTGTTGCTCAACACACAGCTCTTGCCCACTCGAATGGCCCCAGTGCAAGGATTTCAGCATCATTTTATGGGCCAGCACCCTAAAGCCATCCTGATTACCCTACATCCCTGCTGGGTGGGCTCAGCAGCCCAAGGGGTGCAGGACACAGGTCACAACAGCCACAGGCAATAGGCTCAGGAAGAAGGGCAAGAGGGAAATAGGGCTTGGGGAAGGGGCCCAGCACAGGGCATTCAGCTCCATGCAACCCCAATATAGGACCATGGTCCACCCACCCCTCCCATGTATTTAAGTGAAAGGGGTCGCTGTGCCAGTGGCATCGGGTCCACCCCTCTTCCACAAAGCATCGCTCGATGCACGTATGACGTTGGAAGCTTGGGTCGCTCCAGCAGTGACCGCCTGGGGAAGGGTTGACACCTGCCTGCCCCACATCACCCCACACGAGCCAGGCAGCAGGGATGGGCATGGTCCATGAACGTGCAGCTGAAACTCCCTTGCCCAGGCAGCTTCTTGCCCCACTGACATGATCCAGCTGCAAGGGCGATGCAGAGGTTGATCCCCTTTGCAAGCACAGTTATGGGGCGCAGGCAGAGGTTAGGAGCAAAACACCAAAACGTTGAAGGAAAACAAGGCAAGAATCTGTCTCCAGCATCTGCAAGGAGCTTCCAGGCCTGGGCACTCCAGGACAGGCAGCAAGTGAGGTCTGGGATAAGCTTCCAGCCTTCTTCCTTCCTCAAGCAGAGGACCCTGGCGATGTGGGGTGCCCTACATGTGGCACAGGGAACGCTCATGGCAGTGGGCTGCTGGGCAGGGCTGGGCTTTGATCCTCAGAGCAAACCAGTTTTCCCCAGTCATTTGCTATTATTACAAATGATATTATTGCAACTGGAAAAGAAAGTGAGAAACAGTGAGGCCAGGCCTGGGGCTGCAAACCCCCAAAGGCAGCTGCTGTAACCAGGACCATACGTGTGCCAAACAGGGAACGGGGCAGGCAGGCATCCCCTAAATCCCACCGTGTGCCACTTTTCCCTTCTTCTCCCAGACCAGACTCCTTCTCACCATTAGACCTGCCTCCAGTCGTCCCCTCCTGCCAACTCCCCCAAGCCATAGGGTCCTGGATGCCCCACACAGCCCCTCCATCCCCAATAGCCAGGGTTTCTCACATCTGCCCTATGGTGCTGGCTCAGAGGATGCACCACGTTTCAAAGCAGCTCTGTGTCTACCTTGGTGTCTGCAGGGCTGTGTCCAGGCTGCTTTATCCAGACATCGCACTTGGGCAGGCTGTTTATTTTCCTGATCTCCTGCAAATAGAGGGGGCAAAGAGAGGTTTCTCCCTGGGCATCACGCGTTGATTTGAGCCAGCCCTTGAAGCAAACACACCCCAGGTAAAACCAGACACCTCCGAGACCCTGCCCCGAGCAGAGCCTCCAAACCAAGCCCAGCTCCAGCCTCAGAGACGGCGGCTCCGGGTGTTCTGACAGGAGAAGCTGATGAAGGAGCTGCAGGCTTTGATCCAGGAGTGACCTGGGAGCAAACCCTCCCCTGGCAGACACCAGCCAGCGCAGACTCGTCTGGGCAGCACTAATCTGCAGCTCAGTGCTGCGGGTGCCCGGGCTTGTCTGCCCCGGCTGCAGGGCTGGGCTGGAGCTGCCCCTCCTGGGTCCGTACCCAGAAACTGCAGGAGGCTCTGCTGTGTTATTGCTGCAAACAATGGTACCCCCCACACACCCCTACAAACCAAGGACTCGCTTAGCATCTCCTTTCCAAGCACAGGAAACTACCCTGAGGCCAAAGGGTTTCCTGTCCGTCTCCCTAGAGCAGACAGTGGCAGTGATGACCCCTGAGTTCCCTTTAGAGGGGGACTTTGCCCACACAGCTACAAGACACCCTACTCTGGGGGGGCTGGGATACATGCAGGGATGCAGATCACTGCAGACCCCACATGCAGCAGGACCTCTCAGTACACATCCAGACCTCTAAACGCCACAGAGCCCCAGTTCATTAGCCCATAAGCTCCAACACCCCAGATGCAGGAACATGTCCTGCTGCCTGGGCTGTGGGCTCTTGCCCAAGGTATTGGTCACAAGCCGGTACCTTGCTCTTCTCCTCCTTGGCAGGCTCCTGAGCTCGGCTGATCCACAGGTTAATGCGGGACGTCACTGATCCTGGGATCTTCAGGTTGTCCTGTGGCACAGAGAAGGACACCAGGATTACAGCACCAGCTCCCTCATGGCACAAACGCCACCGGGCACAGTTCCCAGGGCACAGAGCGAGCCTGCGGTGGGCAGCGACCAGCCCCAACCTTGGCTCCATCCCAGCGCCTCGGCACCGACCCGCACAGCCCCACAGCACCCTCTGGGTGGCAGCCGGGCACCTCTCAGCAAGCACCACGCTCCCATCCCGCTGCAGAGGGGAAGATGCTGCCGAGAAGCCGGTGCCTGCCCCAGCGCAGCCGGAGGCTCCTGCGTTACCTTCCTGGCCGCGAGCGGCTCGGCTTTGGCCGGAGCGCTGGCCTCGAAGAAGCTGCGCTTGCTCGCCACCCCCTCCGAGGACAGCAGGAGGCTCTTCTGACCGGCCAGGGAGGATTTCACTGCCTCCGAGCGCTGCGAGGAGAGAGCGGGGTCAGCGAGAGGCACGGCTGCGGTACAAGAGCAAAGTCCTGCTCCTGGGGCGCATCCCGAGCCCATTGGGGTCTGCTCCCTCCATACCCATCCAAGCTCACGGGCTTGCCCCACTGCTCCCCGCAGCAGGACCTTGCAGCATCCCCATGACCCTCTCTGATGGAGATCCAGCTCCTAAAATCCTAAGGCTCATCCCTTTTTCTGCCTGGGACCGTCTTCTTTAACCCCATTAACACGTGCCTGATGCAGCTCAGTCCCACTCTCCCTTCCCCATTCAGCTCCAGGCTATGTTTCTTCCTCTCCCCACACATCCCTCCCATGCCAAGGGATTTCAGCACCTGCACAGCCGAGTTGTACTTTTCCAGCTTCTCCCCAATGGCAGTGCTGCTCCCTGGGATCCTCATACTTGCACTGGTGAAGAAGAGGGAGAAGAGTTGGATGCAGCCCCCTCAGGATCACCTGGGACTCAGCCCATGGTTCCTGGGGACTTTACTTGGTAGGAGAAGACCCTGTCTGACTCAGGCACTGCCAAGTGAATTGCAGCTCAGTTCCCTGCTGATGACCAAGATCTCTGGGTCTCACCATCTTACTGGGACCACTCTGTACACTGAAAAACAGCTCTGGGCTCCTGGCTCTGAACTGCATCTTCACCAGTACCAGGATGAGTTTGCCTGCAGTATGCACAGTTACAAGCCCAGGTATCCCATTGACTCCCTGCATTCACACCTGATCCCTTATTCCTTGAGACGTTTTAAGCCACCTGGCCATGGAGATGTGGCCACCAAGGCCAGATCAGGGTGCTCATGGTCTTGTACAGGATTGGACCCTGTTGTGGTGCTGCACAGCTCCACACTTAACCACCCCTATGCAGACACAAGCACCTATGAGAAACTGCCTGAACCAAGAGGCAGCAGGGGGCACCTGGGGAGGCTCTTGTACACATACAGGCTGTACATTGGACATTGTCCTGTCCTCTGCTAAGCATCAGCCAGGCACCCCAGGTACTAGCATCCAGCAGACGTGTACCAGGGTACTCACTGCCTGGTACCATGTCCCATCACCTCCTCCTCCCTTGCAACACCAAGGGGGACAATTCCTGCTCAGCAAGACCCAAGGAACGTGAAGAGAGGTGCTGACCTCCTGGTGAGAGGGCTTTGGCTTTCTTCTTTCTGTTTTCTTGAGATCACCTGCAAGGCACAAGGAGAGGAGAGACTGGAGCCATTTGGTTATCAAAGATAAACATGGGAGAAGCTGCCACAGACTCATTTCCCCCACTTACAAAAAGACTCCATTTTCACCCACACCAGAGCTGATATCACATCTCAAAGCCCTCCAGCCTAAAGACACTTTGTAGTGCTACCATCCCCAATAAAGCAGCATGAAACTCAACTAAGCCAGCAAGTCAGCATTGATTCACAGCAGGGAGGCTCTCAACAGCTCTTGGTTTTCCCAGCCTCTTTATTCCAGAGATCTGGGGCAGGCTAGAGTGTAAGATCTATGATTTATATATTCCCAGGGATGTAACAAGGGACAAGAAAGAGGGTGGATTTTGGTTTTATCCTCTCAGGGAAGACCAGTAATGCCAGAGGGGGAATGGTCATTCCTGGGACTCTTTGGGAAACCTGAGGACAATGAGCTCCCTGTTTTCTCATCACTTCCCACAAGTTCCCGTGCCAGCACAAAGCATATGAATATGGACTTGGTCATCAGCACAGGCCTTCGGTCAGACACAGGGAGTGAAAATGGAGATAAACGGAAGCCAAACTGCAATGGTGGATTTTGAAGGCCCTTTTGGGAGCAGGCTCTGCCAACATAACCCGGAGACCAAAGCAACCCTTCCTTCCCCCATCCTCCACTGCCTAAACAGGGATCTTCCCCCCATTTGCTTAAGCTCTTACCCGAAAGGAGACGGTTCTTGGGCTGGTTCGCCTGATGGAGCTGCTGTAGGTGACCTGAGTTGGAAAAGTATCTGACTTCTCTGCAGGTTCCTCTGGGGTGGCAGACAGCTCTATGGCCTCCTTTGGGGGATTCCTGGATGGCTGCTGAGGAAAAAGCAGGCACCTGATGCATCCCTGAATGAAGGCTGAGGTGCAGGGAGCAGAACAGCCAGGATGGGAACTGCTTTGGAGGTGAGATTTGAGGTTGAGATCCTCCAAACCTTGACTGTCCCATTTGGACAGGCAAAGCCCTAAAGAGCTCTTCAATGAAACCATGATGGCAATCAGTAGGGGCTTGCTGGAGAAGGGGATCGGGATAGCACATGCAAGGGAGGGAAAGGAGGTGGTGGGACCCTGTCCACCCCTCATAGTTTGCAGCTTTCACAAGAACCTTCCCCAGAAGCCCACGGTTCCTTTTCCCTCCTGGTGCTTTGGGGCTCTCCCTTTCTCTGCTGTGCTCCCAGCACCCAGGGCCTCACACTGTTGGTGCCTCCTCCATCCCTGCTCACCTGCTGCTCCAGGGATGTGGTTACCACCGAGGACGTCTTCTCCGCGCTGCGGCTCCCTTGCCTGGTCAGGATCTTGACCTCGCGGAGCCGGCAGCCCCCCAGCTCCGTCAGCACCCGTGGCTCCTGCACCTCCTTTCCCTGCTCCCCCCGAGGAGTCCCCACACCTTGTCCCTCCTTGTCCTGGAGCCGAGCCCTCACCACCACCTTCCTCTCCAAGGCCGGCTGCCGGGGTCGGTCTCCTGGTGGGTCCCCTCTGCCCTTGGCCACATCCCGATCCCGCTGTCCAACCTGGATGCTCTCCTTCCCTATGTGTGGTTGTGTCCCTGCCCCTGCATGGATCGCTCCCACCCCTGGATCCTGCTGCTCCTTCTCCTGCCTCAGTTTGCCAGTGACTGCCATTGGGGACCTTGTGTGTCTCCCTTCTTGTGTCTTCAGCACTGCCGAGAGCTTGGGCTCTTCCCCATCCTCTGTGGACACAGGCTTCACCAGGGATTGAGGTCTAGAGATGGAGACAAAATGGGGAGCAAACCTCAGCAGCCCAGGACCAGAAGGTTGGGTTTATGCTGCAGGTGAAAGGCTTTAGGACGGGGTGTGTAAAGCTCACACCAACATCCTGGAGTCATCCCTGCAGAGCAGGACTTGCAGCCATGCTCATCACTGTCACCCCCCACTATAGGCTCTCGGAGGACAAGTTTGGATTAAAAGTCTTCCTTTCCTTATTGTAGCAGAGATTAATCACTTCTACAGCCTCATCCTAGGACATCAGCATCCACAAGGATATTTGCCCTCCACCTGAATTGCAATCACACGAGCAGCCTGCGCTGGCACTAGGGAAGGGGAACTTTACTATCTATCTTGTTCATATTAGTCCTGCCCAGCCCCTGTTCAACCCATATCAAGCCCAAGCACCGTAACTCCACCCCACCTGAACCAAAGAGAGAGACACCTCTAGAGCATGGATCTCACTGTGCATAAACCCCATCTAAACACTGGACATCTCCAGGATCAATTTAGAGAGGGGGTCCAGTTGTGAAAGGGCAGCCTGACCTCAGAACACCTCCAAAACCCAGCTCCCTGCAGCAAGGGACTTTGGGAACACCACCGGAGCGCCCTTAGGTTGCCTCCTTATCCCAACAAAGGCCATACAGCATCACTGCAAGGACCAGAGGAGGAGGATAGGCTCTGCATGCTGAGCTCACCTGCCCTGCAGAGGTGGGTGCCTGTCTGTTCTTGCCTGCTCAAGATCCCACAAGAATATGGCCAGCACCCACCCAAGCTTAACCTCAGCACCAACCCTTATCCTGGAACACCAGCTCCCTGTACCATGGGATAGGTTGAAGCTCATGATTAAGCCCACCAGAAATATACCCCTCTCCTTGTATTCCTCCTGTGAAGCTCATCCTTCTGCCTCAAACCCCATTGAACTCAGCCCACTCTTACCCAACACATAGTCCCACCAATTGCAGCAGCTTTGGCTCAGGACTGATTAAAACAAGGCAGCAAGCTGCAAGCCATCAGCACCATGATGAAGATTGATGCCAGCAGGACCCCACACACCTGCTGGAAGCTGGGCTGGTGCCTTTCACAGGGCTGGGAGGTTCTTCATCCGTCGATGTGGAGGACAAGAGGTTCCGGTGCCTTCGCCGGCGCTCCCTTTGCTGCTCTTCTTCATCCTCCAAGGTCCTCTGCCTGGCCAGGCTGTTTGGGATGAAGCATAAGGATATGGTGGTGCTCTGTCCTGCATGGGCAGCCTTCAGCCTCAGGGCCAGACAAGAAGGGAGACTGAAACACCCTTGGGAAGGGCTGAGGGGCTGATGGACGTTGCCTTCCCCAGCTGCTCACAGGGCTGGAGGAGAGGGATGCCAACAGGAGCCCGGGGTCATAAAGCGCTCTCACTTCACCCAGCTGATGCAGGCATTTCCCAACACAACCACTTGACAATTCCCAACTTCTTCTGTTAGAGGGATCACTCATTTAAAAGGAATCCCTACATTAAGCAAACCTTCCCAGGCAAGGATATTTAACATGTGACTCAGCAAGACCAGGACCCTAGAGCCACCACACAGATCACAACCACATCAGCGGCAAGGGAAACCACTGGTGGCAAAGCCCCAGCGTGATTTGTGGTGATGGCATTTTCATTTTTATTGGGCAAAAAGCCTCAGATGCAAAAGCATCAGAGGCCAAAGGCAGCTGCTGACAAACTCCACCTGAACTGTGTTGGAAAATGCCTTTGTTGGCTGCTTTGAGCTTTCCATAGCAGTGCCCATCACCTACAATCCTCAGGCAGCTGCCAAAGCACACAGGGGTCCCAGCAGAGCTCCCCACACCATGACCAGCTTGCTGGGGCAGAGCACAGGCTCCATCCCCTCGCAGCATCCCCGCTCTGGAGCTGGCACTGCAGCTTCACACAGGGTTTACTCTGAACTCCACTTTGAAGAACATGAAAGTGAGAGCAGGTCCGGGCCTGCGGTGTCGCTTGCATTGTTTGGGTCACGGAGACTCGTGGTGTGGCTCCCCAGTTACTGTGTAATGGAAGCTGGGTCATAAATTAAACCACATTCCCCCCCCCCGTGAGTGTTTTGCAGCTTCTTGTGCTTCCTGGTCAGGGGAGGTGGGGGAGCTGCAGGGGCAGCAGAGCAGAACCGAGAGCCAAGAAGGGATCGGTCCCGGCTGGGAGCACGGCACTGGTCTGAGGACAATGTCAGGGGGAATGTGCTGCTCTTCCCTCTGCTGCCTCCATCCCCATCACCCCTTGCACCCCCAAGCAGCTTTCACACCCCAACAGCCATCGGATCCACTGCTGGGGGGTTCTTAGTGGTCCCTGATGCTGTTCTTAGCATCAGATGGATGGAGGAGGCTGGGACCTGCACTGAGCATCCCCAGCTTGCTCTCACCCCATCAGGGGACACCGTGTCCTTACAGCACTACTCACCTCCATGGGCCTGACCCTGTAAATATTTGTGCTCAGCTCAAGTGCCCTGGGAAGGCAGCACAGATTTACCTGCACGGCACAGTGTGAACTCCCAGTGCAGCAATCATAGAACCAAGGAATGGTTTGGGTTGGAAGGGATCTTAAAGCTCATCCAGTCCCAACCCCCTGCCATGGGCAGGGACCCCTTCCACTAGAGCAGCTTGCTCCAAGCCCCTGTGTCCAACCTGGCCTCAGACACTTCCCACATTCCCACCAGGCAAGGTTAACACGTGTGTGGGGACTTACACAGGGACCCTGGCTAAAGGGCTCTTGTCCCTCGAGCAGTGACAGCATGGAGTGTTAACCCCAGTTTACAACCATGAGACAGCCTGTTACCTCTTTGCTTTCACAGGCACAGGCTCCTTCAGGATGAAAATGAGGTTTTCCTGCCTTGAGTTTGCTTGGCTCCTTGTGAGCTGCACGTAACCTGGCATTATCAACATGCAGTTTCTCGTTACTTGCCATTACACAATCCACCCATTAGGCTATGGATTTGCTTTGCCAACCTTCCCGTCCTCTTTTCAAAGAGGGATTTATCCTTCACCCTCTTTGCTTTTTCAAACTCATAGAGATGAATGAAAACGGATTGGTGAGTCTCCCCCAGCTTTGTCCTTTCCTGCCCTGTTAATCATTATTGCTCAGATAGCTGACATTCATGCTGTTTCAGTGAATGCTGTCTCATCTAATGAGAGAGGAGAAACTGCCTGCCTGGGTTGTGAAACAACCTGGGTGCAGGACCCCGCTGGGCCTGTGTTCAGGCAGATCTGTGGCTCAGAGGAGGTGCATCTGGATGGGGCTGGGATGTCCTCCGGATTCATCCCATCCATGACGGAGGCAGGGTGTGAGCTGGCAGCCTCTGAGCAATGGGGTCTCAGTTCCCTTTCCCAGGCTGGCTGTTGTGGGTGCCTTTATCCAAAGTACTGGGGTTTGCAATTAAGTCTTGGAATCACATCCACTTAAACTGGGATTTCTGCTCTTTTGAGTCACCACCTCCCTGCCCGTGCAGGTTCTTGCCCTGGGGTCTGCATGAGGTGGGGAGCGATCCCCACATCACCCAGGCTTCATGGGAGCCCCTGATTCACACCATGATGCCCCAGAGCCTCCCCTGGCCCGGCTCCCATCGGAGCCAAGACCCCTTGGCCCAAGTGAGTGGCAGCGCTGCTGGGCTGTGGGGCTCTTCCAGTGCCTGCAGATGAATCAGGGTTTGCTCAGTGCCAGGCAAGCAGAGCCAGGACACACACCCAGGGGCTGTGTGGATATGGGATGAGCGAAAACCCCACAGCCGGCTGCAGGGCAAGACTGGAGGCACAGCCCAGCCAGCCTGCACCCAGGGAAAGTCAAACCAGACCAAAACTACATCCAACGCGGGGCAGGGATGCGTTTCCAGAGCCATTTTCCTATGCAGAGCTCAGCTTCCCCAGAAACAAGAATGCTTCTGATCTTGCTCACCCACAAGAAATTCCAGCAGTGCCAAGCTGTGGATGGGGCTGGCACCACCTCTGCCATCAAACCCCTTGTGCCAGCTCTTCCTGTCCTCCCCAAGACCCCTTAGCCAAGGATTATCCCTCCCTCCCTCCAGTGGAAAGGGTTAAGCATTAAACCCCAGCACCTACCTGGAGAGATCGGACCAGTTCCTTCTGCTCAAAGACATTCCTGCTTCCCAGGAGTTTCAGAGAGCCCCACAAACCCGTGTGGGCATCAAGGCCAAGGGGCTGCCGGACCGCAGGGTTGAACGTGCGCTGCTCCGAGTCCCTGCTCCCAGGGAAGGGAAGGAGCTGGCTGCAAGGTTATTTCCCTATGCACCTTTACCCTGCGTGCAGCCCGTTTACCACCACGCAGCATCACATGGCTCCTTATCTACCTTGACAGGGGCAAGGCTGTAATTTGTCTATTAGCGGCGCCGCACGAAAGCCGCCCTTGCTCAGCAGTGACCCCAAACGCGGCTCACTCCCCGCTACCGGCTGTGCCAGGGCTCCAGCGGGGACCGGCGCTCCGGGCTCGGTGCATCCAGGTCTCCCAGGGTTTCGGAGGCACCTCCCTTGCACAGAACCTGTTTTACCAGCCGCTCGCCAGCAGTCAACAACTCCTGCAGCACCGGTGGAGGGAGGAGGTGAATTACCTTGGGCTGAGTGGGAGGAGGCTGGCTCCCAGGGATCCAAAACAGTCATTAAAACACCTCCATCTGGGTGCAGTCCAGCCCTTCCCAAAGAGCATGGGAGGGTGTCCTGCTCCTTTCAGCCTTCTCTGGACCTCTTGGGTTGAGCTCTCACAGCTTCCCTGTCGTGTCCGTGGGCTTTACTGCAGTAGAGAGCGCTCATGAAGTGCCAGATAAAGGGGTAGAAGCATGGGGAAGGATCCAGTCTTTGGGTGCTGAAGCCCTGTGCTAGAGGGGAGCTGTGCACTCAGGCTCACCCCATGCCTGGACCCAATCCATCACCCGCCTGAGCTGGTCCCAAGCCTCTGTCTCCCCCATGCTCACACAGAGCAATGCTCTCTTTCAAAGGGCGGTTGGGAAGGCAATGGGGGGGCTGTCTTTGTTTTATCAGGGTGCCAATGGCACTCAGACACAGCAGAGCCAGGTCCAAACCTGGTTTTCACCTGGGCCCAGCCCAGGGACATGGTGCTCCCACTGTTGGTGTCAGCTTGGCAACCACAGTGGATGCCTGTAGAAGTCACCCAGGACCCCTTGAGTACTAATCCAGCCTCTGATCCCGGTGAGATCATCCATCCACCACCCGCAAGCACTGGTTGTAAGGCTGGGCTTGCCACACTCGCCTCCAACCCACAGGGGTGTGCCGGGGCCATGAGTAATCAAAGGAGCTATTATAATCAAAGGTTCCTGATTAAAATCCCATTTCTAAGAGATAGCCCCGTCAAGTGAAAGTGCTCTGAGCAGGGCTTGGTCTCTGTTGCTCTTTCCTGTTGGTGTAACCCGTTGTCTTTCACCTCAGCGAGTCATGGCAGAAGGAAAGTACTTCAATAACTTTGTGAGCGTCCTGCTAATTGCAGACAAACCATACAGAGTGGTTCAGCACGAGCACGTCGCTGGAGAGCAATAAACCTGCCTGATTAATGCACAGGGGAGCACTTCACTTGCAAAACTCGTTGCCAAAGGACATCACTGAAGAGCAGGACCTAATGGGAGTTTAAAAAGGATTAGACGGAACCTAGTGAGAGAACACCCCCAGCTTGGATCCACATGGCAAAGGGATATAAAGCCTTATAGTCTGTGATTCCTCTTGAGATGAAGACATTCCAGGCAGGCATTTAGAGGGTGGGGATTAGGCAGAGGATGGTATTCACCCATTACAGTCCCTTAGTCTTGATTTGCAGCTCAGAGACTTTTGAGCTCAATGTGGTTTCCTCTTTATTGAAGAGCCCTCAGTGGGTTTCTCCTCCATGGATTTGCCTGGTTTCCCTCAAACCCAGGAAAACTGTTAGTGTAAAAGACATCCTTCAGCATCCTCCCTCTTCCCTCCCCTTCTTTAATTCGGATGGGATCCTGCTGGACACTTTGGCAGCACAAAACATTGTCCTCTCATGGTTGAGACTTTCTCTGCCACGAAGCATTCAGGTCATGTTTTCCCTGATGTTCCTCATGTTTTTTCATGTTCACCACATTCCCAACCAGGCAACAGCCAGCCCAGAGCCTATATATACAATATATAGAGATATATATGTATGTATATATATATATGTATCCATCATCATATGAAGCCCACTGGATTTTTCCCTATATATTCCTCAAATATCCCTTGACATTTTATCCCTGAACCCCAAGTCCTGCAAGATCTTTCTGAACATCTGCATCATCAGTCTCCATCTCTGCTATGCCAAATACACAAGAATTAGCAGCAGTTTGTTATCTCACTGTCATTTCCAATCTGCTAATTGATTATTTACCTCTGCTTGGACTTTCCCTCTTAACAATGGGTGACCTAAAGGTCTTTCCTTCTGGAAATCCAGGAAAACCCTTATCTACAAGGTGTCCCTTATCTACAAGCTCATCCAGCAAATACCAGGTGCTTAGTGAGACAGGACTTCACTTTACAAAGGCTATTATGGCCACCCTGAGCTCATCACCAAAGCCAGACTAAACTGCAGGTCCACAAAGGTGAAGGTGAAGTAAGGCAGAGCCATGAATCCATGCACAAAAGGAATGTCCAGGGGAACAAGTCTGGCATTTATCCAGATGTGCTGTACACAACAGGCTGTCGTATCTGCTGTCCCAGATCTACAACCAGGAGAGGAAAGTTATGTGCTCTTGGCAAAGGGAGTTGTACAACAGGACTCTACTGTGCACAGGCAAGGCTCTAGTGTAAAACCTCACTTCTCCCTGGGTACCTGCTTTGCCCAGGGATGGTTTTCCAGCTGCTTCATAGGATGGCTCTGCCAGAATAACTGCATCTGCCTGAGGAGCTCAGGGAGGGCAGATCTTCATGAATCCCAGGCTGCTTTGGGTTGGAAGGGACCTTAGAGCTCCTCCAGCTCCAACCCCTGCCACGGGCAGGGACCCCTTCCACTGGAGCAGCTGCTCCAAGCCCCTGTGTCCAACCTGGCCTTGAGCACTGCCAGGGATGGGGCAGCCACAGCTTCTCTGGGCACCCTGTGCCAGCGCCTCAGCACCCTCACAGGGAACAGCTTCTGCCTAAGAGCTCAGCTCAGTCTCCCCTCGGGCAGGTTCAAGCTGCTGATCTGCATCGTCTGATACAGATCAGAAGTCACACATTAATACTCACTAAGGAGCTAGACCAGTATCAGCAAGGGTTTGCTGGGTTTTTTCCCTTGGGATCAGTGTCCTATCTCTCATCCTGATGCAGAGCCTGTTTCTTTAGCTATAGGGCAGTGGAGAGCTTCCAGTTTCCACAGCTGTGCTCTCATTAGGGCATTCCTCAGCCTTGCCCCAGGGCCCAGTGGTGAACCCTCCACCTTCATCTTTTGGCCTGTGCTGGTCCCTCAGCATCAGCCAGTGCTCCACTCCTCCCTTGGCTCCACAGGCTCACACTGCTGGTGCTGGAGCGGAGTCAGCAGCACCATCTGCCCAAGCTTCCCCACTGGGCTGTGCCATGGGGCTCCATGGCCTGGAAAAGGCTTATTCATCCTCCCTCAGCAAGGGAGGATGGACAAGGCGGATGTGCCAAGCACTGTGCCCCATCCCTGCTCCATTCCTCCCTGGGCTGCAGGACCTGGAATGCTGCAGGAGGTGAAAATAGGGGTGAAGAAACCCCTTTCTCCCCATGTTATACTGCAGGGGACACAGAGGACATGATGACTCACAGGGTGAGGGTGGTTATGCTATAACCCTGCTGATGTGGTGCTGTCACCTCCTGCTCAGCCGCAGCGGGGGTTTGATCCTGCACCAGCAGCACTGCAGAGGCCATGGGGGGCAATGGGAGGTAATGTTTAACCTCTGCCACCAGGGCCTGCAGCCTGGCATTAACCAGTGTAGGGCAGTGTCCTGCACTGCTCTGCAGAGCCCATGGGATAAACCTCAGTCCTTTCCATGCCAGGGTTCCCCATCACCACTGATCCTCCTCCCCTTCCTCCCTTTGCAGGTCCAGCCACCAGCTGAGCTGCACGTGTGCTCAGGGGAGTATCTGGGCACAGTTCAGATGTCTCTGGGCAGGACCAGTGAGCAAGGAGTTTGCAGAGCATCCCAGGAAAGGAAGGGACCATTTAACAACCAACTGGGAGGGATATCCCATATATCCCAGGGATGATGGGTTACATCAGACCAAGCCCTTTGCATCTCCCTCATTGCAGTTTTACCAGCAGAACCCTTCCAGTAGCAAATCACTGCACTGACCCATGCTGGGGGTTTCTCTACTGTCCAATTGAATTTGCCATTTCTGCAATTTCAAGCTTCTTTTTGCTTTGCTTTGTTTAGTTTTGCTTTGGGGGCTCTTGGCTGCAGTGAAACAACAGGGAGGAGGGTAAGGACAGGGCTCTGCTCAGTTCAAGGACTGATTCATGCAGGTTTGCTGCCAGTAAGTACCATGTCATTAACTCCAGCATCAGCTTCTCTCCCTAAGGAGAGCTCTGTGAGTCCCCCATTTGGGATGAATTATCAGTAAAAATGGATTGCTGTAGGGTTGCCTTCTAATTCAGAGAGAAGAAATCAAGATTATGGTCACCCAGGAGGGAAGCAGCAGAGGGGCTGCAGGGGAAGACAGGCACATCCTAGGATGAAAGGCTCAACCTGCCCCTGTTACCAAGGGGGGACCTGGGCTCACGGCTGTCCCAGAGCCACAGAAGCAGCTGCGGAGCAGAGGTGGAGGGGAAGACTTGGTTCCCATTGACCCAATCCAACCCAAAGAGGCACATGCTCAGAGCAGACAACTGCATTTCCCCTCGAGATCCAATGCCTGTAAAGAGATGGGGGTTCCCATGTTTGTAATACAACTGCAACCCATAAAACTTAGCTTTCCCAAGACCAGGACATGGTGACTGGTGACCATCATACTTTGACAAAGCAGGAGAGCCTGCAGAGCAAAGAGCTGTGGGGTTGTGATCTCCTCTCAACCCTCTCATTGTACAACCCAAGGCAGCCATGCAAAGTCATCTATAGCCTGATGGGTGCGATGTGGACCCTGCTGAGCACACCCCGACTGGCTCTTAGGTGACTGCAGGGCCATGTTGGTGAGCCCTGAGGTCCTGCTCTGTAGCAGTTTCGGGTGCCTTAGTGCACAGGACCCGATGATGAGCTGGGCACGGGCACCAACCAGAGCCTGGTCCCACAGCACCCATATTGCCTTTCATCTCACACCCATCCCTCCCCACCCCACAAATGCCACCCTTTTTTCCTTTAATTACCAAATTAGCATAATTGCACTAAGCTCAGAGCAGCTCCTCTCGACCCGGACTTGGCTTTGCCATTGTCTGCTCCTGTTCCAGCTCTGAAGAAGGCTTTGTTTCCATGAAACCTCTCTTGCATTTTCCAGCTATACCAGTCGGTCAGGTAACAGTTATTGCCTCTCCCTATACATCTTTCTTCCTCTGCCAGGATTGCTGCTGAGTGTGTGAGTTCCCTTTAGGGAATAGCGTGCACAGTGAGATCCCAGGACGCTGCCTCGGCACGGATCCTGCTCGGAGGGCTGAGATGGCAGCAGAACCCTTGGTGCTGGGACAGGCTGGGCCATGGCAGCACCCTGGGACCCCACCATGCATCATCCCCAATCCCCTCTGAGAGCAGTCACTTGGGTTGGCCAAGACAGAGACCTGCTGTGCCTGCAGGGAGCCCGTCCCGAGGTGCACAGGGTGAGGACAAGTGGCCATCAAGTCCCTGCACTGTGCTGGGATGTGGCTGCTCCCTCCAATTGAGCTTGGAAAGGGAAGAATGGGTGGAAAAGGCTCTGTGTGCCTTGCAACTGCTCCTGTCATGTGGGGAGTGGTGACTGTGGCCCCACTTGCTAGGATGCTGATGGGGATAGAGGGTCAGGTGGAAAGACAAAGTCTGAGCATCTGTGCTTGCTAAAGGAGATAATGGGTATTGATCTGACCCTAATTTTGGGAAGAGTTTTCCTACCGAGTCTCAAACTCTCTGTGAAGGAGCTGCTGGATATTGTGGCAGCCCCAGTGCTAATGACCATGCAAGAAGTATTCCCATAAATCACCCAAGACCTGGTGCAGGGACATTCTAGTGGGTAGGAAAGGACCAGGGTATCTTCCCCATCAGGCTATGGACCAGCTCCGCCCCGGTCAACTCTTCCACAGTGACAAGTCCACACAATGCTCTGCCTGGGAAACCATCCTTTAATACACATGCAGCCATGGGGGGGTACATCTTAGGCTGCACCGCTGGAGGATGGGGGTTTGGGAGGACCAGCAGCCACCTCCAGGGCCTCTCTGCAGTGGTGGAAGGGGAAGGGTGGGCAGTGCCCCCTTGGAGACAGCATGGCCCATGGGGGTGATAGTGCCAAGGCAGTGGGGGAGCAGGGCTGATGGCAGAGCTGAGAGGAAGAAGCTCAGATCTCCTTTCCACACAGTTGTTCATGCGTTGCAGCTCAGGGTAAGGGTGTGAAGAGCAAAGGGGCAGCAGGGGAAAGGGTGGCAGCAGCAGGGGTGGGGAGGCTCTTCTTCCCGATGCTCCTGTGGAAATGAAACAGAGCAGAGCAGTGGGACCAAAGGAGGAGTTCTCAGGCTGCTGAAAGCAGCTGGAGTTGGTGGCAGCGATGGCCAGGCTGTGCAGGAGCAGTGTGGGATGGGCAGCTGATGCTGGAGAGCTGGGGGGGACAAGCTAGGAGAGGAGAGCTGCTGGCAGTGTTCTGAGGGCTGGAGAACTACAGAGCCAGGCTGAGGGAGTTTGGGTTGTTCAGCCTGGACAAGAGAAGGCTCCTGAAGGGGAGACCTGAGAGCAGCTCCAGTGCCTAAAGGGGCTGCAGGGACCCGGAGAGGGGCTTGGGACAAGGGCCTGTAGGGACAGGCCAAGGGGAATGGCTTGAACCTGCCCAAGAGAGGGGAGACTGAGCTGAGCTCTTAGGCAGAAGCTGTTCCCTGTGAGGCTGCTGAGGCGCTGGCACAGGGTGCCCAGAGAAGCTGTGGCTGCCCCATCCCTGGCAGTGCTCAAGGCCAGGTTGGACACAGGGGCTTGGAGCAGCTGCTCCAGTGGAAGGGGTCCCTGCCCGTGGCAGGGGTTGGAGCTGGAAGAGCTTTAAGGTCCCTTCAACCCAACCCATTCCATGATTCTATGTTTGTCACCCATCCCATGCATGGGGTGCGAATGGGGCCTGTGATGACTGTTCTGTAACGAGTGGTGGTAATTCCTCTGTGTTTTCGGTCACAGTAACAGACCAGGGGTGCTGCAGGGAGCAGGGGACATCATAGGAGAAACAGAATCAGTGCCCTACCTCTTACTGGCCAGTGGGGGACTTGGCAGCATCAAACATCTTCTTCCTTCCCTCCATCCCTGACATGGCCTCCACATTCTTGCGCCAGTCGCCCACTTCCACAGGGCGCTCCTGCAGGGACAGGAGTAGCAGTGGCCATGGATGGGGTGTCCAGCAGCCCCACACTGTCCCACCCCACTGCACAGAGCCCTCGGCCCCAAGCAGCACAGGGAAGGTCGCTGCCCTGTTGCAAACACCCTCTCCATAGGTCCCAGCTCTGCCACGTGTTCTCTGGGAACATGCCCAAGTGTCTGCTCTGCCAACCCACAAGCATCCATAGATTACAAACCGTGCCCCAAAATCATCTCATGACATCTAAACTAAACTCAGATCTATTCACTGCCTGGCACTGAGGGCTGTGAATGCCGTTCTCTATGCAAAGGGCTGAGATGTGCTACACAAGAACAGGAAAAGGCAGGAAAATCAGTCAAAAATGGAGGTTTCATCTGATCCACTGAGCTGGGACCAAACCTTTGCAGGGAGGCCCTAAGAAAGGGGCACAGCTCTTGCCATTGGGTGCCTGCAAACCCCAGACAGGTTTGGGCATCGTTCTCTGTCTCTGCTAGAGACCTCCCTCTCTCACATCTCTGCAAAGCTGGTGTGATGTGGGCCATACATCTCAAGCCAAATGCGCTTGCTGGGCTGGCTCTGCCTTATCTAATCTGGGTTTGGGAATTTCCCGAGTGTTTTCTGGGCATGATTGCACTGAACAGGAGCTCTCCTGGTTCCCTACAAGACCAAAGACAGCACAAAAGACATGCCAAGGGAGCCCCAGCTGAAAGACCCCACATGCTCTGGGAGGGAAGAGCAACATGGACACAGCCCTAAATCTCACTTGATATCATCCACCAGGTACCTGGCGCAGTCAAACTGCTCCCATGTGGTCCTGCAATGTCCCATCTTCACAAGGACTGCCCTGTGCTATTTCTCAGGTTACAAAGGATGAACAACAACCCACGAAGGCCCTTGGACCACGAGCATCCCTAGGAGGTGCCTCTGGAAGAGCCACCCACCTTCTCCGTGTCCTCCTTCTTGACGGACTTTAGGTTGGCTCTCAGGTCCATGGACACCTTGTGCTTGGAGCCCAGCAGAGCCCTCAGCATGGCATCGGCAGACACACGGACACGGCGCAGCGGAGGCCGCTTGAACTTCCCTCGGAGATCCAGCACTTTGATCTTCAGGTCTTTAATCTGCATGTTGGAGAAGGGAGCAGGAGCCAGGGGTCACTGCTGCCCCACGTGAAGGAGCCCTCGCTGCCATGGAGGGGTCTGAGCCTCTCCTGCAGCCATGAGGACCATCCTCAGCACCGCACTGTGCACCTGAGCACAGAGCTGCTGTCATTGCCTGCTCCCAGCCTGCAGACATCCCACGACAAGAAGCTCTCAGACCCATGAGGGTCAGAGGAGGAGGTTGCCTGTGGACCCAGTGGGCAGTTGGAGTTCCCTGAGGCTGGGAAGAACCTTGGGCACAGCGATGTCTTGCAGAGCAAATACCAACCCTTAGATAACCCAGGTGTGTGTCCCACATCCAAGCTCAGCCCAGTCCATGACAGACTCCAAGCTACCGTCTGGATGGGAGTTAACGCAGGAGCAAACTGCCCATCCTGCCTCCTACCTCCCGAGTGTTATGGTTGCATTTTGCTTCGATGTCATATCTCTCTTCATCCACGATTTCAACCTTCTCATGCAGTTCCCTGCACAGGTCCTGGGGGACAAGCACAAGAGGAGAGCAGTGAGCGATGCCCCTCCATGCCCCCAAGGACGTTGCTCCAACCTTGGACCTGAGAAATACCTGGAGCTGGCTCAAGGAAAGCCCAGTGGTGCGCAGCGGTGTGATGCGCTCAGACAGGTACCTCTCCTTCTCTGCCTGCTTGTCCACAATCTCCTGATCCCACTCTTCCTTTGCTTTTGCCAGCATCAGGCTCTACAAGCACAAGCAAATGGCACAAGTGTGAACAGACAGGCTCCTCTGTTCCCCCTGAGCATCCTCACGTAGCCTCTGTAGGATGGGACAGGCCTGTCTGCCTCCAAACCCCATCCCTGCTGGAGCTGTCCTCCCAAGGTCCCTGTGCTGCTGCAGCACACATCAAACAACCCCTGCACCTTTCGTGTGGTGGCCCTGGAGGTGCATGGCCGGAGGCACCACGGGGTGGTGGTCCTGATGGATGCTGATGTCAGCGCTTCCTCTGCATGGGTTTGCCCTGCTGGGGCACTAAATGGTTCTCCCAAGCCACAACCCGGGGAGCTCTCAAGCTGATGCTGCAGAGCTGCTGGTGCACAAACACGAGGTCTGTGGCTTTAGAACTGAAGGCGTCAGAGTCTCTCCCCACCTCAGCAAAGGGGAGGTTTGTTTGGTGCATGGACCACAAAGCCCACATGAGTGAGGGATTCGGGGAAGACAAGAGGTGGGACTGGGAGCTGCTCCCCAAGGGCCATTCTTCTGCTGCTCTTCATGGCTGTCCCACCAATCACACACCCAACGCCAGCTCCTTTTCCCCAGCAAGTTAAAGCCCAGGGAGTTTCCAAGCCTCAGGACTCACCTTCAACAAGAGCTTGCGTGAGGCTGTGATCTTGGATTTTCTCTAGGGGAAAGGGGAGGGGGGAAAAGAACAACAAACCTTGAAAACAAGCTCACAGCAAACACAGAGCAGCACTGGGATCACTACCAAAAGGAGAAGCACTTACCTCCCTGCAGGCAGGCGTGCATTCAGGAAGGAGCAATAAGGAGCAAGAGAAGAGAACAGGGCATCAGTGTGTAAGAGTCAAAAAGACGGGATAGAAAATCACAGAATCCCAGCTTGGTTTGTGTTGGAATGGACTTTAAAGCCCATCCAGTTCCAAGCCACTGCTCAGGACCACTACTCAGGAAGCCAAAATGCCATTAAAACGTGGCCACTGTGCCCACTGTGCCAGCCTCAGCTCAGTCCCTCCAGTTCAGGCCTCATTCATGAGGTCCCCATGGAGCTGGGGCTGGCACACAGGGTAGAATCATAGGATCACAGAAGAGTTTGGGTTAGACAGGACCTTAAGATCATCCAGTTCCAACCCCCTGCCATGGGCAGGGACACCTCACACTAAACCATGGCACCCAAGGCTCTGTCCAACCTGGCCTTGAACACTGACAGGGATGGAGCATTCACAACTTCCCTGGGCAACCCATTCCAGTGCCTCAGCACCCTCACAGGAAAGAATTTCTTCCTTAGATCCAATCTAAACTTCCCCTGTTTAAGTCTGAACCCATCACCCCTTGTCCTGTCACTGCAGTCCCTAATGAAGAGTCTCTCCCCAGCATCCTTATAGGCCCCCTTCAGATACTTGGATCCTGCTCAGGTCTGCAGACCTGGGGCATCTCGGTGTCATTGCTCAGTGGAAGCTCTGCAGGGAGGTTTCTCCCTTCTGTTCATCCCAGGGAATAGGTTCTACCTGCACAATGTGCTGCTACAAAGAGCCTCATGGCAAAGCGGGTGGTGCCCACCTCAGATCCCTATGTTGGGATCTATAAAAGCTTGGAATCAGACATTGGAATCACTACTGACTTTGATTTAAGGGTAGTTTTTGCAATGGGAATGGCATAGAGGTCTTGAGCACGGGCTGCTCTCCCGGCTGAACCCTTCCAAACACAGACACTCAGCCAGCACAGGCAGCCTGTGGCCAGACCAGGATTTGATGGAATCCAAGGGGAGCGATGCTACTTACGGCTCTGGCATTGCGGAGTCGAGTTGTTCACCTGCAGGGAAAAGCAAAACGTACCAAAAAAGGGAAAGAAGCCGAAACAAAGGAGCAAATCCTGAATCCACCCGAACGCGGAGCACGAGATGTCCTGAGGTCCGGTGCTGCCCCGTGCTGTCAGCGGAGGGAAGCGACTCCATCCCGCTGGGAAGCACCAAGACAACCTGGGGCAAGCTCATTGCAGGCAAGCTCCAACCTGCCTCCAGCCGGCCCTGCAGGACTCGGGCTCTGCTCCTTAGGGGTTTTCCCAAGCACGGAGCTGCTCCCACATGGACTCCATCACCCACCCCGGCTCAGGGAGAGGGGATGGATGAGAGTGGGGATGGAAAGAGAAGGAGAAATGGGGGGTCCCTGCACCATGTGAGCTCGGAGCGTCCCATCCCACAGCTCCCCATTGGCAGCCACAAGGGTGCTGGAGCCAAAATCCATCTCAGGAGTGGCAGAGCAAAGGACAAAGCATCACAGGGAAGCAGCTGAACAGATCCCTGCGGCAGCCCCAGCGCTGGTGAAACACGCACGGGCTCATGGTTTAAATGTCCTAGGTAATCCTATGCCCTGGCAGCTGCTTCCAACAGCTCTGCTTCCCAGCACTGCCTCCAGCATTCCCAACTGCACTGCTTCCCAGCATTCCAACAGCTCTGCTTCCCAGCACTGCCTCCAGCATTCCCAACTGCATTTCTTCACCGCACTCCATCCAGCATTCCCAACTGCACTGTTTCACAGCTCTGTCTCCAGCATTCCCAGCTTCACTGCTTCGCAGCACTGCCTCCAGCATTCCCAACTGCACTGCCTCCAGCATTCCCAACTGCACTGCCTCCAGCATTCCCAACTGCACTGCTTCCCACCACTGCCTCCAGCACTTCCCTCCCATGCCAAGAAGCTGAGGCACTGTGTAAACCTAAGTAATAGAGAAGCATGGGGGGAAAAGCCCACCAATTCAATCGTTGACTCTTTCCAACCAGGAGAAAGGAGCTGATCCCACATTTCAGACAGAAACAGTATTTTCCAGTGGTGGATTTAATCAATTTCCTTGCATTTTTTGTTTGCTTTAATCTCTTTGCATTCCCCTCTATTTGGAACCCCAAAGATTCCTGCTGGGGGAAGGAAAAAGCAACAGGTCTGGTCTCCAACAGCTGCTCCCAGATTCATGGAGCCTTTGCCAAGCAAATCCCAGTGCACATCCCGGCTGCATCCACTTGTAGCTGTCCTGTCCCCGAGCCCCCCCCATTGCCATAGCCTGAAGGAATGGAGTTTGTGTGGGAAATGCCGAAAGATCCCAGCAGGAATCATCTCCCTCAGAGCCTGACCTGGGTTTACATGGAAAATATCCCAAAAGCTTTTTTTCTCCCCAAAGCCACATCAGTTGGGTGCAGCCAGAGCCTGTGCGGAGGGGTCTGGGGGGACAACAGGAGCACAGGCAGGGAAGGCAGCTCCTCTCTCCTGACCCTGGTGTGTTGAGTGGGTCAGGTCTCAGCTGCTCGCTCCAGTTTGTCCCTGGGGGGGGCAGAGAAGCCTTTGGGCTCTCTGCGACTGGGCAAAGCCTTTCAGCGTCTCCAGCATTCCCTGTTGGAGCACAGCCGGCACCCCTGGAAGGTGGGACCCACACCACCCCTCACACCAACGACCTCTACCAAGGTCAATTGATTTTTAAGGCCAAAGAGCCCTAAATTGGCTTCCCAAGGGACAGCCAGGAGTGTGAGACATCCCCAGCAGCCTTGTGCAGGGACTTTTGGGCTCCAGCTGGACCTCGAGCATCCACGAGACTTTATTCCCTGACGGGGACAAGAGGACCGGGATGAGTTTATTCCGCACTATTTGTCCACCCCCAGCCATGAAAAGCTTAAAAAGCTCATTAAACCATTAGATCCTGGGAAACTTCACAAGAAACAGCACCATAAATCCAACCCCCACCACTCCCAACATCCCCTCGCACCCCAGAGGCATCCCACAGGAGCCTCACCTCCTAGAGACACTGGGATAAGCAGGCAAACGCTCCCAGAGCAGCTCCCACAATGGGGCTTTCAGCAGCCGTTTCCCATCGCACCCTCTGTCCGAGGCATCCCCATGGACCCGCACTGGGCAGAGCCTTACCTGGGTGCTGTGTGGCTGGGCTGGGGAGCGCCGCGCACTGCGGGGACCGGCGCTGGAAGGGGCAGGGTGGAAGCGCAGCCGGGCTGCGAGTGGCCGGTAAAAATAGCCCCGAGCCCCCCGCGTGTGCTCGCGTTGGCTGCAGGCGCCGGCACGGCTCGGATGGGATGCACACACCTGCGGCTGCAGGAGCGCGCATGGCACACGCGTGTGCTGAGCATCCTGTGCCTGGGAATCACACCAGGCTGGCTGCCCAGTGCCTTACACATGTGTTGTGTGTGAGCGTGTGTTGTGTGTGAGCGTGTGTTGTGTGTGAGCACACATGTTGTGTGAGAGCACACGTGTTGTGTGTATGTGTGTAGTGTGTGAGCATGTGTGATGTGTGTGAGCGTGTGTTGTGTGTGAGCACAGGTGTTGTGTGTATGTGTGTAGTGTGTGAGCACGTGTGTTGTGTGTATATGTGTAGTTGTGAGAGCACACGTGTTATGTGTGTGTGTGTTGTGTGTGAGCACACGTGTGTGAGAGTACGTTGTGTGTAAGCGTATGTTGTGTGTGAGCACACGTGTTGTGTGTATGTGTGTAGTGTGTGAGCATGTGTGATGTGTGTGAGCGTGTGTTGAGTGAGAGCACACATGTTGTACTTATGAGAGCACATGTGTTGTGTGTGAGCGTGTGTTGTGTGTGAGCACAGGTGTTGTGTGTATGTGTGTAGTGTGTGAGCACGTGTGTTGTGTGTATATGTGTAGTTGTGAGAGCACACATGTTATGTGTGTGTGTGTTGTGTGTGAGCACACGTGTTGTGTGAGAGCACACGTGTTGTGTGTGAGCATATGTTGTGTGTGAACATGTGTTATGTGAGAGCACGCATGTTGTGTGTGTGTATTGTGTGAGCACGCATGTTGTGAGCACACATGTAGTGTGTGAGCACATGTGTGTGAGCATGCGTGTTGTGTGTGAGCACACAGACATGACCATGATGCATCACACAGATGTGCTCTTCATGGCACATCTGCCTTGCTCCTCTCCCATGTAAACCAGCATCAGATAGGCTGCAAAAACCCTGTCTTGTGCCAGGAGGCAAACCCGTGAGCCCCAAACCCTGCACTGAGCTTCTTGGTAGAAAACCTCCTTGGGTTTATGCTTCTTTTAGTTCTTTTCCTTTTTCCTTTCACAAAATGAAGGCGGGGGGGAGAGCTCGTGTGGTGCTGACCCCATGCACTATGGTGCACACATGGAGCAGGGCAAGGAACTGCCATGGGGTGGTAAGGTGCATCCAGATGATCGGTTGGGACCAAGGATGGGGCAGACCCCACTTTGGGGGGGACAGGAGCACTCAGGCTCACCCAGCACAGCACCATGCTTTGGGATGCTCAAGCAACTCCCAGCCCCTCCCAAGCCATATTTTCCCCATGGAATTCCCAAAAAGCAGCACCAAAGCTGCAGTCTTGCCCCCTTGCACCCCACAAAGCCCCATGCCCTGTGTCCCTTCGCAGCCCACACCTGTTCCCAGGGATATTTTTAGGGGCAAGTTTAGGAGCAAACAATTCCCATCCCAGCAGGGACAATGCCCGGCATTTTAATCCGGGGGCTATTATGGTCATGGACACGCAGCTGCATGTGCGAGGTGGCTGCCATGGTGGGGACCAGGCACTGCCCCTGTCCTGCAGAGCCGGCTTCCCAGCTCCTTCCCTGTGCCTGGGTACCACGGTGGGAGCTGTGCCCAGGGGGCAGGATGCAGCAGCCCCCAGCCTGGAGCCATGGGGGTGATGGACACAGTCCCATCGTGTTAGTCCAGCACCAGTCACATCCCAGCGAGCCCAGGAGACCCTCCCTTATGCCCACTCTTCTCAGGGCCCCCTCCAAGGACACTTTCCCCTTCCCTAGCTCCCAGAGCAGTGGATCTGTTCCCAGCCCCAAGGAGGAGGCTTTATACCGGCCCCGTTAGACCTTTATAAGGCAACAGCCCCCGCGGGGCCAGGCCTCCAGCATCTTTCCTCCCAGCTGCCTTGGGATTGTTTTCAGAGCACAGAGGAGCCAAATTTAGCCGGTGACAAAGGCGCTGCATTCCCCACAACCGTGCCCCGGGGACCTGAGCAGGGACCGGGCTGCTTCAGATGCCATTTGCTCCAGTCTCAGGTTTCTTCCTCTGCTGGGACCTGGAGTGAGGAGGGGGAAAGGGCAGGAGTGGGATTGGGCAGCAGGACCCCTGGATTCAGGGCTTCAGCATCGGGTGCTGCCATGGGGGGCCAGCAGCAGGAGCCCAGGGTCTTCCCATCCCTCCTCTCCAGCTGATGGGATGATGAGGATGTCTTGGGTCTCCATCCCCAGCTCAGAAACCACAATCAGCTGCCCCAAGATGAGGGCTGTTTTATTAGCTACCACCCGAGGTTATGGGCACCCCCCAGAGCTGCTGGTAGGTGGGAAGGGGGCAGGCTGGAAACCATGGGGCAGGGCAGCACTGAAGCCAAATTCAAAGCAAATATCCTCCCATCAATTCAAGTGGTTCCCCATGGGATGCCATGGAGGGGGTGACACCAACAGAGAAATGTATGGGGAGCACACACCCTATAGAGTGTCCCTATAGGTCCAAGTGGTCCTACAGGTCCCCTGTGATCAGCCTTTTACAAGTGGACAACCTTACACATGTTTAGATGGACTTGAGCAGCTCCCCTCTCCCGCTGGACATGCTGAGTCCCTGGAAGATGTTGGTGCTTCCTCACTGATGGGCATCAGCCCCACAGGAACAGCAGGGGCTGCAGGGGCTGCCCTTCAGCTTCAGGTCGAACTGCAATGGGGCTGCAATGGTCCCTGGTGTCGGGCCTCCAAACTCAGAAGGTATCTGACAACGGGATCAGGTTGGTTGCTCCATATGAAGCCTGTTTCCCTGCAGAAGCAGGCTTGCAGCAAGGCTGGAGGGATTCCTTTCCCTCCTCAAGGCCCTGGAGCCATCCCACCCATCCTGTCCTTGCCCTGGTCCTCCTCTCACCCACCCCAGTGAAACTTCAAATGAGGACAGTGGGAGACAAACCTTCTATGTCTGGGAATATAGAGGAAAAGGTTGGTTTTCCTTAAATGCTTTGGGGATACCCAAAATGTTTGCAGAAGAGGCCAAAGCTGAGGAGGGGTCTCTCAAAGCAATGGGGTTCTTTATGATCCCCAGCATAAAGTGTTCCCTGCCCCATGCTACTGGCAGGAAGTAAAGTCTTATATCAGGAGGAATTTCCTACTTTGGGATAGTGGAAAGACATAATTCCAATGGAGCTGAGCACCCACCGAAGGATTCCAGCTCTCCATGGTTTTGCCAAGTAACATGTGAAACCTCAACACTGATCTTATCGACTCTGATAAAACAAGAGGAGGATATTCAATCTGTATCAATGGGCTGACACGGTTGAACAGTGATGTCAGTTTAAATATCCTAAAACCTAGCCTGGTTTCCAGGCTAAGGCAAAATATTTAATGGAGAAAAAGAGACTATTCCAAACAATCCCAAATTTCAGGCCTTTTTAGACACTTTTTAAGGGGGGTAAGGAGAATTCTTAGACATTTTGAGGGTATTTCCAGGCCCTGCCATCTGTCTCTGAGATACTCGATGCATCTCAGCATCCCTTTTGCTGCAGGGCTGGGCTGAGCCATCACCAGGGCATTGGGGTTGTTCTGCCTGGAGAAGGAAGCTGCATGGAGACCTCAGAGCAGCTTCCAGTGTCTGAAGGGGGCTACAAGGATGCTGGAGAGGGGCTCTTCATCAGGGACTGTAGGGATAGGGCAAGGAGTGATGGGTTCAGACTGAAACAGGGCAAGTTCAGGTTGGAGATACAGCAGAAGCTGTTCCCTGGGATGGTGCTGAGGCGCTGGCACAGAGTGCCCAGAGAAACAGTGTTCAAGGCCAGGTTGGACACAGGGGCTTGGAGCAAGCATCCCTGCACCCACATTCACCCCTATGGTACATCACAAAGGGTGCCAGCTCCAGCACCTATGGGTGCTCTGGGGTGGGTGGCACAGGGCAGTCCCAGCACCGACAGTGGGGGGGGATGATGGATAGAGCGGGGGCACCACTGCACTGGGAGCAGCAGAGCCTTTGTACTTGGGCAGCACTGGGGAACCTCACTCTGCTCTGGGGCTCAGCACCCAGCACAAGGGTACCCTGGAGCCAGTGTGCTGGGGGAGATGGGGGTGCTGCAAAACACCCTCATGCCATGCCTCAGCTTCCCCATCTCCAGGGGCATTGAAACACTTCCCATGCATCCTCTCCCTTCTTTTCTTAAGATGACCTCAAGATCCTTTCCAACTCTAACTATTCCATGATTCTCCATAAGGGAACTGTGGGCTCCTTTGTATCCATGCAAAGAGCCAACTAAAAATACCTTCACCGTGCTGGGCCTCCTGCAATGCTCCCAGTGCCCTTCTCCCCCCCACACTTGCTTTCCCCACGTTGCTCTCTTGGGTAAAGTCACCTCATTTGCTTAATTCCACCCATCACCACTGGGCCCCATCCCTGTGCTGGGGAATGCACCAGTTCTGTGCCTGCTCCGGGGTGACCTTTTCCACAGCATCATCTATTGAGCCCTGAGAGGTGAAGCCAAACTGCCTCCCATTTGTCCAGTGCCCACCCCTGGCCCTGCTCCCATCCATCTGCCAGATCCAGGGGTCTGCACACAGGACATTCCCAATCCTGCAGGAACACGTGGTACAGGCGGGAGCTCTGTTGGTCTGCAGAGAGATGAGGAGTTTAGGATCTTGGGTTTCCCTATGTCCAATCTGAAATGGGATTTGCCTTGCTCTTTCTGTCCTTCCTCCTCCATTACACACATGCAGCTCAACCGTTTTCTTCCCCAGTTCCTCGCTGGCACTTGGAAAACAGAAAACCTCTATTCACAGTGAGTGGGAGAGTAGAAAGGTCGAAAACAAGGAATCAGATCATCCAAAAGTAACTCGAAATGCAGAAGAGTTCAGAAACCCCCTCCCGCTGCGTGCTCCCCACCCCTGGGTGTTTGCAGGGCTTTGAGCATCACTGAATCCCCTGGCTATGGTGCTGGGGATTTACAAGACCCCCCAGGACAGAGATCCTTGCCTTGGGAATGCTGTCTGAGCATCCCCCCTTCACCGAGAAACCCACTCCCTCCTGGAATGCGTGTGGGGACCAGGCCTGGGGGCTACTCCAGGCAGGGCTCCATGCCCAGGGTGTTTCCTATGGGCAGGGCCCCAGGTCCCACCATCCCTGCAGCCCACCGTGTTTCAGTCCCTCCGTCCCTGCCGCAGCACAGGGATGTGCAGGGTTTACATCCGGATTCATTTGCACCCAGTCACAAGCAGGGGGTGCCTCAGCTCTGAAACCCAAGGATCGTATTCCTTGGGTGGAAAACCCCCAAAACGCTCATTCCCAGCTGCTCAGGAAGAGCCAGTGTGATCCTGGCCCTGCACCGGGAGCTCTGGCCACGCCACCGTCCCCCCCACGGCCACCCTGAGGTGCCCCCATGGGTCCTGGTGGGTCCGGTGGTGGTGGCTGGTGCTCGGCCTGGGGCCGGGATGCTCCGCTCTGCCATTCCCACGCATCCCGGCAGGAGGATCCGCAGCGCCTCCGGCCGCGGCGCTGGGGCTCAGGCTCCGGCTTGTGCAGCGCCGGTGGCTCCAGGCGCTCGTGTCTGCGCTGCCTGTCGAGGCAGAGCCAGCCCCATCCCTGCAGAGCCAGGCGGGCAGCTCCCGGGTCCCCTGCCCGCAAACCACCGTGAGAATCCCTAAGGACACAGCCGCAGTGGGATGGGGACCGGAGAGGCTCGGAGAGGGATGGGGGCTGGAAGCGTTAGGGGGATGCCAACGACCAGAGAGGCTCTGTGCAGGACTTGTGCTCTCCCATGCCCTGCAGGGTCCCACAGATCAAAGCAACACCAGGGTAAGCAGCAGAAGGTCCTGTTTGGGGACATTTTTGGTACAGGGAATCAGGGTCTCCATTGCTTTCCCCAGTGTCCCCCACCAGCTTGAGGACAGCTCAGTGTCCAGCAGCATGGTCCCATCACCGTGCCATCAGGTACAGTGCCCAGAGGGGTCCCTGCTGCAACAGCAGCTCTGCAGCCCCTTCTCAACATGGGGGCTAAGGGGGATCCGTGTCCCTGGCCATGTCCATCTGTCCCAGTGTCACTGGCATTTAGGCAGAGCTCACCATCACCCTGCTACCATCGGGCTCAACCTCATCCCTCCCCTGTCCTGCAGGAGAGGCCCAGGGGTCCCCATCAGTTCACCAAGGTCCTGGCCATGTCAGCTGAGGGCTGGAGGGCCCCCAGGCAGGGATGTCACCTCCTGCCACATCCGGAGCCCACGATGGTGGCATTGACTGTGTCCTTTGCCCCGTCATGCCAAGGGGATGTGACTGGATGCCTGCAGCTGCACCAGCCCAGCTCCCAGGACGCTGCTGTCCTGCCCCAGGCCAAGGGGATTTGGCACCCACACTGGTGTCCCCAGGGCCACCATCCCCATCCCCTGGCAGCAGACAGCAATGGCCTCACTTGCCCGTACGGATCCCATTGTCCCCGCTGCCCGCTGAGCCAAGGGCCATCTCCATCCTGCTCTTGGGATGCTGCATGTCCACGGGCTGTCCCACCGGGGCTGCGTCAAACTGCACCACTGCGGAGAGATGGAGTTTGTCACCCACCCGGCCCATGATGGGACATGGATCCAGCCCCGAGGGGAGCTGGGGAGGGGAACCAGCCACCGTCCTCATTATCATCCCATGTGCAAGATGACAAAGGGCCCTATATCCCTTGGGGCCACCCCAGATGGAGGGAGGGTGTTAGAAAGTCCCTCTCCAGTGATGCATGGAGGTGAAACCCAATGGGGGATGCAAAGGGCAGAGAGAGGGGACACAGGGCCACCACCCAGCAGTCCCATCCCCATCCACGGGACCCCCTCTGTGATTCCCATAGGGAATCACTGAAGCACTCAGAGGTGGGACCTCCGGTGGGTCCTGCCCCCCCCCCGTACCTGCTCGGCAGCTGTGCCGGGCACGGACGACCTGGATCGCCTGCTGGTTCTTGAAGCGGACGAGGCCCATGGTGATCGCGGCATTCCAGCCGGGATCCTCCTGCGCGCAGCGGAAGTCGATCTCGTGGCTGTCGTCCATCACCACGGTGAAGTAGATGTGCCGCTCCTTCCACTCCACGCACTCCACTGCCTTCATGCGGGCGAAGCTCAGCTCCTTGCGCCGCAAGCCCTTGGGCTCGAAGAGCTGCAGCCCCTTCTCCGTCAGCAGGCAGCGCTTCTTCTTCCACAGCTGCAGCAGCCCCCCGCTGCGCTTCTCCAGCACCCCCTCCCTCAGCACCTTCTCGGGGGTCATAGCGGCTCCCAGCTCCCTCAGCACCGGAGCATCACCCACCGAGCCGAGCGTCCCAGGACCCCACGGGTGCCCCCGGGGCACTCAGAGGGGGTGCGCAGGGGGGAGCCCCATTGCCGGCCCCAGTGCTGCTGTCGGGGCTCTGCTCCCAGCCCTGCGCAGTGTGTGGGATCCCGGCACCGCGCGCCCCAGGAGCTGTCGCTACTTGCCCGGCTGCTTCCCACTCGCATTCCTGCCTCGCCTGGCCCCTCCTGCAGCACAGGCACCCACAACGCCCAGGCGAAGCCCGGCCAGGCCCAGGCGGCCCCGCGGCACCGGGAGGAGCTTTTGGGGTGCCCCGAGGGCCTCGGGTGAACCGGCAGCGTGTGGGGATGGGGCTGCACAGCAGAGGGGCTGGGGCAGGGCTGGAGCACTGCATGGCAGCGAGGGCATGGAGTGCAGTGCAGGCTGTTGGGGTGCAATGCAAGCTCTTTGGGGTGCAGTGCAGGCTGTTGGGGTTGCAGTGCAGACGGTTGGGGGTGCAGTGCAAGCTTTGGGGTGCAGCGCAGGCTGTTGGGGTGCAGTGAAAGCTGTTGGGATTGCAGTGCCAACTGTTGGGGGTGTACTGCAAGATGTTGGGGTGCAGTGCAGGCTGTTGGGGTGCAGTGCGGGCTGTTGGGGGTGTAGCGCGGGCTGTAGGGGTGCAGTGGCAGCTGTTGGGGTTGCAGTGCAGGCTGTTGGAGTGCAATGCCAGCTGTTGGGGTGCAGTGCCAGCTGGCACAAGGCAACAGGGTGCAGACCTGGTGGGGACGGGGGGCTCTCAGTGCAGTACCAGCCAGGAAGGGGCTATCGGGTGCAGTGGTGGTTGAAGTGGGGGCTATGGGTCTGTGTGTGCAACACCAGCCAACCAGAAGCTGTGGGAACCCCTGGGTGGGGGCTCACATGCAGGCAGGAGATGTCTGGTCCCTGTGCAGGGCAGCTCTCGGCACCCCCCTAGCCCTGCACCCAAGGGTGCTGCCCCAGCCCTCAGCAGCAGATCTCCCCCTCCCAATTCCCTGGCACAGGAATGTGAAGCTCCCAGCAGGGCCCAGCATCCCCCGTTTGAGCATGGGAAGGGGATGCAGCGCCCAGCGCGTTCCCGTCGCTGTCCGCCCTCCCCTGCGGCAAAACCCCAGCTCCTTTCCTGCCCTTCTCGTTCCCGTTCCGGCCAGCGCAGCTCCTGTGCCAGCGCCTGGCACCGAGGGTCACGGTGGGGACACCCGAGGCTGCCAAAGGGGGTGATGGTCATTGCCTGCTGTGGTGCTGGGGATCCGTTCGCTCAGCCAAAGGGAACGAATCACTGCATGGGGCTGGCAGTGCCCCCAGCTCAGCCCCTGGCTCCCGCATCACCCCCGGGGGGGGTGCAGCCCCTCCTGCTCCAGCCCCTCCATCACCCCGATCCCTGCAGCCGGCGTGGCCGGGGGAAACGTCTGCAGCGCCTTGAGCTGCTCCTCATTATCCCTCATTAAGAGGGCAGGGCAGCGCCTGCCGCAGCCAGAACTGGTTCGTGCTCCCCGGGGCCAACATCACCGCGCTGGCGGAGATCCCGGTGTCCCAGGACATCCCGTTTCCTGACGTCAGGCGGCTCCCCCGCAGCCCTCTGCATCCCTGCAGCACAGCCCCCGGTGCCAGCATGAGCATCCCAGCGTGCCCAGGAGGAGCAAAGCAGAAGTGTGGGCTCCCCCCGTGCTCCAAAGGAGCATCCGAGGCTGCTTTCCCACGCCCAGGTAAAGCTCAGCTTCAGGGATGCCAAGGTGAGAAGTTTCGGGATTGGTGCTCCCAGATCTGCTCCAATGAGCTGGGATGTCCGTGGGCACTTTGGTTGCCCAACCAGACCAGTCTCCTTCCCCTCCGGGAAAGCCAAAGGCTGCCAAATCCCCCCAAACCCAGTTCCAGATCTGCTGCTCACTGCCTCTCCAGCCTCCTCCGGTGATCCTGCCGCTCAGCTCTGTTCTCATGAGGCACCACTTGCAGCAGTGGGTGCAGTTCTGGCATCCTCAGCGTAAGGACACGGAGCTGTTGGAGCAAGTTCAGAGGAGGCCACGAGGATGCTCAGGGGCTGGAGCACCTCCTGTATGGAGACAGGCTGAGAACACTGGGGCTGTTCAGCCTGGAGAAGAGAAGCTGCATGGAGACCTCAGAACAGCTTCCAGTGTCTGAAGGGGACTACAAGGATGCTGGAGATGGACTCTTCATTAGGGACTGGAGCGATAAGACAAGAGATGATGGGTTCAGACTGAAACAGTTCAGGTTGAATCTGAGGCAGAAGCTGTTCCCTGTGAGGGTGCTGAGGCGCTGGCACAGGGTGCCCAGAGAAGCTGTGGCTGCCCCATCCCTGGCAGTGCTCAAGGCCAGGTTGGACACAGGGGCTTGGAGCAGCTGCTCCAGTGGAAGGGGTCCCTGCCCGTGGCAGGGGTTGGAGCTGGAGGAGCTTTAAGGTCCTTTTCAACCTAAACCAGGCTGGGATTCTGGGATTCTCTGATTCCATTCTATGGGTTCCATCACCACCAGCCTCCAGGCCGCAGGGTGCTCAGCCACGAGCCAATCCTCTGGTTCATCTCTTCAGAGGCCGGTTTGGGTCCCACAGCCCTTCCATGCCGGCAGCAGCAAGGGATGGATGCTGCTGGGTGCCATGTGGCTCTGCTGCCTCAAAAGGGAGCTGGGCAGCACTTGGGTGCTGGTGTCCAGCACCAGGCTGTGCCCATGTACAGGGAGCAGTAACCAGCAGAGGGTAGCAGATGGCCAGAGCATCCTGCTGCAGCTTGGGCAGGGGATGCCCCGAAAGCATCCTTGATCCCACCCCAAGCCCCTGGGCCTTGCCCATCACCTCCTCTGGCTTAAGCAGGAGGTTGGATTTGAGACCTCTGCAAGGCTCTTCCACCCGACCTGCTTCTGTCTGTGGTCCTGTGAAACCCAAATCCAGCACTTTCTCCTGGGTTTGACCAGGCCCTAAGGAGCAAGCAGGCTCTGTGGGGTCCATCACACTTGTTGTATGTCAGTACATCCCCTCTCTCTGACACAACCTCTGCAGCTATGGGAAGAAGAGACCAAAGAATCATAGAATCAAGACTGGTTTGGGTTGGAAGGGAACTTAAAGCTCATCCAGTCCCAGTCCCCTGCCACAGGCAGGGACGCCTTCACTAGAGCAGCTTGCTCCAAGCCCCTGTGTCCAACCTGGCTGCTCCACATGCCAAGTGCCATCCACTATCACCTCACCACCCCAACCACACACCCCAGAGCAATGGGACCAGGTAGAATGTGGGTCTCAGGCTGGGAAACCAGGGATTTGGGAGGGGTTTTGAGATGTTTAAAGAGTTACTCCTCCTAACAGCTTCATGTAAAACCCAGGCTGTGAGGAACAGGACAAAGTGCTTAAGCTGATAAAGAAGCCCCAGTCCTGCCTCACAGGAGGATTGTTGCCTCTGTTGCACTTCTCCAGTCACTGCCACCTCATTTCCTCCACCACAATGTTTATAACTTGGAAAGAAAAACAACCAAACCAAAACTCCCTGTGGAGTTCCTAACTCCAGGCTGCAGAAAGGCTGATCCCTGTGGGGACATCCCACCAGTGAAACCAGAGAGTCACAGAAAGGGAAGAGCGTGGATGAAAACCAATTAAACCTTTGGGAAGCTGCCAGACTGTCACTGAATGAGGGCTGTAAGCTCCAGGTGAAAAGCTTTGAGTTATTCAGCACTGGAGCAACACCAACACTGAGAGGAGTGTCCATAGTGTGTGCATGTGGTGCTACCAACACACCCAGCAGAGTCTGTCTTTGGCCTCCCAGCACTAACTGCTCTTCTTCCCATGGATATCCACCTTGGGAGCACGGAGAGCCTGGCCTGGCTGCCCTACAGAGCTCAGCTGGGCTGGCTCAGGTCGCACCGAGCAGTCCCTGCCTTCCATTGCAAACCACGGCTTCCAGTGCTTCCCATCCTCCCTCCACCTCCTGACCCAGCTCTGGTCCCCCTGTGCCACCTCCAGAGCCCCGATGGGGAATGAACTCCAGGCACGGCTCAGTTTGGATGTTTATTGCTGGCACGGCTGAGCGCGCATCCCAGTGGGATGGGCAGCACGGAGCGGGATGCTGCAGGCCTGGCTGCGGGTGCTGTGAGCTGACCCCCTGCCGGTACCCGCAGGACCTGATGGGAATGATGCTGGGAATCCCATGGTGTCAGGATGCACCGGGTCAGGGCGGGAGGACGGGGCTCGTGCTGTGAAGCAGCGGGTGGTTACTGGTGGTGGTGGGATGCTCGCTGCGGTGCGGTGCGGGTTGAGCAGCACAGGCTGCTACAGAGGAGCCCTGGGTACCAGCTCCTGATGCCTCACTGCGAGTGGACCAGCGCCCCAGCACCCTGCCCGAAGCCAAAGCCTTTGGGACCAAAGTTCTTGGCGTAGCAACCTGCAGAGGATGGGAAGGGAGAGATGGGTAAGGCTGGCGGCTGAACACAAGCAGGTCCCCTCCTCTCAAAGCAGGCACTGCCTGAACAGGACAGGGTTTGCTGGGTTGGGCAAACAGCAGGAAACCCAACCAAACCTCAGCCCCATCCTGCTCCATGCACAGGCATTTTCAGGCCCTGCTTCCACCCTTTGCAGCTCGGGACAAGCCAGTGGGGAAGGTGGCACTCACAGGGAAGGTGGCACTCACCTTTGCAGTAGATCTCCCCATCTTTGTCTGCCAGGGTGGTGGACTCCAGGCTTTTGCCACACTTGGCACAGCGGAAGCAGGACTTGTGCCAGGACTGTGGGACAGGAGCAGAGCCTGGTCAGACACGAGGCTCTGGCTTCCCAACACCATCACTTCCCTGATTCTGACCCAAAGCCGTTGGCAAAGAGGGTTGAGAACGGGGTGAAAGGTTTTGTGTGGGAAGAATGATCCTCCCAGCCCCGGGGGGGGAGATACAGAGAGGAAACATCAGGTGTGGCCACTGCTGGGACATTTCACCCTCCTCCAGGAATCATTTGTAAGGAGCAATCACCCTCCTTTTGGGGATTGTCCTCCTGGAGCAGCAGGAGGGACCCTGCAGGTTACCCAGCTGAGATCCAGCATCTGCAGCAGGGATGGGGACCTGCCCCAGCACTGCAGCTCCAAGCAGGCAGCAAACAGACACTGAGGATGCAGGAATCAGGCAGTGTTTAAAAATACCCCCAAATATCCCCCCCTGCCTGGCTCTGCCAGGCCTCTGGGGATACATGAGCTCAGAGGCAGCCAGAGCTGCTCCAGGAGGAATTTAAACAAACCCTTTGGAAAACATGAAACCTTTTTTGGAAGAAAATGTGAAATTCGGGGGCTGGAGGAGGAGGTGGCGCTGGAGTCATCCAGCAAACATTAGCACATGAAATACACGCTCTGGAATCCTCGCTCCAGTCTAATGGCTTTGCCAGCTTTGGTTCCTTGTAAACACGGAGGCCAGAAGCCTGCCAGGAAGCCCAGATGATGGTTTTGAGGGTAAATTCAGCTCCCAACCCTGGGCTGACCCTCAATGTGCTCATCACAAGCGCCTTTGCTGCCAGCCAGGGCACGATGCTGCTGTGGGAGGCCCTTCCTTGTTGACTTGGTGCCTCTTCCCCTTGCTCTGGGGACAGGACAAGCACAGAAGCCCCAGGGAGGACAGAGCACAGCAGGGTCAGCCCATGTGGGCAGTGGCCACATCCAGAGCAGGGCTCTGAACCTATAAGCCTGTAGGAGCGATGCAGCTGGAGAACCTGGTTTCCGGACATGCCAAGATCTCCTTTTGGTGCCAGGCTTTGATTCCAGGCCACCAGACCCCAAGCTGAGCCTGCAGCAGCCCATGGGTCCATCCAAGACCTTCTCTGAAGGTCTCCCTGGTACACACCGCTCACAGTGGCCCATCCATCCCAACCCCTTCCTACCTTTCCAGCTCCGATCACCTTCTCGGCTGCATACACGGCTTGGCCACAGCGAGGGCACCCATCAGCACCTCCGACTTTCTGGGCCATTCTGGATGCGTTGGGGTTGGTGGGTCGGTGGGACTGGCCCCTGTGGGTGGGAGGGAGTTCGTGGTCAGGGCTGCACATGATGGAGGAGGGAAGAGCCATGGGATTACACATCCTAGCCCAGTTTGGAAGGGCTTTGGGCACATGGCTGTGTTAGGAGGGGATGGGGAAGTGCTCAGGCATTGCGGACGTGTCCCATCAAGCCCCATCCCACCCTGCAGACAGGGTTCAGCAGGATTCCCTGAGGAGCAGAAGGGCAGAGCAGCTCATGGCATGCTCCAGATGAAACACTGCTGAAGCTCAGCGTGGGCTGCACTGCCCAAGCATCACAAGCAGAGAGATGTGGGGGGGAAGGTGCACACCACAGCTCTGGTTTCGAAAACAAGACTTAAACTCACTCTTCATATCTGATGCCCAGAGACTCGCCCTTGTCAGTGCTCAGGGTCCCTGCTCCCTGCCCGTATCCATAGCCCTTGGGACCGTACTTCTTGCCATAGCAGGACTTGCAGTAGATCTCCTCTCCATGCACAGCAACAGTGGTGCTGTCCAAGTTCTTCTTACAGACCACTGGAAAAGAGGGGAGGGTCGTTAGGCAGCTCACCCAGAGCTCACTAATTACCTGCAGGAAACAAGTCCGCACAAGGAATGGGAGATCAGCTTTCAAGGAGTAAGGAAACCCCAGATCACATCCCGGGTAAAGGGAGTGCATGCAAAACAGCTGGAGATAAGGATCACAACAAGCACATTGTCTGGCTTTAAAAGGAAGCAACCACCAAAGCTACAAGGTCGGCACTAAGACAAAGCTCTGTTAACCCTCCCGGTGCTGGTATCCTGCAGATGCACTTAAACCAGAGGAGGTTGAAATTCCCCTACAAACACCTGCAGGACTCAGGAGCACAGGGATGGATGTCCCTGCCCCCGGCAGACACAGCCCTGCCACACTGCCCATCCACTGCAAATAGCAATAGTCACTGGGGGAAAGGAATGGAGGCAAGTACATTACTCCTTGTGTTTAAGAAGACCAAAGCAGACCTGCAGCATCACCGCAGCTGATGGGCTGCAAGGGTTGTGGCACATGAGGCTGTTCTCCAGACCCGAGACCACAACAGAAGAGTCCATGCTATTGTGTCCCCATTCCTGGCAGTGCTCAAGGCCAGGCTGGACACAGGGGCTTGGAGCAGCTGCTCCAGTGGAAGGGGTCCCTGCCCATGGCAGGGGTTGGAGCTGGATGAGCTTTAAGGTCCTTTGAACCCAAAGCAGTCTGGATATGTGCAGGGGGTGGTCTCAGGTGAGGAACTGTAACTGAGCTGGGTGTTCAAACCTTGGGGATCAACATGGGATGTAAGACAGGACAGAGGAGACAGCAGCCAGGCTGGGGGTGCAGCTGAGCCCATCCAGAGCTTGGGCTTGGCACTGGGCTCAGGCTTCATGGACTCTTCTCCTTACTTTTAGGTTTCCCTGCCTCCTGTCCCAGCTCTGATCTCAGCCCCCACCTTGGCTTAAATCCCTTCCTGGCACACACCACCCAGCAAGCAGCACCCAAACCGGCTCGCAGGGATCCCCACTGCCTGCCTGGGGGGCAGAGTCCACAGCACTGGCAGCCACCCAGCCCTCCCATCCCGCTCACAGGCCTTAAATGTCGAGGCTCTCGGCAGCCCTTTGGCCTCTCTGCCTGCAGAAACGTTCCTTGGCCTTTACCAATAGCACAGGAATGCAAACAGCACAAACCACAGCTCCAAGCGCAGGGCTGAGGCAGCCCCGTTACTAAATAAGGACCGTGGAGAGCCCTGAGTGCTGCTGCTGGGAGCAGGAGGTGGAAAAGGAAAAGTCTCGAGCCATCTAAGGAGGATCTGACAGGGTCATCTCCTGGCTGTGGGCTCCCATCCCACCTCCAAAGCATCCTTGCTGAGCTTGGCCAGCTCTGGTTGACTGCTCCTGTAGCTACCTGGCTGGTGTTGGGGTTCTCTGCATCACCCTGGAGCTCATCGGGAGCATTCAGACAGACCCTCCAGGAGGGGAATTTGGGCACATTTAAAGAGCTTTTCCTAATGATCCCAATGGCATCTGTCTTTCTCTCTCCCCTGGGTGGGTTTAGAGCTTTAACCTAAGCTTCCCCAGTCCCTCCCCTGCACTAACACAGACCAGACCCTTGAGAGGCAGCAGGAGAATCCTTCCCCTGCTTCCTAGAAATCAGCCCCCAGCTCCTGGCTTCTGCATGGCAGGAATTCCAGCACAAAGCACTCACCCCGTTAAGGACCCTTTGTTTTTCTAAGAGCTCCACCAAACAATTAGACAAGAGCTGCTGCCACTTCCAGAGGCCAAACGGTCTCATTACAGAACATTCCTGCTGTGTCCTGTTGACTCAGCTGGAGCGATGCCACCGAGTCAATCACCAGGGCACTCCCTCAGCCCATCTCCGGTGCTAACGCACTGTGGTATGTTTGGCTCCTTTCTGATTGCTTTTGGGGCAGGTCAGGTCAAAGTGTTTGTTTTTCTCCCCTAAAGATAAGGGCTTCAGGCTCTCTGATGGGGCCCAAGCACAGCACTGGGGACCAGGCTGGGAACCTGAATGTGGATCTCGGTGTCATGGAACTGGGAAGAGCCACAGCCTGAAGTGGGGAGCCTGCAGGAAGGATGGGCAGAACCTCTGGGATACATGGAAGGGGATTATGAACATCTTAAAACACACGGACAGGAGCCCCATTGGAGCACTCCCTTGCAACCTGCTTCCTTATTCTCCACTTTGGCCATGTATTTCCTTCTTGAAGCAATGCCTTTTGTCCACCTGTATGGCTCTGGGTGCCAATATGGCATGGCAGAAGCTGCCCCTAGCAATCCAGATGTGTGCAGAGGGCAACAGGGAAGGACAGATGCAGTGCAATGGGATCTCAGTCCCCATTACTGAGCTTCTCCACTGACATAGGCTCGGATGGCAAAAGCTAGTGGCAGGGGAAAACACAGGCACCATTCCCCAGCCTCCTTATCTGGGTCTGTAGAAGAACCAGGACTTCCTGCTGCAGAGAGCAGCTGCAGCACAGGCACAGCCCAGGGAAAGCCTCTCTGCAGCATCCCTTCCTCGTCCTCTCGAGCCAAAGCAATGCTTCCAGCCTGGGAACTCCCACACAGAGAAGCTACCGGCCATGCTGCACAGGGAGCAGGGATGGAGCAGCAGCTCCCCTCACATCTGCATCCATCTGTGCACGCCACATCCCAGGAGCCTGGCCAAGGCTCTGGTGTCCGTGCCAGGTGGACACAGGAGCGTAGCCCCATGGGGACACTGGTATTTCCCTGCTGGCATAGGTCTACTGACATCAGTTCTGGTTGAGTGCCTCTTTATAGGCCCGAGCTCTGTTCACTGCCCATATGGCAAAGATCCTGCCTGCACTCCCTGCTGCAATGGGCTGCTGTTATGGGAGCAGGGAACAGGGACCAGGCAAGGAAACATTAAACCTCAGAAGATGTTAAATCCTGCTCTGAGGATGCACTTCTCTTGCTGCTGTGCCAGATGCAGAATGGCACATCATGATGATGAGCCATCAGCACACACAGGCAACATGCGTGATGCTGCTAGCACATGATCCCGATAGCCTGCAAGGGACACAATGCTGATAAAACACAGGCTGAGGATATGGGTCATCTTTGTATTGAAAGGCCTTGCAGCCCCCTGGATGTGGACACCCAGCCTTGAGGAGTTGCTCTCAGCACCGTGCCACTGTTCACCTGTCCCTGCATTGCTGCCCTCATCCCCAAAGGGAGGAGAAGGGTCTGGGGACCTGCAGCATGAACCCATGAGTACATGCAGGGTCCTGCAGAGCAAGCAGAGGAAAGGATCTCTGCACTGAGGTCACCCACAATCTCCTGCTTCCATCAGCACAAGGGCCAGCACAGGACTTCATCTTCCTCCCATCATCTCCAGGGACACAAGTGCAGATCCCATGCCTGTCTCCAAGGCCCAAACAGCTTTTTAGTGCAGCAAAGCCACTTGGAAGATTCAAGGTAGCACCAGCCCAGAGCACTGCATGGGATGTGCCACCTCCTGCCACCACTGTTCAGTGAGTCTCTGTCTCTTGCCCCAGTCCTTGCTCAGGGAAAGGCTCCTGAGCATCCACCCAGCCCATAAACACAAAGCTGATGGGTGCTGCCTGGATGCAGGGTGAGAGGGTGAGGGAAGGGCTGGTACTCACTGCACAAGAAGCAGGACTTGTGGAAGCTGTTGCCTTCACATTGCACTTCCTCGGCAAAGTACACGGCCTTCTGGCAGACACCACACTTCTTCCCTCCGCCCCAGTTCGGCATCCTGCAGAGACAGCATGGGCAGGAACGGTGTCAGGGCAGGAGGTAGGGCAGGGATGGGACAGGAGGGAGGGATAGGGCAGGAGGGAGGGATGGGACAGGAGGGAGGGATAGGGCAGGAGGGAGGGATAGGGCAGGAGGCAGGGATGGGACAGGAGGGAGGGATAGGGCAGGAGGGAGGGATAGGGCAGGAGGCAGGGATGGGACAGGAGGCAGGGATGGGACAGGAGGCAGGGATGGGGCAGGAGGCAGGGATGGGGCAGGAGGCAGGGATGGGACAGAGCGAGGGGGCTGTAGTGGGCACCCCCAGCAGTGCTCCAGCAGCTGTTGCACATCTGCATGTGCAGGCACCACCCGTATTTGCTGCCTGCACACCCACAGGGCTGTCATAAGCAGAATGAACTCAGCACCCAGCAGTATGAGCTACCTCCTGAGGACCACTGCTCCTGCCAGCCAGGAGCAGCACAAATCCTGCTGTCCCCAAAGCCTTGGGACCTCCCAGGTCCTTTCTGTGCCAGGACAAGGAAGGAAGCAGGACAATGATGGGAAACTGTGCTTACAGAGGTACCCACGGCACCAAGCTCATGAGCTCACAGCCCTGCTATGGCCCCTGGACAGAGCAGTGCAGCGGTGCCATGGTGAGTGATCCTTGGTGCAGGACAGGGTACAAGCTGTCACCGTGGCTGGAAACAGCTCCAGCTTCTCCTCTTCAAACACCCCTTCCATTTCTGCCACCACAAGGCAGGGGTAGAGTGAGTGTTACCCAAAGGGCAGGAGCTGACCTCTGCCACCACCAGGCTCTTGTCCCCTATAGCATCATCAGCCTCTGCCTTGCCTGGCCATCTCCCTGTACAAGTTTCTGCATCTCCCTCAAGACTGCAGGTACAAGGAATTCCACAGCCCCAGGGACACAGGTTCATGCCCAGGACAATGCACCAGTTCAAGCCACCATGCAGCTCCTTGGCAGGATGGAAATGCTTCTGTTTCTCTCTCCTCTTTCCTGAAATGTATCTGATGAGACATGGTCAGGAGGCCCCTTAGTGTGTGATTTTGCAGATAACCCCAAAACACTGTGAGCAGTGAACAGAAGTAGCAGAGCTCCAACCCAGAGGGACCTTGATGCTTCTGAAGACCAGGCCAACATAAACCTCGAGTCATTCAAACACCAAAGTCCTACGAGGAGATTCTGAACAAGGTTGTTGGTGAGGGAGGATCTAACAGCAACCAAAGCACTTTGCCAAAACACTTTTTGGTGGTGCCCAGTGACATAAGGAAGGTGATGAGCACAAGCTACAGCCTGGGAGGTCTCCAGAGGCCTCTCTCCATCAGCACTTCTGGAATTCTCCATCCTTCCCCCATGTGGGGACAGGCAGCAGATATCACCCTCCCCATGTGCTCCCCAATCCCAGATAGCTAAAGCAGCAGGACAAGGTCCCCTAAGCCTGCCTGGCAGGAGAGGGATGTTGAGCACAACGGGACCAGGGGCTGTATAACATCAAACAGGGTGAAGAGGGAGGAGGAAGCGCTGAGACCCTCTGTTCACAGAGCACAGCGAGACCTCGGTACCTTCCAGTCTATGGGAAGGTCGAGCTCTTCCCTGGGTGTGTTTTGCCAGGAAATGGAAAGGGGAAGCTGGGCTCAGCCCAGTTTAGCAGTGGGCAGGCTGCAGGGGCACTGCCTGCAGCTCAGCGGCTGTGCTGGCTCCAGGGGCCGTGGATCCGGGTGTGATCCCAGTGCATGGGAAGTCTCTCTTCTGAAGACGCTGCCGTGCCAGATCCCTCCCTTCCAGCCTGGTCATCCCAGTCCCAGCCTTTGGATTGCCTTAAAAGGACATGAAGTGTTCCTCTCCAGAGCCTGTTTTTCCCTCCTGCCCCCGGAGCAGGACCCGACCTGCTTCAGGAGTTTCCTTGGAGGGCAGAAACATCCGCAGCATCAGGGGCCCACTGGCCCCCTCTGTCCCTGTGCCCAGACCCCTCATCTGCAATAGCAGGACACTGGCAGCCCCCTCTGCCCCTGTGCTCTTGCCTATCCCCATCACTCCCTGCCCCACAGCCAGGTGATCAGCATCGTGCCCAGGGACAAGCTGCCTCCTGTGGTTTGGAGCCTGCTGCTCCCCTTTGCCTCCAGGGCACCTTTACTTTCCCTTTACAGCAGCAGTGAAGGAAGAGACTTTGTCCCATGCTACGTGGTTCATCTGCCCAAAGTGAGACATCAGCAGTGGGGACACATTCCCTGAGCTCCTGCAAGTCTCCGGGAGGAGAAAAGATGCTTCTGGGCGAAGCTCATCTGATGTTTGCCTCAAGAGGAGATCGAGCCCTTTTGCTGCTTCTTTTCCTCCATCCACCATGGGAGGTTGTAGTTTAAGCCATGTCACAGGGATTTCAGTGGGCAAAGCCTCATCCGAGCAAGACCTCCTGGCACACACCAGGGTGGGGAGAGAGACCATGAAAATGAGTTTGTCCTGGGGATAGCCAGGCTTGTGACAGCTCAAGGCTGGGCACAGATGAAGCCTGAGATAAGATTTAACTGCTGGGAATCCCCTCTTAGACCACAACATACACAGGCACATGCTGAGAGCCACAAGAGACACCAAAAAGCAGTTTCTGCTACAGGTCAGTATCAGCAGGAAAGAAAAAGGTGTGGAGCACCCTGCTCATGGAGCCCAGGGCCCACACCAGCCATCTCAGAAGCCAACTTCCGAGTTCAACTGGTCATGACCATCCCAATTCCATGAATAATGACTAGTGGAAGACATGCCACAGAGTTTGCAACCCTTCCAGCATGGTTTTTTTGCTGGAGTTGTGTGTATTTTGCACCATGGAGCTCACACCATTTTCTGCCCCATTGCAACACACAGTGACTGCAGTCACACTTCTCCATATCACTCTGGACCCACTCACAATGAGAAACAGGAGGCAACAGTCCTGCAGCCAGAGACCTCACTGAGCATAAGGCAAGAGACAAACCCAGGGCTGCCAAAACGCAAGATCCCTCCTGCAGCTCCACATCCCATGTACCACAGCCTCACAGTGAACACAATCCTACAGATAGCATCCATCTCTGGCAGTGCTCAAGGCCAGGTTGGACCCCATGGCAGGGGTTGGAACTGGATGAGCTTTAAGGGCCCTTCCAACACAAACTATGCTGGGATTCTATGATCCTCTGCACCAGGCATGGAGCTGGCCCATCATCTGCTCTGGGTAAGTCAAGGGGCCTCAAAACCCAAGCTCTTATACCAAGAGCTGTGTCACTGGGCAGTGCAGACACGAGCGAGGCCCACACAGAACCACCCAGGTCTGACACTTCTGGAGTTCAGTTTTAGTGTCTGATGTCTGACCCTTTGCATTTCGCTGGGTCAAATGTAAGCTACAGACTCACCCATATTTCAAAGCTATGCTAAGCCACCAGCATAGACCAGAGAGGAACCAGTATGACCTGGTGGTTTGGGATGTTATCTAAACCTGGGCTGTAAGGGGAAGCAGTGAGCAGATAAAGCCAAGAAGGAACACACAGTCAGCCTCTCCTTAGATCAGTGTGCAAAGCTGGCAGCCCTACCAGAGAGCGGCTGGGATTGACCTGCTGGAGCTGAAGCAGCACCCACCACCATGCGCTACTATGGGAGCGCCCAGAGAGCCAGAGCATCATAGAATACCAGGATCATCTGCTGCAACCTTCTTAGGCAAAGCATGACCTAGGCTATATGTCCAAACACCCTGTCCAGCCAAATCTGAAGTGTCCAACAGTGTCAAACAGCACTGCAGGTTCTATGTATTGAGATGTTCTACTTGTATCCTACAGTCATCAATGGCAGAGCAATTATTTTGTGCTTGGAGGAGATCACTGAAGAACAGAAGACCTTTAAAAGGTTCTTTCTTTGTTCCAATTATTGTTAGTACAAGTGGATGGCAGAAAATGCCATCAGTGCTGCACGAACTTCACTTCCTAGAATGTTCACAGCAGTCCATGCAGGATTATTACATAGCCTGGCAAAGGGACAAGTCAGAAGGGATGAAACCATAGCAGCAGCCCCAGGCCCAGCTGAGGGCTTTGCCATGAGAGGAGGCAGAAAGTCAGGAGGGTCCATGATCCACTCACACACAGCTCATCTGCTCTACAGGTCCTGATGCAGCACAGCCTGGCACTGCCTCTGCTGCCACCACTGAGGCAGCTTCCAGATTTCCTGGGCCAGGGAAAGGGCTGGTATGGCCAGTGTTGCCTGGAGCCGGGCTATTGCCTATGGACCAGCACGCTGTGGCTGCTGCCCACACTGCTTCCAAGCCTTGGCTGCCAAGGCAACTTGATCCCAACTGCGTTCCTCAAAGAAAAAAAACTAATTTTACCCAGGAAAAAAAACAAACAAAAGAGTTTTCAGGGATTCCAAGGAAAACTTCCTGCCGGAATCCCAATCCATAACCTGTCCAAGCTCACTTGAGCTTTTGCAAAGCCCTTAATCGGTCACATCCTTGTCATTTTGTGCTGCCTCCCAGCAGCAGGGAGCGCAGAAGAGAAACCGGTCACTCCAGAGGTTCAGGCACTGACATCCCAGCCAGAGAGACCCCGATGCAGGGGACAGGAGAGGCCGGCAGCGAGTCTGAGGCTGGGCAGATGGAGCCACCGACCCGCGGGAGCAGGGAGGGCACCATGGTCCTCCTCAGGGCCAGGAGTGGCCACAGACACCAGGAGATGCAGCATCCAAAGCCCATCTCACACCAAACGCTACTTTAAGCGCTTCACCTTCTCACCCGGTCTATCCCTGTCTCTGTTTGCCAAGTGCTCATCAGCACCCGCTCCTACGCGCTGGCCCCGCTCGGAGGTTTGGGAAGCGGCTCCTGCAAGCGGTTCCCCCGTGTACCCCGTCAGTTCCTCCCCACCGGAACGTTCAACGCACGGCAGCGGAGAGGCCGGAGCTGGCCCCATCTCCGCGGCGTGAGCTTCCCTGCCAGCGAAGCGACAAGGGAACGGGATGCAAGCGCCGAGCGAGGACCACAGCTCCGAGCTATCCCATTGAGAGACGGGAGTGCCGACGGGAAGCACCCGCGGATGCGCGCTCTCTGCCGCGTTAGCAAAGTTCACAGGGCTGATGCAAGAGCTTTGGCTTCCGCGTGTGCCCCATGTGCGCGCACACGGTGGGGTCCGCGGCCCCCCGCATCCCACCGAGTGCGTGATCCCGAGGGATGCGGTAGCTCCGGGGATGGAGCCGCTGGCTCCGCAACGGGACCGAGCACCGGAGGGGCCCCGCACCTACCTGCAGCTGGGCCGGGCCGGGCCGGGCCGGTCGGTATCGGGAGCGGTGCTGGGGCCGGCGGCCGCCCGGGGCTTTTGTTGGCTGCGGGAGAAGGCGGGTCGCGGGGCGGCGGCGATTTGCACTCGGCGCCAGCCAGGCCTGATGTCACGGTGGCCGCCGCCCCGAGGGCCCCACGGAAGGAGGAACCAACGGGCCGGGACTGCCACCGCCACGGGGAGTCCCGGCCCCGGGGTCCCCATCACCAGCCTTGGTGCTGCTCCAGCCCCACACCATTGGGAATCTGCCCCCATCGCATTCCCACAGCTGAGTGTTCTGCTGATGGACAGGGAACACCACAAAGTGACCACACACTGGCTGTGTATTATGCAGAGTTTATTAAACAAGCACACTAAAGCAGGCACACTAATGTGAATTAAGTAAATACCTCTCTATGTATAATGCATAAGTACAATAAAACAAATCAGAGATACAGGTATACAGTAAAGTAGTGAAGAAAGGCAGCAATGCATTAAATCATTACTGCAGAGAGAATAGAGATTAAGAAGAAATACTTCACCAGTTACTACTGGATCATCATCCAGGTTCACACTTCCAGCCGGGAATACAATACACTGTGGCAAACAACATACTTTGTAATGTCTCTCAGGCCATGGAGCTGCTGCGAGGGCTGGAGCAGCTCTGCTCTGGAGCCAGGCTGAGAGAGCTGGGCTGGGGCAGCCTGGACAAGAGAAGGCTCCTGAAGGGGAGACCTGAGAGCAGCTCCAGTGCCTAAAGGGGCTGCAGGAAACCTGGAGAGGGGCTTGGGACAAGGGCCTGTAGGGACAGGCCAAGGGGAATGGCTTGAACCTGCCCAAGAGAGGGGAGACTGAGCTGAGCTCTTAGGCAGAAGCTGTTCCCTGGGAGGGTGCTGAGGCGCTGGCACAGGGTGCCCAGAGAAGCTGTGGCTGCCCCATCCCTGGCAGTGCTCAAGGCCAGGTTGGACACAGGGGCTTGGAGCAGCTGCTCCAGTGGAAGGGGTCCCTGCCCGTGGCAGGGGTTGGAGCTGGAGGAGCTTTAAGGTCCCTTCAACCCAACCCGGTCTGTGCAATGCCACTGTTCTGGGGGACGTGTCAGTGATCATTGACCAGTTCGCTCCTGCTGCGGTTCCTCTGCGGTTGGGTACCTGAGGGGCAGCCCCTCCGCTGGGCACCGTCACCGCCTGCCGGGAGAGGGATGCTCAGCACGCAGAGCACCGCTCACGAACGCTGCAGCCACGAGAGGGCGTAATGGAGCCAAACCCCACTGGAAACGGTCCCGGTTGGGGCCGGTGGAGCAGGGAACCGGCTGGGGCCTTGCCCCTCGCCCCGCTCCCCTGGAGCCGGTGCCGGCAAGGCCATCGCTGCTCCCCGGCCCTGCCCGGTGCCACGGGCCCGGCGGGCGGCGCTGCCTCCTCGCTCGGTGGGAGGGAGCCGGCAGCCCCGATGGCGGCGGCTCGCGGGGGCTGCTGGGAGTTGTAGTCCGGTGCCGTGCAGGTGCAGCGGGCCGCGGGGGCTGCCGGGAGTTGTAGTCCTTCCTGCGCGGGCAGGTGCGGCGCCCCCCCACGGGAACTACATGTCCCGGCATGCCGCGGGGCGCGGGCGGCGCGGGCGCGGCGGCGGCGGCGGTGGGGGCGTATCGAAGATGGCGGCGGGGGCGCTGCGCCCCGCTCCCGGCTGAGGTGCGGTGCGGTCCCTGCGCCTCAGTGCGGCGGCGGCGATGTCAGAGCCGGAGCACCTGGGGGGGAAGCGGGCCGAGTCAGCGCGGCTGCGGAGGGCCGAGCAGCTGCGGCGCTGGAAGGGCTCCCTGACCGAGCAGGAGCCCGTGGCGCCGGGGGGCGGCCGGGGCCGGCACCGCGGCGATGGGGGGTCCCGCGTCCGCTTCGAGGAAGGCGCCGTGTTCCTGGCCGCCTGCTCCAGCGGGGACACCGAGGAGGTGAAGCGGCTGCTGGGCCGCGGCGCCCGCATCAACACCACCAACGTGGACGGGCTGACAGCCCTGCACCAGGTACCGGCGGCCCCGGGATGGGGGTTGTTGTGAGGGGGACTCGGCCTCAGCCCTCCGCGGCGCTGCCCTGGGGCACCGGGGCTCGGCAGGACGCGGTTCGGGGGGGGGGGGCCGGTGCTTCGGGGTGCGGTGGAGACAGCGGGGTGTTTATAACCGATAGAGCCCCGTCAGTGCCCCGGTGCCGTGCTCACGGCAGCGTGTTCGGTCCTCACAGGGGCATTGAGTGGCTCAGTTAGCTAAAGAAAGCAGTGGGCTGGCAGGGCCGATTCATTCATTTCTTTTTTTTTCCCGGAAAACTTCCTCTTTGTGCTTGGGATCTGCTGAAACTGGGAACATTTCCCACCGGGGGGTTCGTTTTGGCAAGGTCAGAACATTGTGGTGGATTAGAGTTGCCTTGAAACTCCCCAAACTGCTCTTTGGCAGCCTCTGCGGAGAGCAGAGGGTGCCTGCGTCTCAGACAGGTGACATGGATTCTATTAAGGTTCATCCAGATGTGCTGAAGATGACACAGAAGTGGCTGCAGAAGTTGGCTCCGGAGAGGTAAAGCCTCCCCTGTGTGGAAGCGTGTACCCGTGGCTTGTGCTGTCACTGGGTAAATGAGCAAGCCTGTGAAATCACTGTCCTTTAATAGTGGGAAACCTGTTGCTGTTGAAGACTGGTTCAGGATTCAGCAGGGCTTGTGAAATCAGGGGCCCAGATTGTTGCATCTGGTCTGTGAAATGGATCTGATTTGAATCCAGGCCAGGCTCAGGAAGAGCATTTTCTTAGCTCAAGATCTGGTAGATTAAGCATGGAGCGTAGCAATGGGGCCGGGGAAAACAGTGCAGTCCAGGAATAACATCTGGAAAGAACGTGTTTGTAAAGAAGAATGCTTTAATAGCACAAATCACAGGCTGATAATTGAGTTGATTGGGCTTTCTTCTTTGCTGGGCTGGTATTACTGAACTGAAGCATTTGGGACATGTAGAAGCTCACTTGCTGGTGGCTGTCACTGAACAAGGGGCAGTGATATTTGTTCGTTTTGTTCCAGAGTTCCAAAAATAAGTTATGAAGCAAAGAGCCCAGGAACTTCTGCACTGACAGGTTGGGTACAGCTTCAGCTGGCAAAGCAGTGAACTTTGTAATGCATCGGCTTGTTCTTTTTTGGTGTAGCAAATTGGTTACACTGCGTTTGTAATCTCCAGTAGAGCATGAATACATGTATTATCAGATCACTATTCGATCATATAGGCCCTAGTAGGAGCCAGTTACTGAAAACCTGGTTACTGAAAGCATTTCAACAAGCAAGAAGGCTGAACCTAAGGTGGGTAGAAGTGTGGTGGAAGTGGGATGATTTCATGAGGGCTTCCCAGCCAGGACTGATTGCGATCTCCCCAGAAGAACCCATGTTATCTTCTCGATGTATGTAACGTGAAGCTTGGCCAACAGAGTATTCTGAAGTGCATTAGACCCACCAGACCATGACTTCTGCAAGGTCAAACCTCTTGCCAAGCCACATATTGACAAGTAAGCTGCAACTGTAATTCTGTGTACCTAAAGAATGGTGTCTTAGGAGGTAAGGATGGGGTAACATTGCACACTGTAACACTGAGGGCTTGATACTTGAAAGAGCTTTTAGATGAGTGAGTAGCCAAGCAGATAGGAGCTGTACAAGCAGCTCTTTCTTCAGCAACTTCACAGGAAGGGAGATTGGCTTGACTTTGACTTTAATAAGAACTTGGTTTCAGTGCCCTGTTGCTGTAGTAACAGTTTCTCATCTGCACATCTCCGACAACACCGAAGAGATGTTCTTGTGCACCCAAATAAACAGGCACCCATTTGCTAAAGGTTTTGTTGTATGTGTATCCTGAGTTTAGAAATGTGTATCAGATGAAAATGCTGATTATCAGGTTGGAGAGCTTGCTGTGAGTTCCTTATCACTGTGTAGGCCCAAAATAGGTCTGGTTTTATATGTCTTGGAGAATGATACTGCCTATGCTCAAGCATCAGCTGAGGTGTGGTTAGGCTGAGGGTCCCCAAGGTGCTGCTTGACAAATGACATGAGTGGAGCAGACATGAGGATGTCTTCATAATTTCTCTTAGTATTAGACCCAAAACTGTGCTGAGATATAGGGGGCAGATGGTGGTGACCACCTGCTCTGCTTTAATACTTGTAAAACCAAGTGGCTGTGCAGTGAGGAAGGAAACCCCACATATTGAAGAGTTCACTTTGTGGAAGGGAAGATCGAGTATAAATCTTTGGTTAAAGAACTTTAAGTGAGGCTCACTGGGTACAAACAAATGTCTTTTTAGGCAATGGAAGTGGGAGCACAGTCAGTTAACTGAATTTACTAGAGCCACCATCAGCTTCTGCAACAAAGTCTAAGACCAATCTTACAGCTTGGGTTAGTTTGCTTGATGAGCCCAGTACCCCCAAATGTGCCATGATGTTCAGCACCAGTAAACCTGTGCTTTCTCTAGAGCGTGGTCTGCTGTGACTAAGAGCCATTGTGTACTCGCTGGGTGAGGAGCTGCCTTGGCTATATTTAGCTGTGAAGCTGTATTTTGAAAGTAACCTTTTAAATTACAAGTGGTGCTTCTGAGCCTCCAGCTCGCGTCGTGCTCCTTGTTGGGAGCATCAGGTGCAGCATAAACCCAGGCCAGCGTCTGCTTCCTACCTTGTGGCTTCAGTTATACTTTTGCCTGCAAAATGCTTCTGGGTGAACATCAATCCCATCTTCTCAGTGATTAACTTAACTCATTGACTAGAGTGTATTTCTGGCAATGGCTTTGTGTGTAATGCAGAAGCATTGAATCACAGAATGGTTAAGGGTTGGAAAGGACCTTAAAGATCATCTAGCTTCAACCCCAAACATGAACCTGGCCTTAAACGCTTCCAGGGATGGGGCATCCACAACTTTTGCAAGTGCTTAAGGAAAGGGAGACATTACCTAAGTGTGGGTGAACATTTATAAATCAAGCAAATCACTACCAGTAGGTGAAACAAACTGGTGGTGACAGTTGGACATCTTTGGTGTTTGGAGGTAGTGGGAAGGGGGCATGAAATGTGTTCTCTTCCTCCTGAGCAACAGATGGAACTGGAGAGTAAATGTTAATGAAAATTGAGTCTTAAGGGAAAAAGTTCTGGTGCTTCCAGTTGGGAAGGCGTCTCCCAGTGGAGCAGGCAATGCTTCTTTAAGGGCTGATTCACCAGTGATGACAGCAGAAAAGATTGTTTATCCTCTTCTTGCCCTTTGATTTACCTGCTGTTTCCCTTTTTGCCTGTTCCATGGAGACATGAGTTGCTCATGAAATAACTCCTGGGTTTCTGACACTTACAAGACTCTTAAAGTAGCTTGGTACTTGTTTTTGGTTGATTTTCAGGTGCTGGGCACTGTGGTAATCCAGAAGCTGCTTCATGAGAATCAGAACTTTGTGCAGTGATTCTGGGTTAAGCAGAGGAGGCTGCAGCCTCTTTGGCAGTTCCAGTGTAAGCTATTCCTTCTCCTGAGCCAGAGCTGTAACACCACAGGCTTGTCTAGTTGCTCTTCAGAGCGCTATGAAGCAGCATCTGTGCTCTCCCTAATTGCAGCAGCCTAGAGACTCTTGGAAGAACCATTGAGGTGCCAACATGGGCCCAAAATCTGGGTGACAGAGGGGAGGGAAGAGAGTTCCTATATAGATTGGTGTTTTTTCCAGCTGGGACAGAGCATGGAGCAAAGGGCTGGAACTGCAGTGGTGGCTGAAACAGCCTGGGTTTGTTTCACAGGGTAACTGAAGTGGACCTGACAGTCATCGCCCACACAGTGCTCCTATAGCAGCAGCTTCTAGAAGTTTCTTAATCACCAGAAGGTAAAAGCTAGCTTGTGCCTTGTGAGGATACAGGAGAACATAAGTAAAGTGTCATGGAAACACTCCAATGCAGTATTCAGGTACTACATACACGTTTGGGGCATCACAGCTGTACTTCAAGGCAGTTTTGCTTTTGCTCTTCTCATCGGTGATGACAGTGTCATACATCAAGATGTGTTTTTAACGTTGGGTGGCTGTGTTGCCTAAAAATACCTGAATCCTGGGAAGAGAAGGTTATCCGGGGGGAGTCGTACCTTTCCACTGCACTCTGCAAAGTGTCTTTCCAAAGGTATGCTTCTGCCAGTGAAAATAGAAGTTGCAAGCTGTTTGTACTGTATTTAACGCTGCTCATCAAGTGAGCAAATGAGACATATGACACTGTCAGAAATAGGGCTTGTCACTAGGGTAAGTGAAATAGGGCTTTTTTAGCTTTCCTTTATCAATGGGAATACAGTAGTATGTATTCTGAATGAAGGGAGAGAGCTTGGAAGCTACCTGCAGTACCCCAGGAGTGTATTAGGCACAGCTAGTTAAAATCTGAAGGGCTCTTTTACCAACCTAATGCTTTTATTTCCTTGCTTTTGGCTTACTCAGTCTCTTTCTTGGCTTGATGCTTTGTCCCTGTGGGTTAGTTTAATTGTCTGTCCCTCGCATCTCAGCTTCAAAACAACCTCCTAAGTGGGCAGAATTAACTCTAGACTAAACAAACTAACCTTGAACTGAGTTAGAGCCCGGGAGAAGCGCTGCTCCTGCAGCAGTTGAAGGAAGCGTGCCTTTGTTCTGATGAGGAGCGGTTTCCCAACTGGTTAGCTGGGCTTCTGGGAGCTTAAGCATTCACTCAGCTACTGGGTGCTGGGAGGAAACCTCCACTGCTTTAGTAAGTGGATGGCTATTTGTGATGGGAAGTGTGCATCTTCATTGTTTCCTTCCTCAGCCTCTGTTTATCCTATGTAGTGATTACATCAGTCAAGCGCTGTTGCTCCCCATAAACAGTGAGCAAGTGAACTGGTAGGATCTTCAGCTACAACTTCCTTTATGGCACAGGTAGAAGTGCTGCCCCTGGTCCCATAGTGCTGCCTTTGGAAAGGTTCTCATCCCCACAGCAGTGATGCTGCGCAGTCCAGAGCTCTGGTTGGAGATCTCCTTCGGGAAGCAAAGGTATTTTAGGGAATGCTTGTTAGACTTCCCAAATGCTGACAGCTTTCTGCCTTCTGCAAATAAAATTCTTGAGCCTGCATTAGAGGTGGAGACAAGCCTTTCGTGCTGCACACTTGTCTGAATTGACATGGGTTGATAAGATTGGAAGCCAGCTCGGCCGAAACTAAGGCACGAGCAATGAAAGCAATGCTTAAGGGTGGCTGCTTCCAGCTGTGTCCTGCAGCTCCTGCTGCTGGGGCTGAAACCTGCTGGGCCATTAAGGCACTGTTCATGTGCAGAACTGCCTCAGCTGTAACCTAGACAGAGCTGCCCTCAGCCTGGTGTTACTGTCACAGTTTCGAATGCTTCTTGCTTATTTTAACAGTGAGTGTTAGGGGCTGGGAGCTGTTTCTGTTACAAACAGGTTTAGAGACTTAGAATTCAGATTAGATACTGTGGGGCTTGTGAGGCATCTTAAGTGCTGTTAGTTGTAATATATTGAGATAATAACTGGCTACTATTAAAATACATGACTTCTGAGTTGATATGCTACCTCTCAATTGGGGATTATTATATACCATCAGTCACGCAGGCCCGTCAGACTGTGCATTTTAGAGCAGCCTTTTGAAGAAGGTTGGGAGAGAGAAATATATAAGGAGTGGTATAAATCAGTACTTTTCCTTTCTAACTTTTGAATACAAATGAGGGCAGGGGGAGCATTAAATACTCTGAAATGTCTGCTCTGCTTTTTAAAGAGCTGTGCTTGTGCGCAGGGCTGGGATAAGAAGTTGAAAGCAAGAGGAACCCAGCCCCTTCCAGGGGGATGGAGGCTCCCCGCTCCAGTTGCAAGCTTTCCAAAGGAGTGAGCTGTTTGACCCGGTGATCGTGGTACAGCCCCAGCATGGTGAAGGTGCCCAGTACAAATCCTGGGGTCTGACCTGCAGTTTATTTTTGGCTGCCCTGCTGAAGGAGGTGCAGCAGCTGTCCCTGCCATCTCCTTTCTTGGGCTGCAGCAAGCTGATCTGTGCGGGGCTGGAAGGTGCCACTCACGGGAGGAGGTGCTCAGGGTGCCCCAGCACAGACCTCAGTTTGTAAGAATCCCGAAGGAATTATCTGCTGGGGATTTGGGTGCCTGTTTTTACAGGGCTCGCTTCAGCAGGAATGGATTTAAGAACAAACTCACGGGGAGTACAGTGCACACAGACCTATGCAGAGACATGTTTCAAGCTGCTGTCAACATCCTGCAAATGGAGGGTGATGTGGTCTGTGGGAGCTTCTGGAGCACAACTGTGGGATGGAGGTCCAGCCTGCACAGCTTGAAGTGCTAAATGTTATTTCTTCCCCTTGCTGCAGAGGTGCATCTCTTACTGTGGTGGAACAGGACCATCCTTAAAGACCAAATCCTTAAAACATGTTTGGGGTTTTTTTCCATAGGAAATTGGCTTTTCTGGGTTCCCGGAGTGATTTCCTGCACTGCTGACAGCCCAATCCCCAGTCAGGCCTCCCTCCCCTCATCAAGCTCTTGATAGTCATGAACATCAACATTCTTGATTCAGACACCTACACAGTTTCTTGTGACTGTACTCACTGCTACCAGTTACCTTGCAGAGTCTTCCGAATGACTTGCCTTTTAGAAAACACATCCATGTGCACTATTTCCATGTTCAAGTTTTGGAAGATCAGTCTCCTTCCAGCTTTAAGCTCTCAGCTTAAATATCCTTATCTGAAAACAGCTGAAAATTCACAAAGAGTAAAAGGTGTGACTATTTTTAATGCTGTTTTTCACTGTAGCTTGTTTCCTGTAGCTGAAGCAAACAGCCCAGTCCTAGCTGGTGAGAGCCTCCCCAGAAATGTTTCCATACTACAGTAAGCTGACCTTGCAGAGGGACACAGGCACTTTCAACGTTGCTTTTCCAGCATTCAGCCTTGCTCAATAAATCTTTGTGAGATGCACAGAATGCAGAATGACCACCTGCCATTAGCTTTGTATGTGTCACTGCCTTTTCAGGGTAAAACTAAGCCGGGCCCCTCTCTGATACTCTGAGCCAGGGCATTGATTTGCCACAGTGATTGCTCACCCTCCATTTCTGGCATCTGTCTGAAGCCACCTCCTATTTATAATTTGTCATTCCTCACTGTCTTGGACAGCTCAGAGGATTTTATCACAAAGCTTTCTGCTTTTTTACCCCTGAAATCCTGTGATAGCAACAACTCATAGTACCAGGCGTTGTCTAAACCCAGCTGCTGGTTTAGCAAGAGGTGACTCCGACAGGGATTTAGTGAACAGGTAGGACTTTGTGTGTAGGCTCTGGTCTAACCTGGCTTATGGCTGTTTAGTCTGGACTTGTAAATACAATACCATAACCCAAAGGGATGTGAACTGCAGGGCCTGCACATGGAGCTGTGCTGAATTATCTGTACTGGTTTTGTGTCTGAGTTGATGCATCCTGAAGTCCTGCTGCAGTGTTCTCATTCTGGGGTCAAGATATGAGACAGAGTTTCTCTTTTGCTTCCAGGATTTGAATTCATATGAATTGTCAGCTTTATCCAAATCAACTGCTAATTATGGATTGATCTTGTGAGACCCCACTTTTAGCACTGAGTGCAGTTCTGGTGTCCTCAGCATAAGAAGATATGGAGCTGTTGGAGCAAGTCCAGAGGAAGCCACAAGGATGCTCAGGGGTTGGAGCTTTTCCCATATGAAGACAGGCTGAGAAAGTTGGGGCTGTTCAGCCTGGACAAGAGAAGCTGTGTGGAGACCTCAGAGCAGCTTCCAGTGTCTGAAGGGGGCTACAGGGTGGGCAGAGATCCCACTCTGCCTGTTGGGAATGCTATCAGAGATGGTTCAAAGGTGCACCATGCTTACTCTCCTGTCATCCCACCTAGTCAGTTTGTCATTGTGGTGGGTAATCAAGTTAGGCAGGATTTGCCACTGGTAAATCCATGCTGGCTGTTCCCAGTCACCACCACCTCCTGCATGCTTTCAGGAAGATTTACTGCATAGCCATTCCAGGGACTGAGGTGGGATTGGCAGGCTCGTAGTTCCCTGGATCCTTCTTACATGATGGTGGTGTTTGCAGGAACCTTCCTGTATCACCATGACCTTTGAAAGATGACAGTGACTTTGCAGTGACATCAGCTAGCTCCATGTCTGCATCCCACCCAGTCCCAGAAGCAATCCATGGACACTTCATCAAGGACTGTAGCAACAGGGCAAGGGGTGATGGATTTAAACTGAAACAGGGGAAGTTCAGGTTGGATATATGGAAGAAACCCTTTCCTGTGAGGGTGCTGAGGTGCTGGCACAGGTTACCCAAAGAAGTGGTAAATGCCCTATCCCTGGCAGTGTTCAAAGCCAGGTTGGACACAGCCTTGGGTGACATGATCTAGTGTGAGACATCCCTGCTTGTGGCGGCGGGTGGAACGGGATGATCTGAAGGTCCTTTCTAGTCCAAACCTATAATTCCTTCCCCTTTATTCCCTGGGTTGGGACTCTGGTGCCACACTAAGTAGCACCAGCCTGCTTTTCCTGAGCTGGCCTTGTCCGTTAGAAGTGTGCCCGTGTGCCCATTCAGCTGCAGCACTTCCGCATGGAGCCTCATTTTTACCTGTTGCTCTTGGCACTGACCATCAGACACATTCCTGTGCACAGTGACCGAAGCATTTCAGGGGGGTTTTCCTCATGTCCTTGTCTTCCTGATCTGCTCTTTTCTCTTCTAAAAAATGGAAGTTGTAAGGAGATGTCCCTGCTGGGAGGGGAACAGGAGAAGTTCTTTCTAGTTGGTTTATCTTTTAACTTGTGCAGAGTCCAGTCTGGAGCCATTGCTGTCACCTCATTCCTGACATCCTTCCCTGCCTTTTGGTGCAAACTTGCACTATGACTTAACCAATGGTTCAGAGCTGCTCATCCGCCAGCAGTGGTTCAGTTTTGAGGCATGTTGTGATCTCTTTTCTTCAGGAGTAGACAGGCAGTGAGGAGTACTGCCAGGTGACATCCTCAGGGGAGATGGTGATGGTGGATTTCTGTTTCTTACTGCCACTTTGGTAAGTGCTTCTTCCCCATCTTGCAGTACAGACATCAGTGGCTCTTAGGGCTAAGGGTATTCTCTTACCTTTCTTGGCTGCCTGAATTTTATTAATAGGCTTAGCAATTGTCTTCCAGTTGCTGAGGAAAGCTTCTTGCTGCTCCCTGTGTGGACTGGCTGGCGCTGTAGGGAATGCTATAAAGCACCTGAACTGTCATTTTTGGCTTGGGAGTCCACTTTGGTGGAGCCCTTTTAAATTCCAGTCGAGCTACCAGCTTAATCACTGTTGACTTCAAGTACCAAGTGTTGCTCAGTGCCATCTGAGTGCATTTGCTGCAGCCAGATAGAACTTAACACAAACTTCTGTGCATCCTATCTGTGGAACTGGAGGAATTTCAGTCAAGAGAATTGAAAAGTGATGATTTAGTGGAATTCAAATCTTAATTATTTCAATATTGAAAGAATGATACATTGTTCCTTATGACATATCATCTTTTACATGGGGTGACCTCTGTGCTTTGTCCTCCCTATCATAAATCACTCTAATAGGTACAAGCTGTATTCAGGGAGCACACAGTATCGTGGGGGTTTTGAGGGGAGAACTGGGAGAGTCTGGGACTTGGATACAGCTCAACTAAAGAGTTTCAAATGACAAATCTGCCCCAGTTCTGCCATTGTGTGCTGAGCAGTTTGTATTGCTTCTCTGCCCAAGTGTCTGCATTGCCTTCAGTCTTCTCTTCTACAAAGATTTCTTCAAGTCGAAACTCAGCTTTCTGAGCTTTACCAAGCTGCAGCATTGACAGAATTGGTTCCAGAACTGGTCAGGCAAATGAAGTGTGTCGGGTCTTCAGCATCAGTTGGTATTTGTTCAGCAGGAACTGCCATGAAGTCTCTAAGCTATTACCCGTTGTGTGTAGCACATCACTTAAACCCGTTACCAGAGGACCAGCCGTGTCAATGGGAAGTGACAGTCCTCCATGTGGTGCTCATATAAGAGACTCCAAAATGATAAACCAAAGGAGTCAATAAGCATGTGGAGAGAAGAAATCTGGTTGAGGTGGTACATTTGGGTTTTCAAAACACTTGTGGTAAATGGGAGCCCTAAGAAACAAATGGTTGTGAAATAAAAAGCCATCTTATCATTGATTAATTACTGAGAGGGTGAAATCAAAGGCTCTGAATGAAAGCTCAGTGTACAGGGGATGGGGGCTTATCCTGGAGCCCGTGCTGCTCTGCAGCCCCATGTGTGAGATGGGAAAGGGAACAGAGAGGGCGGAAGCAGTTGTTGATGGTGCTGTGTATTCAGGATAATGAAGTAAAAGCTGGCAGGGAAGGGTTTCACAACACTGGCTGGCAACATTTGGTCAGTATATGGGAAGTACTGTTTATGGGAAAACAGTGGATTCCAGCTGATGCAGGTGGGAAGAGTTTTCTGGGGTTTTAATGTGATAGCATGGAAGCACTGCAGTGGGTAAAAGAGCTACATCAGAGGTTCAGAACTGTTAAGAAAGGAGTAACTAAACTAGAAGTCATAAAGCCACATGAGATCATGTGTCCATCTGTAGATTGGCATGTGCAGAACTCTTTCTACCACCTCAGTCAAATGAAGTCAATAGAAAGAGATGGGAAATAACAGCAACATGATGGAAGTCATGAAGTAGCTTCCATTCCAGGAAGGATCAAAACTGGCCACGATTCTTCCTGTCTGGTTGAAAGCCACAAACACAGAGCAAGTGCTTGTAAGTTAAGCTCCAGGTAGCGAGGCTCTGGGCTGGTGTGGCAGGAAGATTGCTTCTGCAATAAAAGAACAATTAAAATGGTATTCTTTAATACAGATTAGAGTTGAGAACAAAAAATAGGGGGAATTTATAAGGCCAAGAACCTTCTCAAATATTAAAGCAGTAGTTCTAAAATTAAAGTGAGTTTTAGAAAGCTAACTAATACTTTATTGTATAAATGGTGGGCAATTATGCTTTATATTTAATAGGCAATTTTATTGAGTTTTTGGGTAACTTGCTGCAGAAGCATGAAGATTCTATTTCATCACATCCTCTACACAAGAAGACAGAATAGGGATATGGATGGGCTGTCACCTTGCTAATCCACAAGGTTGTGAGCCCTTTTCTATTCCTGGCTTGCAATAGTCTGAACCAGTATCTGCCTAGCCCAGTATCTACGTGTTCCTGCAAGGGATGGATTTCATCTTCACTTCATGGTTTGCACTGGCTTTTCTTTTCCTTCTCGGGTGGCTGACAAACAGGATTTGACCTTTGCAGCCCTAAATGGTTTGTCTTTTAAATTGATATCACTCGAGTTATTCTGAACAAGCATTCCCTCATGCTGAAGAAGATAAGTGGTAAATCTGCCTGTCTCTTGATGAGAGCCTTCAGGACCGTGCCAACCTGTATGCCAGCAGAGCCAAGGTTATAACTTCAGAGCACATTGCAGGAGTTATTTTTGATCCCTTATTAATAGCTGCTATAGAAGGAGCCCTGTTCTTAGGGCCAAATACTGTCTTGTAGCTATTTTGAGTATTATTGCCTTGTCTTCAGTCTGCAGCTCAGGCCACAAAATCCATTCCTTGCCATTTAGTTTAGGTGCTGTTAGTCTTTAAGAAACTTGTTCGATGTTGCAGAAAGCGCACAAGGAACAAAGAATTGATTGTAGTCGCTGGGAGGGAATCCATGTGCTGACACGATGCTTCCTGCAAATTGTGCTAGGTACTGAAAAATGCAAGTCCTGTCCAAAACAAGAACTGCTGCATTAGGGAAAACGAAGCATTTGAATGTAATCTGATTCCAGGGTTATTTAAAATCCAGTGTTATGGTGATGAAACTGAGTCTTGGAGATCTGGAGTTACCTGTTGTTGCCTGGTTACTGTGACCACTTAGCCCTTCGCTGATCTAAAGCCTTTGGCTTCTTTGAGCAGTGCTCTGGTAGTTCTCTTTCCATTGTATGATGCTGGAGGCTGCATCTCTTTCACTATGGTTTGTTTGGCCTTTTGTCCCTTGTTCTCTCAGCTCCCAGGGCAGAGCCTTGCTGGCTCAGTGGGGAGGGCTCCAGTTCCAGAGTTCCAGGTGCTGGAAGAGGTGGCAGGAGACCTTCTGCTCCAGTCCTCTGCACTGAGGCACCACCAGCTTTATCAGAGCTCTTGCCAAAAGACAGTTCCTAAACCCCTCCCTGGAGGCTGCTCCTCACCTGGTGAGCTCAGCACTTGGGAAGCGCTTCTCAGTGTTTGACCCAAATCCACTTTGTTCTAAAGAACACCAAGCTCTGTGTTTTCCTCTGGTGGCAGCTGCTTTCAGAACAGCCTGCCCACTACTGGAAGACTCTGATCTCCTCAAACTTTCTTTTTCCTTTTACTTAGATCAAGTGGTTTTACTTCACTTTTGCAACTAGTTGATGTCTTCTCAATGTGCCGTGAGCCTCGTTGTTCTCTGGGTTCTTAGGAGGATGTTGCTTTCAAATTCAATGTGATACTTAAGTGGAGATGACTCCAGCCCAAGAATCATTTTCTTCAGGGCCTTGCTAAGAGCAGTTTGATGTATTCCAGAATGAGATTTACTTGCTTCTTTAGTAGCACCCCACTGACTCATTCAGCTGAGCTTCAGTTACCCACTGGGGATGGAGACGAGGGGATGGTAAAGCAAAACTAGACATAATGATATAAATCATTCATGTTATAACAACATAGTGAGTAAATGTTGCTTTGGAAGATGATGCTGCCTGTGGTGTGGTGGCTGCCGTGGCAGAGACCTGGCAGGAGCAGAGTTGTCCTCACACGGATGAGACCTGTCTGTCTTGAGTGGGTATCTAGTCAGTGATCCATGCTGTTGCTGTGTCCGTTTGTCCTTGGTTTGCCTTCAGGTGTCTCCCATCTAAGGGTAGGAGCTTTCCTGTTCTGCTTTGTTGGGTTCTGCTCCCCAGAGCTCTCCGCCTTCTCTGCTTTGGTTTCATCTCCCACCAGTAGAATGTGACCCCTGTTCCTACGCCTTTGTTGAACAGGAGTAACAGAGCTGGGCCTTGTTAGTCCATGCTGAGGAGGCTTTCAGACCCGTGTTTACACAGGCTTTAAGATCCTATGGTCCGTGCTGGTTCCAGTGCTTCCCAGAGTGGCCCGAGTCCCTCTGGAATGGTGGCGGGGGGGCAAGGTTACAGTGCCCCAAAGCATGGTTTATTCCTGAGGTGCCCTACAACTGCTGTAACCCATGTCTGCGATGCCACAGAAATCCATCAGAAATGGTTTTGGGAAATGGGGGAAGTTGTTTGGCTTTGGTTGGCTTTCTTAAGTGAAGCTTTTCCTCATTCGTCCCCCACTCATGTCTCCCACATCTTTTTCCAGTTGTGGAGACTGGAACTATGCTAGCCCATTGCATAGGGGCCTAATGGTATTTTTGAGTTTGTTTTGTTCCATTCCAAGTCATTTCTAGAATTTGCTTTGATTTCTGAGCTTGGGGCTGATATTTTCCTACAGCTATTTGGGATAATCCTAAGAGCTTGTTCCTGAATGCAGTAATAAGCTCAGACCCTTTCATTTTGTGATGTGACGTTAGGTGTATTTTTTGCCTGTGATTCACTCGGCAGTTATCTGCATTGGGTTTCATCTGCCATATTATCACCACTTGCTCAGTATTGTAAGGTTCTTCTTCAAGCTCATCCTTTTCTTCACTCCCCCTGCAGTGATTTTGTTCCTTCATCTGTTGATAAAATAGTTTTTACCTGGGCCATGTACACCATGAGCTTTCTGTCTTGAGATAAGCAAGATGTCCAAGTCAATGGTAATGCAGCAGCTGAAGCCTATCTCAGTCCTGCCTGTCCTGCTTCTCTTGTCATATGCTTTCCATACCAGTGTAAGTGCTTGTCTGGTCCCACTTAGAACAAGTTTAGCTCCCGGATCTGTTCAGTGGGGTATGAAAAGAGTGTCAGTGCCCTTGCTGGGGCAGAGGGTCTGGTGGCAGGTGGAAGATGGAGTAGGATGAAGGCAGCCCTGGCTTCAGGAGCAGAGCTGCTGTGAAACCCCACCGTGGAAGATACTAAAGAAAGCCTGAAGTGAGCAGCAGAGATTTCTCTGCCTGCCTTGGAGGGCTGTAGGAAGGTAACACAAATCTCACTTCTAGTTTGAGATTGGAGCTAAAATCATTTGCAGCTGGTTTGTGTCTCTGAGCAGTTAGAAGACCCAGAGAGACTCCTTACATGGAGGAGTTTGCTGAGCGTAGGGTGGCCCTACCGTGCCTCCCTACCCCATCTTGCAGGTATGGAGTTACTTTGCCAAGTGGGTTGATAGTGATAGTAGTTCATTTTCCCCATTATTGACAACTGGCATTGCCTTACCAGGCTGCTCTGCAACCTCCAGTGGCTGTGCCAGACAATGGGGTGAGTGCCAGACCTGGGCTGCAGGACCCCATGTCAGCTGGGCTGCAGCTGAGCTAAGGCTGTGTCTTGTCAATTTAGGTTATGTTTATGTAACACAGCTGATGGCAGGAACCACACATGTATTTTGCTTGCGTTGTAAAAGTGCCTTTAGGAGCTGTGTTAAATAGGAGCAGCGTTACCACTGATGCAGCACCTGTAGAGCTGAAGAACAAGGTGGTTGTTAGCAGAACGTTTCTTTGCTAAGCAAACCTGCAGTAGCAACATTTCCATTCTCCACAAAGGAGTGAAATGCTTGTGAGCTTTCTAATTATGGAATGTAGAGTTATTTCAGGCAGGAATGAAAATCTCAGTAATTTAAGGGCAGGATTTTATATACACTGCCTTGAGCCAGTGCCAGAGAGCACTGGCTGAGTGGGAGAGAAATGACATACTTGGTGGCCAGAATGACTAAACTGGTGAGACTTGAAAAGCTAATGCTGCTCTACACCATTAGAAAACTGGCAGTCCCTGCTTTTTAGTGACAGAAAGACTATTTTTAGTGTTGGCACTTGATCAAGTACTGGACTCATTTCAAGCTCTTCTCAGATGGTACAAAGTATTAGCCTCCAACTGCTGTTGAAATAATGGGTATTAAAAATCCTGTTGGAATTAGGGGGATGGAGATGATGGAAAGGAAGGCAGTAAAATTATAATCTAGCTTGGATTTTAAAGTCAGTCCCACATGGCCTGTCTCTGGTTTGGAGCTATGTGCTCTGTTCTGGGAATGCGAATGGCAAACCAGTCCATCAGCTGCAGAGGAAGAGCACCATGGAAGTGGAAAATCTCTGTACTGGGTCCTTTGTGAAAGAGAGGGGACTTAAGGGTAGGTTGCTCCACAGATGGGAGCACAGATAACACAAGGTTGGATGGGCTGGCATAAGAGGTTGATCCCTGTGGTCCTTTGCATAGAGAAGTACTTGTATCTGCGGTCCTTGCTGATCCTCCTTGCTTAGCCAAAATGCTCTTTGGTAAGAAACATTAAATGAGGGGCAGAAAGTTGGCAATCCTGCAGGCCTGTGCCTGCCATCCCAGCAGGAGTACAAGCAGGGCAGTCCAGCTTCAGTAACACTGTGAGTGTCCAACTGACCTTCTTTCTTTACAGCAGCAGCTCCTGCTCATCCTAAAGCAGCAGAGGTGGCAGCTTGGGTAGCTGAGGGCTCCCTTGGTGAGAGCAGATAAGAGCCAGCAGTGGTGGAGCAGGGGTGATGCCACTGCTGCACCAGGTCCTGAGAGTTACCCAGCCGTTTCACTGAGCCATCCGTAGCCTAGTGCTGTAGGTATTTACGTCTCCCTCCTTGTAAATAAGTTAACATCCCCAGTGCATCTCTGAAGGCCTGGAGAGCTTCAAGATGTGGCTCCTATTCAAAACACTTATCCACCTGACATTTCCTGCTGCTATTTCAGCTTGAAACTGCTACATTCATGAGATAATTATGCTTTTGCATGTATTCCTCTCTTCCCTTGTGCTTTACTGGGCTTTTTGTTGTGCTAATCATTGTAAGAGATTTGTTGTTGATTTCTTTTGATGACTGGCATGGATACTGCTGAGTACTTGGTGGTGTTGTGGGTTTTTTTTCCAATGGAAATATCTGATCTAATCCATATCTCTGTTCCTGCTTCCATGAGAAGTATGACTCAACCAGTGTTCAAAAATGAAGCACCATAGCCAGTTAGTCAGACTCAAATGAATAATACCTTTTTTATCTCCTTTCCTGGGCTCTCTTTAAAACAGAATTTACCTCTTTCTGCTGGTTCTAACACAACTGTTCCAGAATTGGGTTTGCACAAGGATTTGAAAGCATAAAGATTTTAAACCTGGGTTTGTGGCACGCTCAGGGTGTTGTAGCCATAGGGACACCCTGAACTCAAGGCTGAGAAGAGAGGAGGGAAGGTGCAAAGCTCCATGTTTTTGCAGGAGCAGCAGTAAGAGCTGTTTGTGGTTCCCCAAACCACTGGTGAGTATCATCTGTGCTGCCAGAGACACGGGATTGCTTGGAAAGGGAATTTTTGGTAGTGGCAGTATGCCCCCTGAAGAGTGGAGCTGTAATCATGAGACACAATGGCAAGGTCATACCTTCCCATGCTGACAGTCTAGTGGTGACAGTTGCGAGGCTATTTTGGGAATGCTTTTCTCTTTGTTTTCTGTGAATTCCTCTCTCTCTGTTCCCAGATTTAACCCTGATGCTTTCCAGCTGCCAGGGCTGCTTCACAGGGCATGTTGAAATCGTGTAGTTACTCTTACTTTGCATTCAGATTGACTCCCATCATCTCCAAGCTAACCCTACCACATGTATCTGAGATTTACAGCAGGAGAATAGTAGGGAAATAAGGAATTGAATCCCTTTGTGACCTCTGTGGTGTGACTTAACTGGCCTGCTAATTCTTCCAGCCCAGTGTGTTAACAGTTAAATGTTGCTGCTGGTATCAATGTCATCCTCTGGTTTGCAGTGACTCTTGGACCATGTCTAAAACTCCTCGAATTGCACTAGTTACACTAATCATATAGCATAAGGTTGTGGTAAAGAAAACCATCTCAAGCCTTAGGTTAGGAGTAACCTGGTAAATCTTGGTTCCTGGGGGTTTCTCCTGTGACTGCTGTAAGTCATCGAGGGTGGGCTTCATCTCATCCTGTTGTAAATAGGTTTATGCTGGTCTGCAGACAGCGGGGAAGGACAGGTACTGCGAGCATGATACATCCCACCCAGCTCAGACAGGCACCACTCTCTGAGTACATCTGTTTCTTTACACTTTGGAAATGTGAATGAAATGAATCTCGTGCAAGGCAAGGTGTGGGAACATATGGCTGGGGCAGGAGGGACCCTGACAACCTGGACTTCAACCTGCTTAAGCTGTTGTGGGAGTCTCAGGTTGAATTCAAGGGTGCATTTGCATGCACTCAGAAAACAGTCTGCTTTAGCTTAGCATATTTTACAGCCCATGTTCACTGCAGTAACTCCCTGCCTCTTCATTTATTCCAAAGAAAACCTTTTAATCAGTTTGAGTGTCATGTGGATCTCTCTGATCTTGTCCAAAACGGTCCCACTGGTAGCGTTAGGAAGGGGTGTGCTTGGTTTGGATGAACAAACCTCACTTTTTTTTGCCCTATATCTAATGCAGAATCTTTTGTAGCTCATGGGTGGTGCAGCCTCTGCCACCCAAATGAGTCGAGGTCAGGTTTGCAGCATGAGAACATCCGTTGGAAGGAGAAAGGTAGAGGCTGGGCTAAATAAATCATCTAAGTGATGGAGGTGAGTCAGTCCTGGCTTGGAATGGCTGCAGACACGACACCTGGCTGTGTATACTTGTCCTTCCCCCCACCTGTAAACTTCTCTGGATTTACAAGAAATAAATACGAGTGGCTGTGTTTGTATCATATCTGCACATCTATGTCATAGACAAACACAGCCACAGCTGAGAAAGCTGATGAGAAGTCACTGTAGACCCTGCCTTGAGCAGGAGGCATTAGGTTCGAAGTCTCCTGAGGTCCTTTCCAAGTGCAGTGATTCAGTGGTGTGTATTGCTGTTCTTAACCTGCCTGGCACTGTTGTGTGTTGAGAGGTGAGTACTCTAACCAGCTGTAAATGGTCCCTACCCTGAGGATCTCAGCATCTCAAATACAAACTGTTCCACCATATGGAAGAATGGAGTGGCTTTATGGGCAAGCTGACATGCAGAGCAGGGCCCTGCCCCATCCCTGGCAGTGCTCAAGGCCAGGTTGGACACAGGGGCTTGGAGCAGCTGCTCCAGTGGAAGGGGTCCCTGCCCGTGGCAGGGGTTGGAGCTGGAGGAGCTTTAAGGGCCCTTCCAACACAAACCAGTCTGGGATTCTGGGATTCCGTAACATTTGATGTCTGGATTAGAGGAGAATCTGGTAAAAGAATTCATAATGGGACTTTCATGATCAGTTTAACAGGAGCATTTTGCACAGGCCAGGAGATACTATGCTCCTGGGAGGCTCAAGAGATGGATGCTGGAGTCACTAAGAAGAGCTGAAGTGTGGCTTGTGGTAGCCTGACATCTCTGATAAGTAATTAAAGGAGTCAGCCTGTGTCTGGCTGGTTCACAGAGTGTATTCACGTGTGACAAGTGGGGCTGCCAGGTTTGATTTCCATGTGGGAGCCATGAGGATTGCTACCCAGCAATCTGCCATGGTGGCATGATGAGATTTTCCCTCATTCTGCACAGAGAAGGTACTGAGGTTCTGCCACAAGACTGATGTATTCCTAGTGGGAACATGCAACACAAACCAAGCCTTTTGTCTTTTCTGCTCTTCTCTTCTTGCGTTTTCCTCCACCTTGAGAAAATGCCAAGGTTCTCACTTAAATCCTGACCAACCAAGGTGGGGACACCAGGGCATTAAACACAGCCAGAACTAAGCACAGCCATTCTTAGAGGCTTCCTGGCTGACTTTGATTCCGAGCTCTTATATGTAGACTGCTGCTGCTTGGTTCCATGATCATATGGTGCTGGGTGATGTGACATGCTCTTTGTACACTACATATTTACTCCATGGGGCTGCAGCGTGCTCTCAGCCAACTTCCCCCTTGTTGCATGCTGACCCAGAACTGTTCTGCCAGCAAACAGTGGCACTGATGGTGTTCCTGGATCAATGTTAAATTACTGGAATACTGGGTAAGTTGTGGAGAAAACAAGTGTCTCAGTGTGGGTGCTGTGACAGCACTGCTGCTGCACAAGTATCACCATGGCTATCCTGTGTTCCACTGGGTTTGTGACCATCCCCCTTCCTCCATGTGGAGGTTTTCCTCTCTCAGCAGTTTCTTAGGAATCTGTCAGGTGGTTTAGCTGCTCCTTGCTGCTACCCTGGATGTATTTGTTATGTAGTGGGAATGTAACACCAGGCGTAGGCTGGGCTGCTTCGCAATGTGACGCACTCTCCAGAAAGTGAGCAGTATTACCCTGTTTGCCCCTTGTTGGAGCTCAGTTCTAGGTCCTCTGAACCCTTCAGTCTCATCAGATCCAGCTCCTTTTAATCATAGAATGATTCATAGCCCCACAGAGTGCTTTTTGTTGGAAGAGACCTTAAAGCTCATCCAGTTCCAACCCCCTGCTACGGGCAGGGACACCTTCCACTAGAGCAGCTTGCTCTAAGCTCCATCCAACCTGGCCTGATCTACTGTGATTTTACTCCCTGATCTTCCTCTCACTGTCCTATGGGGATGCCCAGGAGATATGCAAACCCAAACCCCTGGCAGGCAGCTGGAGCTGTTGCATTGCTGATACTCATCAGCAGCTCAACACTTGTGTGTTCTCTTTGCTCCGGGGAAGCAGCAAACACTGTCAGTGCTGTTGGAATAATGAGGTTTCATTCAAGATAAAGATCAGCTCTTGTCTGGCTGTTGAACAAGCTCTGCCAGGCCAGCAGAGGTTTGCAGAGCTGCTCTGTGGCGTTTCCTGGTGTCCCCCGTTTCGCTGTTGACAGAAGAAAGCCTTGGCAAGGGCTGCTGGCAGAGGAATGCCTGCAATGTGCCACCAGTGTCCCTGCCTAGGGGAGGCCAGAACCTCACATCTGCACATTTAGAAACTGAGCACTTCCTCCCGATGGAAAAACTGCTAAGGCTGGGCCAGTGCCAGGAGCTGGAGGAACACCACGAGCTGCGGATGGAGGCTTGCCCAGCGATGCCTGGGATTTAAATCCTCGGAGCCAGCTTAGGGCGGTTCGAGTGGGTCATTGTGGGCACTGGCTGCACTTTGCAGCAAAGACTGGGAAAACTGTGAGGTGTTAGTGCCATTCCCGAAGCACCTGGAGGGAACCAACAGCCAAGGATGACAAGGGATTGGCCTGCTGAACGTCTCCGATGGGATGGAAAGAGTCACCCCCAATCGCATTGCCTTCGAGGTTGTATTGTGTTTTTATAGGGAAGGAAGATAAAGAAGGGATTAACCTTGCTTTTAGCCTTTTCTCACAGGTAACCAAGCAGCTGAGGGTTAGCAGTGCCTAAAATTGAAATGAAGCCCATTCATGGCTGTGTTTTTCTTTGTGAAGCAATTTCAAGGGCAGTTTAGGCAAGGAAATGCTTCCTCACATTAAATAACCCACTGAAAAGGCAATGTTACTTCTCAACCAGCTTCGTTTTGACTTTCCTCTCCGGAGGTTGGAGGGGCTCATGTCTGCTTTGCAATGTTGCTGTCCGGTGCAGTTATTTGTACAATGTTCCCAAGAACACTGCATCACATAAAAGAGGAGGACTTTGCATAGGGATAGATCGTCTCAGGTTACTGAAGTTATCCACTCTCCTAAATTTAAGGTTGGAGGATTAATAGTACTTAAAGGAGGACACATGTATCCCTTTTACTTCCTCTTTGTCCTCTTCTCCTTCCTCCAGTTACCTCAGATCACCCGTTTTGCTTTGCCAGATGAACTTCACTCTCTGAGGCCACGTTGGACGGGGCTTGGAGCAACCTGCTCTATAGTGGAAGGTGTCCCTGCCTGTGGCAGGGGCTGGAGCTGGATGAGCTTTAAGGTCCCTTCCAACCCAAACCACTCTGGGATTCTCCAAATACTGCAAAAATGCAGGGAATCCTTCATCTCACTCTCTGGGGCAGGCAGACAGGAGACCTGCTCATGTTCCCCCAGCCTCAAGGCTTTTCATCTGTTCCTGCTGCTTGGCTTTGGGCTCGTTTCTGTTCTCCTGTGCCACTCACTGATTGTAAAACCAATATTTGCCCAGCAGTGCCCCGCTGCCTGATCACACAACTTGGGCAGCAGCTTGCCTTGGTATGGAGGTGCAGGAGGGTGGGGTGATGGTGGGACGTGGCTGCTTGACTTTATTGTCATGGCGAATGCAAGCAGCCTGAAATGCGTTACAGTTCCCTTAGGGAAGGAGCGAGTGCCAGCACCCATGGAGCTTGGTCACTTCTGTCTCCTCAGGAGCCAAGCGAGTCAGATTACTGCAGACTTCTGGGGAGGAACAGGTGGGGTTGATCCCATTATCCCTTCTGTTTCCAGCACACATTCCTTGGGAACCACACGAGACAGGGACCAGCAGAGCGACAAGGCCAATTAATATAAAGGGGATGAGGGGGCTCTTTTATGCATCTAAACAGATATTTAGTTTTAGAGTCCAGTGGCTTGAGCAAGAACTGCTCCTTTGTCTTGGCAGTTCCCAGTTGGTGCAGATGTAGTGGTGTAGTTGGGTGGCTGAAATGATAAACAATGTAAACATCATTCTTTATCAAATCCGTCCAAAGCTCACCATATAGAGACATTCTTCAGGCTAAATGTAGATTTACACTCAAGCTGCAGGTAATACTTGAGCAAATAGAGCAGAGCAGTGAGTATGCACAGGCATGAACCCTCTGCCTCGGTGCTTGGGCAGAGCCATGCTGATAAAATGCTTCTTTCAGGCTCTAGATCATTAAGCAGAAGTGGTTGTGCTCAACAGAAACCATGAGCTGCTCTTGGAGGAAAGGGGAATTACTCATCAATAAGATTGTGTCTTTTACTTGAGCTGTGCTGGGGGAAACTTGAAGTGCATCCCAAGCAATATGGGTGGCAGTAAATACAGATTAGCTCTGACTTCTGCAGGCTCAGACTCCAGTTCCCAAAGAATTGCCTCATGAACGGAAGAGGGTTTTTGATGTTCCTCTGTGTATCCATGCCCACCTCTGTGTGCATTGCATACGTTACCTTCCTGCATGCTGGTATGGATGGGAGCCTCTAACAGATTTGTAAGGGGTGCTCAGGAGTGGATCCCTTCTGGAATGTGTCTTAAAAGTAATGACATGCATGTTGGGCACACACTAATTCCCCTCTATAGTAGGAATATCTTGCTTGTGTTTCCTGCTCTCACCACCTGCTGAGGCATGGAGGCTGTGCCTGTACGACCGTGGCAGGGGGTGTAATTGCAGCAAGGAAAATCCTGATTAGACAGTAGGAAAATCGACCCACCGAGAGGATGGTGAAGCACTGGGACAGGGCACATGGAGTCTTCATCCTCATAGACAGTAAGAACAATCTGGAGCAGGCCCTGAGCAAGTGAGTGGATCTAAGACCAGATTTAGCCCTGCTTTGAGCAGGGTCTTAGACCAGATGATCTAAATGATATGAAGCTGCTGGTGGTAGAGTGGACTTTGCACCCACGTTGCTCACACCTAACCCTGTCCTACCCCATTGTGCTTGGACCTGGGACTCCCCCAACCCCAGTGTGAGGCTCTGCAGTTGCCAAGAGTTTTGTTTTGGGGAGGAGGGGGTTTTTCTGACTGTGGTTTTTTTATAGTTCTGTTGACTGAAATAGGGTGGGAGAGTGGTGACAAGACCAAGCAGGATGGATGGAGCCAGCCCAGGGGCAGGTTCATCCGTTCTGCATTAGGATCGGTCTCTATAGCAAACTAGTTCTAGCCTTATACTTGTGCTTTTCTGGCAGAGGTGAAGGGGCACCAAGCTAGAACAGGGCCAGGGAACACATTAACATTTCAGCACAGACTCAGGTGGGACTTGGGTGCCTAAATCTGCTCCTGGGGCCTCCTTTCCTAGTGCTGTGGATGTTCCCTCTGTTTCTCACGTTTGCCAAGTCACTGTACAAGGAGGTAGTGTTCTGGAGGGTGCTTTCCTAGAGATTTAAACACTTAAGTCTGTTGCAGGGCTGCTTATAAACTAAGCAAATGTAGGAGTCACTGGTGTGTGTGGGTTAAAGGCTATTTGGCGTTTGTACTTGCAGTGGAAATAACAAGAGTTGGATGTCAATGTCCTGGTGTAGGGCAGGCCTTTCCTTTGAAATGCAGTATGGATGAACATGTTGGATAATACAGGGTTGTCTCCTGTGCTGCTTAGAGACAAGTTCCTCATTTCCATTACTTGCTCGGATGGGAATGGGTCGCTGGGGCTGCTCATTTTCGAAGCATGCTCAGACTCTTTGATGTGCCCACATCACGCTGTGCAAAAGGATCCAGTGCTGAGATTTTGGAGGAGTTTCACCCAAGCCAATTCCATCTCTGGTAACGAGGGGCTAGGTTTCTGCCTGTAGATAGACATGCAGTAAAGGCCTCCTGGTCCTGCTTGGTGCTTCTCAGCTGAGGCGCATGCATTGGGATGTATGTATTAAATTGCCAGCTCATCCTTTAAATAGCAGCCTCCACTCAACTGTAAATGCGGCGCTGAACGTGCTATAGCCAGGAATTTGAGGAAGGAGGAATTCCACCCAACAGAACTGCTGAGACTTGAAAATCTAGCTAGGTTTTCTTCTGGCAACTTCAAAGCTGGCAGGGCTCTGTGGATGCAGGCTCTGGAATTAATGCAGCACTAATAAAGGGTTGTCATTCTCAGTAGCTCACAGGGTCTGTGGAGCTAACAGGGAAAGTTGGGCTTTGTTATATTCAGGAAAATGAATAGATCCTGCTGAATAAAGATGTTCCTAACCCCTTTAAAATCCTGCTCCTGCTATGGTTACATCTGGGAAGGGCAGCATCCAGTACACAGATGTTCTGCTTTACTGAGGCTCCTTGAGCTCATGCTTTCCCTGCTCATCCCTGGTATCTCACATTGTTCAATGTTACAATGTCATTTCATTGACATTCGGAGGGAACAGTGTTATCTAAATAAATACATGGCTTGACTTGCTTAGAGGAATTTGATGCCATACCTAAAACTAATGCAGATGTATCATTTTACAGTGCGTCCTCACTCCAGCGAGCTAACAGTGTGGCAGGGAGGAAGGAAACAGAGCAGTGGGTGAGCAGTGAAGCTGGAGCAGGTTTCGAGGTTGTCCTCTTGGGGCCTCTCTGAGTTACAATTAAGTTTTGAACGTTCTAAAATGCGTTTATTTTAGGTCACCAGTTCAGGATACCAAAAGCGTGATGCCTTCAAAGGTGCGTTAGTGGGAAATACAGCCCAGGAGATTCCCTGCTGCCAGGGAGCTGCACATGGAGGTTTTACACTTGATTTAACACTAACACTTCTTTACTCTCTTCCTTTTCTCTTCAACCCTTCCCTCCCTGGATGTCCCCCTTCCCCTTTCTCCCTCAGGCCTGTATAGATGAGAACCTGGACATGGTGAAGTTCCTTGTAGAAAATGGAGCTGATGTCAACCAGCAGGACAACGAGGGCTGGACCCCTCTTCATGCCGTGGCATCGTGTGGCTATCTGAACATAGCAGAGTGAGTGAGTTTCAGGCTGTTCTGGGTATTTATAACATTTTCCAGGTCTTCCTCTCCAGAGCAGGAACACTGGCAATTGATGCTCTGAGGCTTACGCAATGTCTTGGGAAGCAACACTGAACCCCAAAAAGGAGATATATGGTGTACTAAAGCAGTTGCAAAGAGGGATGCACCAGTGCTTACCATTGTTTTGAGGCTTTGGAAAGCACCTATGTTTTCTTACCATGGGCAGGCCTGTGTGAGCAGTGCTGCAGTTGTGTGGAGACTCTGGAGAGAGCAATGCACTATTCTGGGCTCCACACACCAATATTCCAACTAATATTCCTTTCTTCAAATTCAGATCACATGTGTCTGTTTCTTGCATCCTGCCTGACAAGAGGTGCAGAAGTAGATAAAAGTAACTGTGTGTTACTTAACCCATTTACAGCTGGAGCATTATCTTCTTTTATTTGTTGTTCTGCTTACAATGCAAGATACTGGGCTCAGCTTGGACATAACCCGGTAAAATTCTGTGGCTTGTCATAGAGAGATGAGATAATCTAGAGAGCACAAACCTAAAATAGATATGAAAGAAGAGACAGTAAATATAACAGACATTTTTCAGTAGATGTTTAAAGCAAAGCAGTAACCTTCTGTAAGTGACTCCCAACAAAGATTTGACTCTTCTCCGCACAGTCTCTGATTCGAGGGTTTGAAATAACATTCTGCATCTGATCCGAGCCTTCATTGTGATCACAAAGGACTAACAGTTGGTTTGTCCCAAAGAAGACTCTGATACCAGACTACTCGTTGTGCACCAACAAGTTGCTCTGAGAGTCTGAAGAGTTGCTTGAATGTGTGACCTGGAGGGAGTCCTAGAATAACTGGAACCAAAGAACAGGCAAATATAAATGGTAGTTTCACAAATGAAATAACTTTTTTCAGGTAAAGGCTGCATTATAGGTTAGAAGAATAAGGGAAAACAATAGTATTTCTCAAGATAGTTCTCTACAGTATATTCTAACCAAAACCAATGAGCCATCTTCTGTGGCTCATTTATTTCTGGGTGTTGTACTTCTCCAAGAGCAATTGTCAGCTCTTTGGATGATCCTTTATCAGTTTGCTTTGTCACTTCTTCCCAAATCCTAGTTCTCCAAGTGAAAGATGATGTTATTCTTTACCAGTCACACCAGACACATATCAAAGTTCCCCAGATTTGCATACTGGTAACTATATCAGGCAGATTAGTGCAAGACTAGCAGATTTGAATACCTAGAGAGAAACAACAACTATGAGCCACTGACCAGGGACCTTGCATTTAACAATTGAACTCTTTTAGCTTAGAAATTTGGTAAGAGTAAGGTATTCATTTGGTAGTGGAACTTGAATGAGAAAGCCAAGTATCTTGCTCTGTTGCTTGATTTACTGTACTGGTTGCCCTGGAGCCTGCACACAAGGTCTAACATGTTGGTATGGGTCTCGATCCCACAGATTCTTAATTAGTCATGGAGCCAATGTGGCAGCTGTGAACAGTGAAGGTGAGGTCCCATCAGACATCGCAGAGGAAGCAGCCATGAAGGACCTGCTTCTGGAACAAGTAAAGAAACAAGGTAAATCAGTAGAGTGAGACCTCTGAGACTCTCTATAAGAAGATCCTGTTGGCTTACTGTCTGTAGGTGAAGAGATCTGCAGTCTGGCCCAGGAGGCAGCAGACAGATTTTCTTTGGTATCAGAACAGTGGAACAGATGCAGAAGGTTTGTGGTGTGCAGTCTCTGTCCTTAGGATTCTTCAAAGCAAGACACCTTGGTACTGAAATCTAATTCATTAGATCTCTTTGCTTTTAAAGTGATATTCTGTTCTGACCTCTGGTGTCAGTGAAAGGTCTTGTTTCACTAACACTTGATAATACAGAGGTGAGACTTACAGTCCTGCAAGAGTAGCAATGAGGAAATGAGTATGCCTGGCCTGAAGTGATCTGCTTTATCCTGATCCTTCCCTAGACTTCTTCTGCAGCTCACCTGCTCTGCCATTTCCCCTTCCTCTTCAGGTATGAGGGGCTGCTCTCCATGCTGTCCCTGCAAAATCATCCCTGCCACAGGCAGGGACCCCTTCCATTGGAGCAGCTGCTCCAAGCCCCTGTGTCCAACCTGGCCTTGAACACTGCCAGGGATGGGGCAGCCACAGCTTCTCTGGGCACCCTGTGCCAGCGCCTCAGCACCCTCCCAGGGAACAGCTTCTGCCTAAGAGCTCAGCTCAGTCTCCCCTCTCTTGGGCAGGTTTAAGCCGTTCCCCTTGGCCTGTCCCTGCAAGCCCTTTTCAAAAGCCCTTCTCCAGCTTTTCTGCTGGTTCCAGTATTGATTCCTGAGGAACACCACTCCTCACAGATCTCCACTTGGACACCAAGGCATTGATCACAACTCTCTGAGTGCAACCATCCAGCCAATTGCTTATCCACCAAGTGGTCCATCCATCAAATCCATGCCTCTCCAGTTTAGAGATGAGAATGTCATGAGGAACAATATTGGATACTTTGCAGAAGCCAAGGTAGATGACATGAGTCACTCTTCCCTTATCCACCAATGCTGTAACCTCAGCCTATTCCCTGGGTCTTCCTTGTTTCCCTGTTTAAAAATGGCGGTTATGTTTCCCGTTTTCCAGTCAGTGGGAACTTCACCAGACTGCCTCAACTTCTTAGTTCTCTCAGTCCCGTGGATGCATCTCTTCAGGTCCCATGGACTTGTGCACCTTCAGGTTCCTTAGATGGTCTCAACCCTGATCTTGGTAATAACACGGTTGGAACCATGGAGAACATTAAGGCAATAATTCTGCCTCAGCTGCAGACATTTGTTCTGACACTTCATGGAATTCTGCTGGGCTTCTTCATTGCTTCACCACGTTAGTGGCATCCTGCTAAGATGCTCTGAAACAACCATCTGTCTCCACCAAGGAGCTTCCCATTGACACAGTTTGAAAGGATCATAACTCCTGGAGTAAATGTGGTATGAACTTTAAATATGCATCATCCAGCTCTGCAGCCTGTCTTCAGCAATAGCTATAAGCAGATGCCTGCTGCAGACTGCAACAGCAGGACAAGAATGTATGATTCCCCTTGCCAGCCTCCAGCCAGTGTGCCTCAAGGAATTCCTGAGCCAGATGGACCTGTGTGTGCTTGTGAATCTCCCGTGGCTTTCTGTTCCATGAACCTGTGCAGTCCTTCCTGAGAGCTGTGGCATGGATAGCAATATGTTTAATAACAACAAATTTGTCTGATTGTTGTCCTGAAGCCAATTGTATTTCTAATCTTTGCAACATCCTGTGGCAGTGGGTTTCACAGCTCAGGCTCTGAGTTGGTGTTTTCTTTTGTTCTCTATTAAACCCAATGTGCCATGATTTAATTTGGAGTCACATCATTGTTAGACTGAAGGAACTAATCCCTGGGGACAGTTGCTCTTCAGCACCCTTGATTGTTGAGATTTCTCATCTTCTCTTTCATGTTTTATTCCTGAAACAGTGAGCTCTAAGCTGATCAGCCTTGTATGGAGCTTCTGATTGATGGATCATCTTTATATGACCTCAATGTAGCCTGCAGATTGCACTGAGTTTTGAGTGACCATACAGCTGGGGCCATGCTGCTCTTGCAGGAGATGCCTTAGGATCATCTCTCCAGATCTTCACTGTAGATGATACTCATTATGCTCTCCCTGTAGTTCATTCAGTGTGTTAAGCTGTTGCTTGTGACTCTGTTGTTTCGGTTTAGGACACTGTGTATTTAGAATGCAGCCCTTCCACCCATAGCTCACAGCTGAGCTGTTAGTGGGGCTGTTTTGCAGCCAGTGGCTCGACTTTCAGATTTTTAAGTCAGACAGCTTTGAGGTGCTGGCACTGCTGCAGGAGTTCTGCAGCTCCTGGAAGATGCTTTTGCTGATATTTTTGTGGAAGAATACAGATAATTTAGTAGTATTGCACAGCAAATGAAACAGGGTAAGTTTAACAAGTCCGTGGGAGCATTCACTTCACAAGCTCTTACTCTGTGCTTCACCCTCTTAGGTGTAGACCTAGACCTGGCAAGAAAAGAAGAGGAGCAGCAGATGCTGCAGGATGCCCGACAGTGGCTGAACAGTGGGAGGATTGAGGATCCAAAGCAGCCTCGCACGGGTGCCACGGCTCTTCACGTCGCTGCAGCGAAGGGCTACTCTGAAGTCATGAGGTAGGAGCTCCTGCCCAGGGCTGATGCAGTGAATTAGGACTGGTTTCTGTAAGGAGCACCTCTAGCTTTATAGGTGAGAGAAATTTGTTTCATAGTGAGATTTCAGCCTACAAAGTGACAATGCATGCTGAATGACAATCACACCCCAACAGCTTGCATGACCAGTCTGTTGGAAGAGTGCAGCAGCCACCCCTAGCTCACTGTCCTCTGCTCCTTAATTCTACTGCTCCCGCAGCCATCAGCAGTGACAAAAGGATTCCTGCGTGTAACACTTTTGTTTCTACTGCTCTGACACAAATGAGCTGCTTAAGAGCAGAAACTTGCCCAGTGTAGTTTTTATTGGCCATAAAGCATTAACATTTTCACAGGTAAGGTCAAGTTAAGGTTCCCAACAATAAAGCTTTCCTCTCTACTTTTTATGTCTGGGTGGAGCTGCCCATAAACATCAGGAAGGTTACTCTATTTTCCACATTAAAATCCTTTCTGGAAGCGTTCATCTATCTTGAGCCTTGATTTCATAGTTTTAAGCGGCCTGACTTGATGTGTAAGAGCTGTTTCTTACCAAGCTCTAGTAATTTTGTTCTCTGTTTCCTATTTGTATTCTTTCTTTAAAGCCCATAATTGAGTTATAAGCTGTCTCTGTCTGTGCCATGCCCAAGAACAGTAATGTAACACAGCTTATGTGGACTAGAAATGTACTGTCTGCTGAATTTGAGGTGTTGATCCCAAGGACTTTCAGTGGAGGGTTGTCTGTCCAGTACTCCCCAATGAGTATTCACTGTCTGCAGGGTGACTCAGTTCTGAACAGCTGCTCCTTGCCATTAATTGTTATAACGATCAACAGATCTCACAGAAAGCTGTCATTGTTTCACTCTGGTGTATATTTATCTGTAAATTCACATAGACAGCTTCAGTGACTTAAAGGGGCTGAGAGCCAGGAGCTCATGAACTCTCAACTGAGATGTGGAATTTGTGACCCTGAGGCTCTCAGCAGCTCTGTGCCTCCCTTTTGCCAGCTGGAAAATCAACATAAAGTCAGCCTCTAGTTGAAAGTTTCTTTCACAGAGAAACACTGCTGCTAGAGTGTGACTGGGTTTTATTTAGCGCAGTAACACATGGGTGTAAGGCTTCAGGAGCTTCCAGCCTGGGAACTGCTGCCACTCGGGGGCTGTGCTGGGTTTTCCTTGTGTGAGGAAGGTGCCTCTGGTTATGGAATTACCCACAATGGAAATTTTCAATAGCAGTTTTACTTGCACAATTCCCTATGGATGTTCTTTAGTACTTAAGCAACTTGGATAATAGTTTTGATCTATGAGCTGCTCAGTACTTCCATCTGATCCCTGGTATAACAGGCATGTGTCTGTGAAGCTTCAGACTGCAGTTGACTCTCTTCTCTTTGCTTTGGTTTGAAATATTCAAGCTCCACATGTTATGAAGCACTCTATGTAACGTCAGAGTGTGAGAGGACTAGTCTGCAAAAATGCATTTTAGGTTATTTAACCCAAATGCTGGTTATTTAGCCTGCACATTTCACATCTGTCAGTCTCAGTAACGTCACTGCGTGTTACCAGGCACCATCTCCTCAGGGACCATTCCTGCAGTGTGGCCTGGCTCTCTGGTAGAGCCAAGACTGAGCTCCAGTTACCAAATGTCCTTTTCCTGCCAGGTACTGGGCTCAGGTCCTCATTATGGAGATGGCAGTCAGCAGGGTTGTTTGCTTAGTGCCGAGAGAGTCTTGGCCATCAAAGCAGGAGTTCAGCCTGGGTCACTGACGTCAGGTTAGAAATTAAGGTGTTCTCCCAATTTAGGATGTGCTGGAAGGGAACCTTATCAGTTAGACACATCCAGCAGGTTTTACAGTGAAGTCACTTTTCATTTACTGCTCTTTCCTGTTGCAGTAGCAAGCACATCAAGTGGGATGTTGCTGAGGTGAATAAGCAAGAAACTACAGGCTTACTGTAGACCGTGCTACTACCCTGTGGCTCATGGTGTGAACTCGGCTGTGTCGAGAAGCCATTCTTGGGTGGGCAGAAATCAATATTGCTTCTTTCCTCAGGCTCTTGATCCAGGCTGGGTTTAATTTGAATGTCCAGGACAGTGATGGTTGGACGCCGCTCCATGCTGCTGCGCACTGGGGAGTAAAGGAAGCTTGCTCCATCCTGGCTGAGGCCCTGTGTGATATGGACATCAGGAACAAGCTGGTTAGTATGCACAGGTGTTGGCACAACTTGTGCAATCTGTTTGATAGCCAGACTAATATTGACTTTATTGCCCACCATTGATCTGATGCCATGACAATGGCTCGCTGATAACTGGCAGCCTTTCAGGAGGGTCAAATACACGGTGATACAGTAGAGCAGGTTGCTCACATTCCTTATCACTACGAGAGTGTCCTTTATCGAAACCTGGAAACTCAGATCTGTTAGTCCTGGCTGTTAGGTCTGAGCAGCAGCAATCAGGGAACAGCCCTTCCATGATTAAGGTTGCTCTGGTCATGGATTGAGTCACGAAGCTACCATCACTGTTGTGTGGCTTTCTCTACTCTGGAGTGAAGCAGAGTATGTTACTCAGTGCTTGGGAGGGAGGGTGTGGAGCATGTTCACTTTTGTTCTTCACTGGTGAATACTAACACCACGCTGTATCGGATATCCTCCTCTTCTCCCCTTGCCTCAGGGCCAGACGCCGTTCGACGTGGCTGATGAGGGACTGGTGGAGCATTTAGAAATGCTGCAGAAGAAACAGACTGTGGTGAGTTTCTGGCAGATCATTTCCCACCTCTCCCATTACCTTTTCATGTACCAGTATTCTCTAAGACAAGTGGCATCAACAGACGCAGGAAGCTGAGGCTCAGCTGTTTTTTCCATGTTAGTCATTTGGAATCTTTAATTACACCAATAGCCAGAAATCTGGAAAACTGGGTGACTGCACCAAGGTCAGTAGGGTGCTGACAGACAGAATTATGCAGACTGGTAAAGCATGTCTAGTTCATCTTTGGAATTACGATGCTGCAGTTCATTTTGTTAGCTGGTAAGCTCTCGAGCATCAGACTGCTCTTACTGAGTTATTACCCAAGTCAACTTTGTGTTTACATCCAAGGAAGTCTGCTGTCACTGTTGAGGGATCTCTTGCCATGTCTGCCTTGCTTACAACAGGGAGGCTTCTGAGTGAGTGAGAAGAAATTACAAACTCCAGGGAATTCTGGACTAAAGGAAATGGTGATTTCAAAACCATTTCAAATTGCCATTTCATAATGCAGTGGAGGGATGGGAATGGGTTATAAGCAGAGAGCTGACATAAAAAAGGAAAGCAGGAATATATCTCCGTCAAAGAAAAGCCAGAAAGTTGGGGTTGGATTGTGCTTTTTCTTGTTTCATCTGGTCTGTGCAATTATCCCATTTGGGTGTTCCCAAAAAACAAACCAACCTTCTTATTAAAACAAAAATCAATCACTGAGTATCACTGAAATGGTTGGATCCAGAACCAGACGTAATGAGAACACTGCTGATAAAACCCAGTGAAGTATTTTGAGGAACTGACAATGTGGGTGGCAGAGCTGGAGCTCTGCTCACAACACAGCTGCTGCCATCCCTAAATAGCATCCTGAACGTTCACTGCAACGTCTTACAAATTAATCAGCTTCTCCCTAAATGAGGTGTTGATAAATACTATCAGTGTTGTGGTTTGGGTTTCCTCCCATCTCACTGCACCAGGGTGCTGCACATCACTGCAATCCTCGGTAGAGAAGAAAGGAAGCAGCAAAACAGAGACAAGAATTGTCAGTCCTGCATCCCAGGGGCTGGCAACCCCTTTGCTCTATATAACAGCACTATAAAAAGCCTTCTTCATTTAGTAAATAGAAGAGAAGATTCCACATTTAATCACACTTTGGTTTTAGTGGATGTGATTTTTTAATAACACTCCATTTTATCTGGTGTATTTGGCATGGGCCATTTTTATCACTTCAAACAGAAAATGTACCTTTGAGAAGGTGTCCCTGCCCATGGCAGGGAGTGGAACTGGATGAGCTTTAAGGTTCCTTCCAATCCAAACCAGGCTGGGTTCTGATTCCTTCAAATACATTATTTCACTTCCAAAATGCTTCTCAAATCAGATTTTGCTTTAATGTAAAGCTCATGGCAGAACCACATCCCATCCTTGCTAAAAGATTTGCTGCAGTTATTGAAGGGGAGATTTTGTTTGCTGGAAGTAATTTATATTTTTATGGGATTTTTTTCTCCCAATCTCTGAATAACCTGTGAATGGAGCAGGCTCTTTCCTGCGCTCCCCTTCACTGTGCTCCAGCAGTTTGTTCTGTTTTGCACTGTGCTCTACCCTAAATCTTGTCTCCCTGCTGCACTCCATGTGGCTTCTCCCACATTCAGAATTTGCAGAGCTTTTGCTGCTTGTGCCTGTTGTCAGTTCCTGTCGAAGGAGAAAGAAAACTAGGCTAGACATGACACAGAGACAGCCTTAGAAGTGAGACACTGATTGCCATCCTTTTTTCCTACCTGTGCTGTGTCTGTGCCTCTGGAAGGTACTGAACCCAGTGTTTGGTTACTGTTTTGTCCATCAGTGGTGACAAAAATGAATGTTGCTGCTCTCTGGGCAGTGTATTTCAGTGGCTGTGATGATCACAGGTATTCTTGTGGCATGACTTCATGCTGGCATTTGAGAGACATAGAAGTGCCCCATCCTCATGGGAGATCCTTTGGCTGCCTGTGCAGGGAATGCTTTCCTTTAAGAGCAAATGAAGAATAGCTACAAAGGGAGCAGATTTTTAACTGAATCTAGCCTCATTTCCTGGGCATACAAACAGCGTGGACAGACCCCCTGTGCTGTGGCTGCATGGGCAAATGCAGGGCAGTGCTGTGGAAATGGGATTTGGCTTCAGGTCCCTGCTGCCAGCTTCACTGAAGGTGTTATTAAATTGCAGCTTGAGTCTAGGGACATGCTGGTGTGGAGCTGTAATCCAGGACATCCGGTGCTCCTGCAGATGTGCATCTGCATTGGCTCCTTCAGTAAATCCATGAGGGTGGCATGACCTTATGCTGTGGTAATGATTGGATGGTGCAGAGAAGGTTTGTTAAAATGTCTTTTTTCCTTCTTTCTCCACATTCCTTGGACTTCCTGACAGTTGCGAAGTGAGAAGGAGACGAGGAATAAGCTGATTGAAGCTGACATGAATGGCAAGCCTCAAAGCACACTCTTCCCCAAGTACGTCTTTCCTCTTTGTTGTAAGGAACCTACACAGGGAGTACTGGGAGCCCAGGTTCATATCTTAACAGTCACTGGTGTTCATGTTCATTTCATGGTTTCTTTTAAATTTGAGCTCTCAATACCATTTAAACTGTTTCTTAACATCTCTACTGAGTGGTAGAGCAAGGAGTGGGGCTGGTGCTCGGACCCCAGCTTCTGCTCTTGCTGAGCCATCAGTTTGGGCTGAGAACTGTACCTTTGTAATTGCCCAGAGTCTAGCCAATGGTTGAGTTGCACTAGAAAAAGAGAAGCCTCATGTCTTTGGATTCAGAAATGCTAGCAAATTTAGGAAATGTGAGACTGGCATTGAAATCCATGGAAAATGGGCAGAAGTGCTGGGATGTTGAGCCTGTCAATGGATTCTGTCCTTTTGCTTGTTCTGTATGTGGCAAATCATGTGTGTTCCTGAGGAGGAAAACTCTGAAGTAACTCTCTTGCCTGGTAGTCCTTAAAATGTCTCTGTCTTGCAGCAAGGAGAAGATTCTGTATGAGGAAGACACGCTGAAGTCCATGGAGATGGAGGAAGAGAACAAGGACTCTAGCAGTTCTAGTTCTGAAGAGGAGGAAGAAGCTGAAGAAGATGAAGTTTCAGAATCAGATGCTGAAAAGGAATCAGGTAAGACTTTGTACAGGCTTGGATTTAAAAATTAGCCTAGCAGGATTAGGGGGTCAGTTTCTTAGTTCTTAAAGACATCCTGAATATGTATATTCTATACATACGTGTGTATGTATAGGATAAGGAGAGCTCTGTAGCTGAGGGTAAGATTTTAATTTCTACTTCCAGCTCACTGGAAGTTAAGATAACACCTTGCCCATAGGTTGTTCTTCAACACAAGGCTCTTTTGTGTTGGCTGGCTTCATGATGAATACTTTAGTTACTGCAAGTTGGTAGGAAAGCAGATGAGCATGTAGGAAGGTAACAGCCTGGTGTATTTGGATCAGAGGAATGAAATGAAGGGCTGAAGCTGCTCTGTAATTATAGGGATGAGGAGCTTTTTTTCTGATGCTGATGTCTAATAATTGCAAGACATAGTAGAAAAGAAGGATTAAGTACATGGAGTCACGTTAGCCTTTACATTACAGCGTAGTGCTGGCATCCCACTCCCATTCTTTATCTGTAACTTCTGTGGTTTCCTTAATTACTTGCAATAGCCTATATGTGCAGCACAGGAAGTGTGAGTGAAGAGACTTATTTTTACAGTAAGCCAAGACTGACTCGTACTTAATATTTCTACAAAGAGAGATGGATCTTGAACTGATGTCTTTAATAGTTAAACTACTCTCAACAAGCTTACTTGCCCTCTATCCCCATATACTAATAAATAAGTTATAGAATCATAGAACTCTTTAGATTGGACAAGACCTTTATGATCATTGAGTTCTTGCAGAGAAGTTGTCCTGGGCTCAGGACAGAAGTGTAGTTTAAAGTTTTATCCCACTTCTTGTGCCAGTAAAATTGTCACCCCCATTCTAATGGTGTTGGTCACCATGTTTATCCCAGTATGAGAGGTGCTGAGAGTCCTGGCTGGTCTTTGCAGAGCTCATAGTCACAAAGGCTGTTTGGGTATGACAGTAACACAGTGAAGTATCCTTTTGGCTTTTAAATCAAGCTAATGTAGTGGAGAAGTCAGTGGCAGAAACATATGTGCAGTAGAAATCACCTTTATTTGCTCCATAACTCAGGGTTTTACGAGAGCAGCCCTATATAGCTACGTGCCAATGCTTGTAAACGTGATAGGAACTTGACCAGAGCTGGAAGAAGTGGAGCTATGTGCTATTCAACTTATTCAGGGCAGTGCAAGGTCCCACAGCAAGGGAAGAGCTACAGCAGGAAGTATGAGTTTTGTCTAAAGCCAAAGCAGGTCTTTGTACTGAATTAATTCACTGATCTACTTGTCTGTTTCAAAACAGTAAAGCTAAACCAGGTTGAAGACAGAAAGCATTCGAGGAAACATTAAGCATCAATCTTTGATGCTCTCTCTTCCTAGAGAGATTGTTGGCTCCTTTGAGAAGTTCCAATCAGAACTGGAACTCAACTTTTTAAAGCTTCTTACATGTCTAGCAAGATGCATATGGATGAGTCCCCCTGGGTGCAGCACAGTGTTGGTAATCCTCTTAAAACATGAATCATGAGATAGCAGCATCAGCCCAGATGTTATAGGAGACTCCAAAGGGAAGGAGGGATGCAAATACCTTCTCATAGGAAATGATAAGTGTCACATTATTACTAGTTTCATTAGGAGCAATTATGCCTTATTATCTGCTAGACCTTATAAATGCTTTAATGGATACAGGAGCCATCTTTTGGAAAACATGGAAATTATTCCCTTATTCCTCTTCATTGTCTTCTGTGATTTAGTATTCACTTGGCTTTGTAATTCTGAGCAGTGCTGGACAAAGAGAAGATAACTGTTGTTCTACAGTGTCCAAAGTGCAGACGAAGGGGAAATAAGAAGTCAAAGTATTGTTATGAGTTCTTCAGACCAAGGGGGCTGAGGGCATTAAAGCCACTTTATTCATTGTGAGTACAGTTAACAATTTGCCATTGGGTTGTATATCAACAAGTGAAAGATCAGTCTAAAATTCTATGGTCATTGTCTGTGCTGGTAACCATTCCAAACTGTAATTATTGTGAATTCAAGCAGGCCAGGGAAGCTTTCAGTGTTGGTTTGGGGTTTTAGTTCGGTTTTGGTTTGGTTTTTAAAAGAACCCCCCCAAAAAAACCCTGAAGGAATACGCAATTTATGCCAAATTAGAGAACTAAGTGGTTAGTCTCACCAAATTTGTTTTGGGGACATTGAACTAATCCACACCAGTTTCCCTGATTGGAATTTTGACATGGTTTAGTGATGGACTTGGCAGTCCTGGGGTGAATGTTGGACTTGCTGATCCTAAAGGTCTTTTCCAACCTCGTTCATTCTATGGTTCTATGAATCTGTGATGTTTATTGCTGAAGTTCAGTAAAAGGCCCTGGAGACAGCGATGCCTCTGGTCATGCAGTCAGTAGTGCTGCCAGCACAAGGTGCTTTTCCCTGTCCTTCTGTACCTGGCTCCTTTCAGCCACCTTGCTCACAGAGTTCTCTCCAGCCTGTCATTACCACTTCAGCTTGTGCCCTTGTAATTAGGCTGGACCTTAAATGCTGACCTCTGTACTATAAACTTCCAGAGAGGGCTCAAGCCACCACCCAGCCCAGCCTGTATATTCTGCTGGCCCTCAGGTCACTTCTGTTCTCCCCTCCCTGCAGTGTCGAGGCTTCTCCTGGGTTTTACAGGCTTCCATCTTAAGAACTCAGCAAATGGCAAGTGTGGGATGTTTTGTCTATATGTATTTCCATGGACTGCTGTATGCCAAGTCAGGCCTACAAGGAGGAATGGGGTAGTCTAATGCCCTGTCCTAAAAGGGCTGTTCGAAAAGTGCAGTGCATCTGAGCCTTAGGCTCAAGGAATGAAATACTCTGTTTAGGTGACTTTGTTCTGAGATAATACCTAGAGAAGGAAAGGTGGCTGAGACTTCACTATCATGCAGCCCTTTCTAGGGGAGATGCATCTTCGTCTCTCTCATTCTGGATCTGTCAGTCCTGCTAAGTGCCTGTTATTTTTATCTTTGGCTTGCTCTTTTCTGTTTCCCATGTCCTGTGAATGCTGTTTTCTAGGAGTGAGAACATTTGTTTCACAAAGATTGATCTTCGCGCTGCAAGGTGCCATTCTCACAGATGCTCCATACCAAACTCCTTTTATGTGTAATGGCAGATCTTTACTCACTGCACACACCTCATTTCCTAGTACTGTTTGGGTGCTTACACTTCAAATTACTTTATTTTTTCAAGCCCATGACTGCATGAGGCACTCAGAGCTGCTAGAAGCAAACGGTGTTCTCTTGCTGTGGGTACATCATTTCTCAGGCATGTTGCATGTGGCTGTGTTTGGTAAATAGCCTGGCTTAGAGCCCTGTGCACTCCTGATGACCAAACCTGTTGCCTGAGACACAGTTTCCACTTACTCTGCCCTGCTAATGTCTGGTGGATGTCAAGCATGGTGCATAGAAATAAAAGTTAAATGTAATCCTGGACGATTGCGGTTGTCCACCAAGCAGGGAGCCAGCTGGCAGCTTTGGTAGGGTTGGTTTAGCTTGCTTTGAGCCCTGTTAAAGGTTTTTGTGCTGGGCATCAGTCCTGGCTTCATGTAGAAAAATGGATTTGACTGTAGAAGACTAGAAATTCTGCCCCCAGCATAAAGAGCTGCAACAGAACCGAGTGATGAAACGCACCCCCCACGTGCTGTGAGTGCACTCATGTGCTGCACCAAGAATGGCACCTTCTGCTCTTCCCAAGTTTAACAAGGGGAGAACAATCCCTGCGAGGAAACAAAACGTGAATCAACAACAATCTGTTTGTCCTCCTGCGGGTGCTTTCTGCAAAGGTTCTGTGGGGATGAAGTTCAAATCTTTGCCTGGCAAATGTATCCATCGTATTTGTTTGGAAGTGGAAGCTTCCTTGCAGAAAGCCCTGGGTCATCCTGGCACTGACATCATCTATGGTCAGAGGTGTACTGAGGTCACGGCAGCACTGAACTGAGTGTAGTGCACATCATGCTTGTAAAGAGGGGCTTTGGAAACACAATACTGAAACATTTGGTTTCTCTTCTTGTTTAAAATTGTAGAAAGGAAGGAAGAGCCCTTTGCCAACCACTCCAGCCATGAAACCAGGCCTAGCATCACTGAGCAAATACCACCACCTGAGCCCAACTCCTTCACTGCATCTGCCAGAAGAGTAAGTGAATTTGGAATCAATGGGGACTCCAGCAGTGCTGGCAAGCAGTAGATTCTACTGGGAAATGGATGCTCTGATTTTCAGAGGTGTTGTAAGACTTGAATGTAGGAAAGCATGATAGTATGCAGTGTTGATAAAACTGTGTTACCAGTATAGGATTGGCATGAAGGAGGATGTCTGCACAATAAGGTTCCTTCCTCTTGAATCTCTTACCCTCCAAAGCAAATTGCACTGTTCAAAAGAGAAACCCAGCTTACCACAAGTGCTTTGTGTCACTGTTGGTTCTCAGATACCTGATGTCAATCTTTGGCCAGCAGATTTTCCACCAAAGCTGGTTCCTGCTGGTGTGTCAGCAGTGAATTTGGCATCGTCATCTAAAGTGCCTCTGACTTGCCAAACTCCCTTGTTTCAGGGGTATGATGTTACAGCCCAGTAAAGCAGAGAGGATAAAGTCTGCATCTGACTAGATAGCTAGGCTATGAGAGCATTTAAAAGGTGAAGTAGAGTTATTGAAATCTTATCTGAGTTCTCCAGCTCTCGCGTCACTCAGCTAGATGGCACCAGGAGACTCAGTGTTGTGCTGAGGGACTGGTATCTTCCACTTCTGGTTTCTTTTTGCACCAGAATATGGAGAAGAGCTGTACAATGCAGGCGCCTTGCCAAAGGCTGGAGCACTGGGTATGTGTTAGAGGGAAAATGTTTCTTGCTTAATCACGATTTCCTTATCTTTGACATGCTACTAAGTCTTAGCTTCTTGTCCAGATCAAATGAAACAGAGCTCCTCTGGGTGTTGTTCAACTCAGGCTAATTTAGCCCGGGAAGTATGAAAGGTAGAAGAACACTGGGAAGTGTGAGCAAGTCAGTTAACCTTTTCCTAGCTGCAGAGTTTTGTTCTCCCTCATCTGAGCTGTTTAAACCAGAATAAAGCTGTTGGGATATAGAAGTGGGTCTGTGTGCAAAGCAGTTGTTGATTTGACCTCAGTCACTTGAGATCAGCTGCTTTCCCTTCTCTGACCTGTTTGATTCTTCTGTAACTCTCTGTCAGGCTGGGTTTTACATTGGCAAATGGGAGTGCTTGTGTTGCCCTCCATTTGAGGAGTTATTCCCATGTGCTGTTCCTATGCTGCTCAGCAATCTCAGAAGGCAGCTTTTCTTTTCCTGCAGATTGAGCTTTCTCTGAGGCAAGTGTCAAAACTGCATTAAAGTGTTAGAGCTGTGCAGCTCAGTAGACTGGAAGTGCTGGAGTTAGTGAAGCATAGATGAAGGCTTTGCACCTGCATTAAAGTACCATCAGCTAAGAAACATCACTGAAGTACTGCAGTGACAGTTTTACCTTTGCAGTCTTGAGTCAATGAGTTTGAGAGCAGAGCTCCCCAGTAGCTTCATTCATTCTGGATAGTGTCAGACGTTTTGTGTTATGTACAATAAGGTATATGTCAAATAATGCTTATACAGCTTTTGCCAAATGCCTTATCTACCCCAATATCCTGCCCTTGCCAGTGACCATCAAAAGATATGAGAGAAGACAGAATCTACAGGACTTCTCTCCCACCTCCTGGCAATGCACATTTCAGGGACTTGCTGAACCTGGGGTGTTTTCTGTATTCAGTAGCCCCTCTAGGACTTTTCCTTTATGAATTCATGCAGTCACTTTTTGAGTACCCATGATGTTTGGGATCATATAATGTCCAGTGGCAAAGGGTTCTGCAGCTTAATTACATATTACACAGAGCTTCCTGCGCCTGTTCCTGCCATGCTGATTTTGTTTGCTGCCCCTAGTTCCTTTATGGGAAGGAACAAGGAGTAACTGATTCTTATTCACCCTTCTATGTGCCACTGCAGGGCTTGTGTACCTTGGTCATGTCCTTCCTGGAGTCTCCTGATATACTGAATAACTCCTCATACAAAAGGTCTCTTGCTATACTCATTCTTGTTGCCTTTCTCTGAATCTCTTCCTCTACTGCTTATGAGCTGTGGGGCCAAGCTGTGAGTGATACCAAAGATGGGATGTACCCTGCAGTAATACAGAGGCAAAATCATGTTCTGTCTTGTATTCTGTTCTTTTCCAATAATTCCTCATGTTTTGCTTGCTTTACTTCCTATACAGCTCAGTGGTGAGCCCCTGTCTTTGTAGAAATATCTCTTACAGTGCCGAAGACTCCATTCTGAAATGGCATCTTTTTGTAAGACTTGATAACTAGGACTCAAGTTGTACATTTGAGCAGTTGCACATTTGAGGGATAATATATGCTCATCAGAAGTGCCTCATGTAACAACAAGCATGAAGGTCCGTTCTGTACTATGTATAGAACATGTAGTTACATGACCATAGAAAGGTTTAAGCTGGAGCAGCCCTGTAAACCAGCCTCTTGCTGGAAGCAGGGCCAGGTTCAAGACTTTGTCCTGTTGTTTTGAACTACCTGAGCTCAGCTGAGTATTAAAAAGTCTCTGAGGATGGGGAGGCCCCACTCTCTTGCTCCTAGTGCAGCATCACCCCTACCAGGAGGGATGCCTCTCTTCACATCAGTTGGCATGTCCCACTTTGGAGCTTGGCTGTTGTTCTTTCACTGCAGACTGTTGAGAAGTCTGGTTCCATATCCCATTTGAACCCCAGGCAGCAGAGCAGTGAAACCCTTTCCTTGCCTTCTCTTTACAATGCTACACAAGTCAGATTTCCTCAGTCTCTCCCATTATGCGTTGTAGGCTCCAACTCCCTGATGATCATAATGGCTTTCTCCTGGACTCTCTCCAGTTTGGTTTGTGAAAGGGTTTTATTTTCAGCTAGTCCCAAAAGAGTTGATTATTTTTTGGGTTTCTGCCTTTACTGAATAATTCCCCTTTTCTAAATGAGTGTTAATAAAAGCTTCATTGTTCCTTATATTCTTTCTGCAAAGCTGGAGGAGGGCATTGTGTAGGCAAAGGGAGCTACACAATGACACGAGATCGTCTGTCCTCAGGGGTGAGGGCAGTTTGCATCCCTGTGAGTTCATCTTGAGCGGTGTCCTGTGATTAAAGCTAAGCAGGAAACTGAAGTCATTGACAAGTGTGGCCCAGCAAAAACTGAGGCTTGTTGAAACACTGTCAGACGGTGCCTTGCAGTGCTCTCACTTCTTCCACATGTCCCTTTCTCTCCTCTGCAGTTCAGTTGGCTCAGCAAGGCCGAGGAGCAGAAGGACGAGTCGCCTTCGTCGTGGCGGCTGGGGCTGCGGAAGACGGGCAGTCACAACATGCTGAGCGAAGTCACTGCTACTCGGGAGGCACAGAGAGATAAAACTGCTTCTATCTATCGCTCCTCCTCAAGCCCTCGTATCTCTGCACTGTTGGACAACAAGGAAAAGGTTTGGCTTTCAACAAAGAGGTTTTAGTGTGTCCCAGTTGGGAAGACTTTAACCTCACACATTTAAGACCCTTTCCCTTTTGTTGTGAGTAATTGCTGGGATTTGTGTCCAGAACAAAATGAAGGCTCTTCATGCTTTCTTTTTCTATTGAAAATTGTTCCTATTCTATCAGTTGTTCATACAGAGCTGCAGTTCAGTGCCCCTTTAACCTAATTCCTGCTCAGTTTGGAGTGGGCAGCCAGGGGACAAGGGCTGCTGTGGCACGTCCTTTACCAGGAAATACCTAATCTAGACAGCAGCACATACCTGCAGTGGAAATCCTCCTCCTTTGCCATCTATACAGATTCCTCCTGGATTTGTGAATCCCATCACACATATTCACTAGCTGTAACTTTGCTGCTCATGAGTAGATGCCCCATCCCTGAAGACATTCAAGACCAGGCTAGATGTAATTCTGAGCAACCTGATCTAAAGATGTCCCTGCTTGTTGCAGGAGGGTTGGATTAGATGAGCTTTAAAGGTTCCTTCCGACACAAACTGTTCTATGATCCTATGATTTATAAGCAGTTCTGGTTGGAAGCTGCTCTTATTCGTTAGTGTGCTCTTCAGGAAATCATTTTCAGAGCTGGTACTTCTTTGCTGTGGTTTGTGTTGCCCAAGAAAACACCTTAAACCAGTTATCCTTGGACAGGAGAATGCTTAAGAAAGAAACTGAGCTTAAATTTAGTTGTCACTGAACGTGCTGGAAGTGTAATGGCTGTGCAGCTGAAGTACTTCTCTTGCTTCACCAGGATAAAGACAACAAGAGCTATTTTGCCACAATAGCCCCCAGAAGACTAAGCAGTACAAGCGATATAGAAGAAAAAGAAAACAGGTAAGAACTTAATGCTCAGCTTCTGTCCTGTTGACAGTTCCTCCACTATGACTTTTTTCTGTAGTCATACGTCATCTGTTTTCTCAGCAGTCCCAAGTACACAGGAAATCACAGTGTTAAGAGCTAGCTCTGATCTAGACAGGCTCTGGCACGTTGCTTTTCATTGAGGTGAGCAGGGCCAGAGGCTGGTTTCTCCACCCTGTATTCGTACATCTGCAGTCTCCATCCAGGAAAACAGATTTATGGGTGTTTCATATGCAAGTGCCTCATTTGGTAGCTGGCACCTACGCTTGTACTTCTGTCCCTTGCTCCACAGTCACCTTCAGTCCCTTTGTTCACATACCTGTCATATTTTAATTCACTCGAGTTTGAGAACTCTCTTATATATGGAGCTGTTCCCATTGCTGGGCTTGGGAACACTTGGTGAGTGTGTGAAATTGGCCATAGACAGAACCAGGGTATAAATGGGATAAATATCTCGTATCTCAGGGTACATTTGAGGAGCTAATCTCTACAAACAGGTTTTTCACAGTTTCTACTAGGAGTAAAATTTGAGCTTAGCCTCATTTCCAGCCACTTCTACAGAGGTGGAAAGGCACCTCTAGAGCAGTCACTGTGAACTGTGACTGGGAGCAAGTCTCAGCCCATGACCACATGGAGAGAATATAGCACAGTTTGAGACTCTTTGCTGGTCTTTTGCTAGAACCTCCCTGCAGGGTTCTTGCTTTTAATCTCAGCCAGTCACTGTGATGTGGAGTTTAGCAGACAATTTGTGTCTGCTGATAAGCCTGAGCAGTTTTGGCAGTGGCTCCACTGAGCAGCACATCCAGCTGCCTGCTGATGAGTGTCCTTTGCTTGGTAAAGCAGGAACGAGGAGGATCGGCTGCATGAACAGATGGTGCCCAGCCCTGCTGTGTAGTACAGACTTCTCCCAATATTCTCTCCTTTCAGAGCAGCTGAGTTTCAATTCACAGATCCCACAGGTGTCTGAAAGGGCATCAGCAGTTGAAAAATGAAAACTGATTGCGGGCTGAGTGAATGGATTTGTGTTGCATTGCAAGCTCAAGGTCCTGTGCAAGACTGGAAAAGGATGTACTGCCCAAGTGTGGAGCCCTAAAATAAGGAGCCCTTATTTTAGATAACTGTGATAAATACTGGTAATTTATGGGTGACTACTGGTAATTTATTGGTAACTTTTTTGTTTGTTGTTTTCTGCTGCTAAGTGCAGCAAAGGGTTTACCAGGCTGAATTACTTTACTGTCACTGCCTGGGCACCTTGGAGATGAAAGCTTCTCCTGCAATTGCAGTATCTGTGTATTTCTGTCATGCTGCTTGATGTAAGATGGCAGAGAGGATATAAAATGACATTATTTAATAGGTTATATTACTTTGATGGACAATCTAAATTTCAGTTGCAAGTTTTCTGACTAAAAAGGATCTTGTCCCTCTTGATGCAAAAGTGATTCTTAAGCAATCGGTAAGGCCAGAAGGGCTGTTTCAGGGACTTGTGTCACCGTGAACAATCGAGGTGTAAGGGAAGGATTTGTGTTGTGGAACGGGAAAGGAGACAGAAACAGACTCCAGGAGTTTTTCTGACCAACCCCTGTGCTCTGTCCTGCATCAGGGAATCAGCTGTTAACCTGGTGCGGAGCGGCTCCTACACCCAGCAGCCGTGGAGGGATGAGTCAAAGGGAAATGAAGCTCCTCATTCTGGTGCACCTACTACCTACGTGTCTACCTACTTGAAAAGGTATGTCCAGTCCTGGCTTACCTGTGTTCCCAGGCACGCAGCTCCACTCTCACCGAGCCTCCCAAGCTTCAGCCTCCTGCTTGCTGCTCACTGTGTCAGTGTATCTGGCTGTGGGACCCTCTTCTGCTGAGAGCAGGAAATAAAGCTTTAAGATTTGCTGACATTTGCCATGCTAAAGGGTATTTTTGAAGGCCATCACTTTTGTTGTTTTGAAAATTGCTGAGCTGATTTTAAGCACTCATTCACACAATTCAAATGGAAAGTGTTTTCTCAGTTTCAGGCTAGTATTATGATTAGATAAAAATTGATCATAAAAGCAGAATCAAGTCATTTCAGTCTGAAAGCACTGTTCAGGTAGCTATTGACAGGTAAGTTGCAGCTTATCTCTAATTTTCATTCATGTTAGTCCATGTTCATGGCATCATTATCAGAAAAGTGGCAGTGGTTTTGTGCATGACTCACAGCACTTGCTGTAAGGAGCAAGGCTGATGTCTCCAACTGTTTTCTGGTGACAGTAAGGAGGCAGTTTCTGTACAGTGTATGTGAAATCATGGAGGCTGATTGTTTGTAGCCCAGCAGCATCAGGAGAGCATCCTGGGCAGAACTTCTCTAACTTGCAGTACCTGTACCCATTAAAAGCACCTGTATAAACACGTCACACTGCAAAGCCACTTGATCTGGGCTTAAGGAAAACAACAGAAAAATTCCCAGGTTTTAGAGTGTGTTTTGGCAAGTTCTAGACCCTGAACTAAATAACTGCCCTGAAGATGCGACAATTGCTTGAGATCTTTGGGAAGAGGCAGGTGTTTCTGTGTTCCAGTACTTGTGCTGGTAGAGGTAAGTCGTGCTCAAGGATGTGTCTGTCCAATTGCTGAGCACACACAGACCCATTTCCACAAAAGGTGACACAGTCACTTCTGATCTGCTGATCCATTCCAGTGACTTCACATCTATGCTGGGATATGATGATGGGTCAACAACCTCCATAGTGTGTCTCTCTAAAGGCAGCCTGACAAGCTGCAGCTGATTACATTGGAAACTGCCCTACTGTTCCCCAGTCTGAGACAGGCCAGTCACTCACATGCTGCCCCTTGAAACTCTACAAACACTGCCTGTTTATCTGGGCTAAGCCAGAGCCGGGTTTAGTACTGCATTCACACAGTTGTACTGTATTTCCTTGGTTAAACTGTGCAGAGACTAGCAAAGGCTTTGGCTGGCAGTGGTACTTCACTAACACTGATTTCTTGTTGCAAAGGCTGAATTGTGGCCTTTCACCGGAGTGTTTGTTTACAAGCAATTGTAGAGAATAGCTTTGCCAGGTAGGAATAAAGGGCACCTTTCTTAAAGGGGTCAGTGGTTTTGCTTTTTATGTACAAACAGAAAAACCATGATCAATTTGACCTGTATCCCATCTGGTTTTCTATAGGAAATGGACAGAGAAATTAAATATAATCCTATTGAACCTCTACTTTCTCCATCCTTGTGCATCAGCCTCTAAGATGAGGGAGGGAACCTGGTTGCCTGTTAAGAATAAGCTCTTTTAAAGTATTAACAAAACTCTGAACACAGTTCCAAAAGATAAGAGCTTGTTCTGAGAGAGGAAGAATTAAAGTGAATGTGATATACTGGGATGTTACTGAGAGGGTGACCTCTGTAATCTGCATTTCCCCTTTACCTCCTGTCCTGGTTATGTTCTATAAGTGCTTTATATGACTCCCAACCAAAGATAACAGCAACAGATCAGCTGAAGGTGTTCTTCTAAAAGCGAGCACTGACTTTCAGCAATGCTGCAGATGTTCTTCAGCTGTAGTTGAAGCCAATGTCAAAGCTCTTTGTGTAAGGGTAGAGACTCATTCATTCTGCTTTCTCCAGGGGTGTACCACTAACCCCTACAGCAGTACCCTTTTGACAGCCTGTTCTCCAGTTTAGTGTATACTGGCCTTCCAACAGCCAGTTCACTTGTTCTGTGTATTAAAGGATTTGGAGGAAATCTGGCATAGCAGATGGAATGAATTCAGCATCCTGCCCATGCCATCAGCCTGCGTGGTGCCACATGGGAGGGGATCACATGCACCAGAATGAAACCACTTTTTCACAGTTTCTCTTTACATATTGGCCTATACTCCTTTCTTACTGGCTTTAAGCCCATCCCAGCCAGCCAGGCCAACAGTCTGAAGAGCAGTCCTCCACCTCGCACACTGACCTTGCTTCCAGCAATCACCAGCTCAGGAGCCAGGGGCTATCTGTGACCCTTGTTCCTAAAGCCACCACTGTGGCCCACTTCCCTGAGCAAATCCCGTTTTGACCTCTGCGGAACCCTACAGCAGTGTGTTCCAAACCAAGCAGTTCTGTGTTTAATGAGTGTGTGTGTGGCAGCTCTTTGAGGGGATTTCAGGTTTGGAAGTCGGTTGCCTTAGCTGTTTTCAGAAGTATTGCTTTTGATCGATTTGAAATGTTGCTTTCCATTTCATTGCCCATTCAGTTATGGTGATGATGTTAGAGAAGGAGCAACAAGCAATGTGTCAGTACCTATTTTTTATTTCTAATGCTGAATTCTTTAGTATGAATTCACACTCCCCTCTTTTACAGCTCCATATGAACACAGCTGATAAGTACCAGCATTCCCCAGATAACCTCTTTGTTGCAATCCTGGTCAGATCAACTGTGAACAGTTGAATAAATTGCCTTGGAGTCTCCCTCAAGCCGTGCAGTGGCCCCCATGGAGGGTGACAGGGTGGGGAGGTGAATTCCTGTGGAGCTGGCAATGTCTTGGCTGCCTTGGAGCAGGAGTGTGCCCGTGATGCCCCAGCACCGCATTTCTCCAACCCAGGATGTGTGTGTAGGAGCTGGCACAACACCATCACCATGCTCTTTGCCTCCATTTCTCCTCCTTCCCCTCTCAGCTCCCCCAGACCTGCCCTCTCCCATGCACCTGGTGCTGCTTCTGTTCTCTTGTTTCCCTTCTGAAAGCCAGTCATTGTCAGGTCTTATTTAATAACCCTCCTGTGTCTGCCCTTCCTGACCAAGTTCCTTTCCTTCTTTGCAGCCACCCCTCGTACCCCAACCTTGGGTTCTCCTCAGATGCTGCCACATCAGCCCTGATGCCCCCATGGTTGCCACCACCTTTTCCCCTACAGCTCCTCCTGTTCCTTCCCCTGGCACACACTTCATTCCCATCGTCTCCTCCGTACACCTATCTCTTCACAGCCGCTTGCTCCGCACGCCCACCCCAGCCAGGCTTTGCTCCCTGCTCTCGCCTTCCTCCCAACCCATCTCCAGGGCTTGGCCTTTTCCTCTGGTGCAGAGAGCCAAGAAGTGAGGCTCTTGCTTCCAGAGCACTTCCTGCCCTCGGGCAGGGGCCGGCTTTCCAGAGGAAGCGTTGTCTAGGGTCTGGTGGAGGTTGCTACCTGGTGACAGTAACTTGCTTGTTCCTCTGTGGCCTGGACATGGCAATCAGCCATCAACTGAAGAGCCCAGATGTAAGGTTCCTCCCTATGGAGACCTTCTAGGATGCCCCTTTCTCTCCTTTGGCTGTCTAAGGACCAGCTGCTTGTTCGGGGCTGGCTGGGGCCTTGGCATGTAAAATTGATGTGTAAATTGGATACAGAAGTGGATTGGGCTGGATCCTTCTTCTGACCTCCAGCCTTGGCTGTTGTCCTGCCTCTCTCAAGTTTTATTTCAGCCTTGGGCTGCTGTCTCTGACTCTTGCTCTAGTGTTGACTTCCCATTCCAGTCCATTGTCCCTGACTTTCCCATAAACCTGCAGTTCTTTGTCCTGGGCTGCTTTTCCTTTGGGTCAGCTTCTATTCCTGGTGCAGCCACTTTCCTCCACGTGCACTGGCATGGGAGTCGTTAGGATGCAGGAGGTGAGAGGCAGCCTTTCAGCCTTAGATCCCACAGACAGCCCATACTGACCAGGAATACTGTTGCTGGGAAAGGCATGACAGGACCCTGCACCATGCATGGGTGCTCCTTTGCACTGTGCAGACAATGAGCAGCCCACGTGTGGGGCTCTAGCACGTGCAATACAGAGTTTGCCAGATTCCATCAGGTCTGTTTTTAGGGATGTGCAGCTTCTCCCACCGATGGGGGATTTCCTCCAGTAAAGCCCCAGGGCACATCCTGAGATGGGAGCCCTGCTCCTTTTCTCCTGTCTCTTCTCTTAAGTGTGAGCACTGATCACTGACAGCTTTTCAGTCAGAATGGTTTGAAGGGGTTTGGTTTAAACTGGCCAGATACGGATTTCCCTTGCTCATCCTTAGTGCTTTCTGAAGAGGTTTTCCAGCTGTTTTCCAGAAATGCAGAGTTTGGGCCAAATGTGCCTTAATAATGAAAATTAACGGCCCAAGTGATCGTCTTTGCCAGGGCTTAAACCCACTGAAAATAAGTTCTTAAAACTGGAAGTCCTGGGCATCCTTTGGAGGTGATGCAGCCAGACCTGCTTGTGTCACTCTCTCCTTCCCTGCTTTAAGCAACCTCATCCTTGCTCGTCTTCTCTTCCTTTCCCTAGTGCACAGGGATGCTCCGTGTGCTCCGCTTCCACTGCTGGAGGGTTTGCTCTTCCCTGATCTTCACCGATTCACCTCCACACCGTTATTCCCTCCCCAGAACCCAGCTGGGCTCAGCTCAGAGGGTGCTGCTGCTCTGGGGTGCTCTAATCTCCTTCCATGTGTTTTGCTAAGATATAATCCTTGCTCCCTTTCTAGCCGAGAGCCCAGCTGAGGTGATGTTCTGTTGAATACTGACTGTGCTCTGAAGGACGTGATTTTGTGATGTTTTACAGTGCTTCATTTGGTAGAAGTAGTGACCTCAACAGTCCCTACATTTCAGCCAGTCGCAATACATCTCTAGCTACCTCACCCACTACCACTGGTTCATCTACCTCACTGGGCACCCCGTGGCAACCTGTCTCTTCCTGCCCCACATCTCTCGGTGTGACCACTACTGCATCAGCCCGCCAGTATACCAGGTAACGGCTCACAGCTGAGATAACACTGCAGAAAGTCAGCATTTGGGTTGGAAGTTTTAGGTTACGGAGTAGATTGTGGATTGGAAGTGGGCTTCCACGCGGGAAGCATTGATAAGCAATCCCAGGATGGTTGTGTTGAACAGTTTCAGTAGTGTGTGTGTGCACCAGCAGGCAGTTAACAGCCATCTGGGACCTTACTTAGCTTCTTCCCTCACTGGAGTGGTCAGTTGTGGCCTCTTGGTACCCTGATAGAGACCGTGTTGTGCTCAGGCTGCTCTTGGGCATTCAGTGTACAAGCTCTTGGAGTTCATTCCTTCTGCTTATTCACCAGCTCCATTTCCTAATCATTTTCGCTACAAACAGGGATGTGAAGACTGTGAATTCCTCCTGCTTTTTCCTCTCCTCATTTACCTGTGTGCTGTTCTCTATGAAACCACAAGTCTAGAGTGAAGAAGATGAGCTCTCAGTGCTCCCTCCCCTTGAGGCGGCTGCTCTGGGTCAGCACTCAAGTTCACTTGCTTTGCTTTCCATTATTGTCTTCTCTATTTCAGAGCCCCTTTCAGGCACCAAACTGATTCTGCTGTAGAGAAACATACAGAGGGCATCTCTGCTAGCACCCCCCTAGGTGTAATCACAAACCGCGCTGTACTGGGCTCTGCTAACAGCATTGCGAATGCCGGCGCTGCCTCACCTGCAGGGAAGGACTTCTCAGCTGAGGAAGCCAGGGAGCGCCGAAGGTCAGTGGGCAGAGTGCCGGTGTGTGTCAGTCCTCCTGGTGCTCAGCTCTGCCGTGGTGGTGATGGTGGGGGTGTAAGGACTGGAACATGGACTTACAGGCTGCTGCCTCTGCTCCAGCGTGAGGTTTTAAACGGGCTCATTGCTGGTTGTAGGTTAAATGGAGTTGTGTGGTTTTCTGTTTGTCTTTTCAGGGTCTCAGCCTTTTTTTCCTCAGCAGGTAGCTACTAATCTCAGTCCCTAATCCCTCTGTGTATAGAGTCATGGAATGGTTTGGGTTGGAAGGGACCTTAAAGCTCCTTCAGCTCCAACCCCTGCCACAGGCAGGGACCCCTTCCACTGGAGCAGCTGCTCCAAGCCCCTGTGTCCAACCTGGCCTTGAGCACTGCCAGGGATGGGGCAGCCACAGCTTCTCTGGGCACCCTGTGCCAGTGTCTCACCATCCCAGGACAGACAGCCCAGTAGCCACTTGCCGCAGGTTCTGTAACATGAATCCCATCTAAAAAGAGCATTGGACTGAGGCTCAGCTGGATAAAATCCATCTCTCTGATTCTGCTCAGCAAAGTTATGTGCCCCAGTTGAGATGTCCTTGCTGCACAAGTCCCATGGATTCCCTTTGCAGTTAGTGGGTGAAAACAACCATTCCTGGAGTGAGTAGATGTGTGGTACAGGGGGTGATCCACACTCTATCAGCTTGCATTGACTTTAAAGGGAGACGTAGTACAGGGACAGAAATCTGCCATCTGCACCCTAGGCTATTGCAGCAGTAGCAGCATTTTGAATTACTCTAGATCTGCTTGTGGTATCTCTTTCTTATCATATGATGATATTTTAAGACTGAGGAAATACAAAGCTGGGGTAGCCGGTGCTCTTCTCAATAGAGATTTGCATTGAAGTACAGAAGGAAATGTGCATTTAGTCTAGAATAGCAAGTGATCTGTATTTCTTCCTGCAAACAGGAATAAACTTCTGCAAAATCCCTCTCTTCTGCTGGCATCAGTGAAAGGAAATGGTGATAAATGAAACCCAGATGAGCTGTGTTGTTTCTGACCAGCAACCAGTTCATGTGGTGTTTTCAGTAATCAGATCCTTCCAAACTCAATAACTTTGTACCTTCCTGAGTGGAGAGAGCACTCTGACGTACGTCAATGGCCTGAAGCCAAAAGATGTGAAAGCAGTAATGGAAATGATCAGCTTGCAAAGCTGAAGGTGGTGGAGCTCCTGAGGAGGGGGGCCAGGATTACCACCTGCTTCTCTTGGCTTCAGCTGCAGCGTGGCCAGGAGGGAAGGTGGCCTGTGCTGTCTGGAGAACACTCACACCTCCAGTGCTGGTGGGCCTTGGGTCCTGGTTTGCAGAGCTAGCACAGGGAGTGCTTTGCTATCACAGGCCTCCAGGTGAGCCACCTTCATCCATGCTGTGCACAGGGACATACTTGGAAATAGCTCCTGGAGTATCTTTGTGAGAACACTTCTGTTAATACTATGGATAAGCTCCTTGTTTCGCTGGAGGGCAGTTGGCTTTAGCATCACATGCAATTGAACTGAGGTGAGCTGCCAAAAGATACTCCGGTGCAAAGTGAGGTTGTGCAGAGGAGGAGCAGAGTGAGGGATGTGCTCTTGGCTCACGCTTCCCGTTTCACACCAGTGTCCCCATTTTGGCAAGCCCAGAATCAAGCTGCAGAAGCTTTAGCTCCACAAAGCCCTCTAGACCTTTGGCACAGTCTGCAGACAGGGAACTTGACTGTGACAGTACTTGCAGATGCCCCAAAGAGCATCTATTAATATTACTGCATTGACATTCCTTGCCAAATCAGTTTCTATAAATACTATAGGAGATCTGTTTGTCCCCTGCATTTTTATTAGAGAACCATCTCCTGTGAATTATGATAATGCAAAGAGAAACACCAGAACAATCCTCCCACCTTCAGTTGATGCTGAGAGGAGGAAAAAGCAGCGATGATGCCTTGTGCTTGTGGGTGGAGGGAACCTTACTTTTATGAATGTGAGCTCCAGCAGCAGGATGTACTTACTGACTGGGGAGCAGCCTGCACCTTTTGAACTAGGAAACATGGACCTAGAGGAACAGGATGGGTCACCTGAATGGGAAAGGCTGATTTTGGAAGGAGACCAAGTCCAGTAGAATAAAACCAACAAGGAAAATGGCAAGCAGTTGTCAGGAAGCACTGCATGGATTTTGGTTCCCACCGGCAGCTGCTGCAGCAGCGTTTGCTCTGCTTCAGTGTTTCCAAAGCTCCAGCTTTCTCTTAGCAACAAAAACATAAACAAGCTTATCATCTAATATTAGATCACAGGGATGTCTGCTAACCTGTGGCCTTAAATTATCTGCATGAAGGCAAAAGGTTAAAGCAGAAAGGATTGCTAGGGCTGGGGAGGAAGGGCTGGGAAGTGCTCTGGGGTGCTGCTTTGCATCCTTTGGTGGCCGCTAACCCTTACACTGACCCATTCTAGTGTTTCATAAACCCACAGACTGGTTTGTGTTGGCAGGGACCTTAAAGCTCCTTCAGTCCCAACCCCTGCCACAGGCAGGGACCCCTTCCACTGGAGCAGCTGCTCCAAGCCCCTGTGTCCAACCTGGCCTTGAGCACTGCCAGGGATGGGGCAGCCACAGCTTCTCTGGGCACCCTGTGCCAGCGCCTCAGCACCCTCACAGGGAACAGCTTCTGCCTAAGAGCTCAGCTCAGTCTCCCCTCTCTTGGGCAGGTTCAAGCCATTCCCCTTGGCCTGTCCCTACATCCCTTGTCCCAAGCCCCTCTCCAGCTTTCCTGCAGCCCCTTTAGGCACTGGAGCTGCTCTCAGGTCTCCCCTTCAGGAGCCTTCTCTTGTCCAGGCTGCCCCAGCCCAGCTCTCTCAGCCTGGCTCCAGAGCAGAGCTGCTCCAGCCCTCGCAGCAGCTCCATGGCCTCCTCTGGCCTCACTCCAACAGCTCCAGATCCCTCTGGTGTTTATTGCCACCAGAGCTGGATGCTGTACTCTCCAGTTTCATCTATGGTGCTTTACCTGCTGCTTGTTTGCCAGCTGAATTGGTCAGCAAACACTCCAGCAGCCGGAAAATGGTGTGAGTCCAGCCTCAGGCTCTTATAAAGCAGAGGAGAGAAGAAGCAGAAAAGGTGGTAAGCGCAGGAGAGATCACTTTGGAGGAACATGATGCAGTTCATCTACCTGCAAATCACCGCCTGGTGTTAGCACCAGATGTCTGGAGGTTCAGCAAGCTGCTGCTGTGGTTATTTACATGCCCAGCTGCCTCTCCCTGTAGCACTGCAGTGCTGTGCTGGTGCCCGGAGCTGGCCTCATGCCACCCTCCAAGTCAATATATTTGCCAGGCAATTTCCTTTTGTTTCTCATGGGTGCTCTGCAGGCACTGATCAACGCTGCTCTTTGCCTGTTCTGATGGTCTCCTGCCAGCGTCAAAGTGCCTCACAATGCAAATGCAGGCTGTCCAGCTGAGCTCAAAGCAGCACTGCCTCTGCTAAGGGTGAATTATGAGTGCGTGGATGCTGTGCCTACCATAGATCATAGAATTGTTGAATGGTTTGGGTTGGAGAGGACCTTAAGATCATTTAGTTCCAACCCCCCCTTCCATAGGCAGGGACACCTCTCGCTAGATCAGGTTGCTCAAATCACATAGACCCTCTTCTGCCTGGTGCATAACCTGCTTGGTTTCCACTTGGTGCAAGCAGGTGATGGGGAACGATGGGGTCGTGCTGGTTGCAGCCTAGTGGATTATCCACCTTCATCTGGGATCACAGCGGCCTCTAGTGCCACCCACAGCCCATCCATAAAGTTCATCCATAACTTTGTGTAGTTTCAGTGCAGGGCGCTGTGATCACTTCTCCTGAGGTTCCTATGCTGCAGCCCCTCTCTAGAGGTTCCTGGAGGCTGCCTGGAGCTGTGTCCCCACTGCATGGAGCGTAGCCCACAGGAGCTCCTGCCAAGCTGGAACGTGCCTCCTGCCACCAGGTAGCTGGTGCTGAAAGGAAGCTCTGGAGGGGCTGAAACCTTTCACGTTCTATGAAGGTTTAGGTTCTCAACAGAGATGGAGAGGCCACCACGCAGCTAAGCCTGTGGCTGGCTGCCATGTGGGGCACAACAGGCTCTGCCTGAGAGCTGAAAGGCACGTCTGTGCCCTCAGTTGTGAGACCGGTTTGAAAGGACACTCCTGAATGTGCAATCTGGCCTGGCTTTGAAGGAATTGGGGTTTTAATTTGACCTTATTCCCCCCTCCCCATGTTTCTCCAACCGCATTCTGCGATTGTGAGTGTTCTTCCTGTTCCTCACAAAGATTCCAGCAAGGTGGTAGCACTTGGCAGCAGACAAGTTGTGAGATAGGAAACACATCCCTCTCTTCCTGGTTTTTGAATGTATTCTGACAGGTTCCTTGGTTACATCCAGAGCAGGACTGAGGTGGGTTTGTGTCCTCAGCAGCCTCAAGGCTGATGCTCTGCTCCACATGGCTCTTGCCCTCCAAAGTTTCCCCTAGAAGCCTTTGCTATTTGCAGAGCATCCACTGCTGTGCAGGGTAAATGTGTCCAGCAAACACTGCTCTCTTCTGCTCCATTCCCAAGAGGAACTGGATTTTCATTCTTCATTCCTACATTCTGAGGATCCAGCTGCTAATTATAGCAGCATATATTAATACTATATTAATAACTGAATCCTCCTCCACCAGTAGTTAGATGAATTTTTGGCAGGTCCTTTCACCTCGTGGTTCCTGTCCTGTCCAAATTCAGAGCATGACTCCTCGAGGGTGAGTGCAGGCACCCAGCATGTCTCTTAACCCTTATCATCAGGCCAAACCATAAGGAACCCTGATCTCTGTCAAAGTTAAACTCTGGGATTTGCATCCAAGGGGTGTTTAAATGTCCCTGGAGAGGAGCTGCTGGAAGAAGCTGTGAGCGTTCTCTCACCACTACCTTGGACTTCTTCAGGGGTGTCTGGCTATAATCCTTGTTACTGACTGACATAGAGCTGAGTGGTTTGAGTTCTCCTGGGAACGGCCCCTGGGGATGCTGTGCAAGGTCCCTGCTCCCTGCCAAAGGATGGATCCCATCCACACTACACAGTGGGCAACAGAAAGTTAAGGGTTCTTCCTCTTGCCAAGGCCTGAACAATCATCTGGCACCTGCTGTTGAAAGCATTTCTGTGCCACCCTTCTGCAGCTAATCTCCTTCAGATAAAGTTGGCCTTATTTTGAAAGGCTGCGGGTGGAGGTGACGTGGGAGGGCAGGAATTCTGCTGCCCCTTGGATTGTCCATGTTGGGAAGAGGCGAGATTGCTCCTGCTCCATCGGAAATCAGGCTGCGGTTTCATTTGGGAAAAGGTCGAGGTGTGGGATGGGGATCACTGGGGCTGAGCCTGGTTTCCTTGGAGGAAGATGAGCAGACGTGGTGCTGTGAGCTCAGCCACCCGCTGACTGCATCCAAGGGCAAGGGGGAGGTTTTGGCATTTGCTTCGTGGGGGGAGCCTGGCTCAAAGCAGGGATATATGCAGGACCCTCCAGGAATGGTCAAGGAAAGGAAGCAGGGACCACTTGAGCTAACCAATGTGAAAGAACTGCAGCTTGACAGCATGGAGCAAGCAAAAGGTAAATCTGCCTTTCCCATCCCTACATGCCAAGTCTGTGTGCAGTTCCTCCCTCCTTACTAACCATAACCCTGGACGTGTTTCACCCATTTAATCCTTGTGTCTACCAGCACATTTGTGTAATGCAGTTCTGCAGCCAGGGTCGGTTCCAGCTGTGCACTGGATGTTCAAGGTTGGGGCATCTCCCAACTTCAACATGTGCAAATACTTCTCTGTGTCCAAACATAGCCATTAAACCGAAGAATGTACCCAGAATATTAGTGAGATACTGTGGTGGTACAACTGAGAGCTAATTTAGCATAAAACCAGCTATTCCCTTACATTCTTTGCTCCACAGCACCGACCCGTGGATGTTCCAGCGGCAGAAGCCAGGCTGCCACCCTGGGTTTTCTATAGGAAAAGGTTTTGAGCAAACTTCATTCATCTTCTGTCCCAGAGAACAGTGGGCACTTGAGATTGACCCAAAGCCACTGCCACATGCTAAGAAATGTCAATCTTAGCTCGATAGGAATGGGAAACCTTGGACGTTGTTAATACTGGTGATGTTTTCAGTAACTCAGTTGGGCTGATCCCTGCTTCTCTTCGTGAAGCTGCTCTCAGCATCTCTTCGGTGGCTGCTTCCACGAGGTGGCGGCCGGAGGCTGCTCTGATGTGCTGCTGTACTTGCCAAGGGAACGCTTCTCCTCAGGCTTCCCTAGTTCAGGAGCTGAACCTTCTTTGTCACCATCAAGTTTTGATTTTATTTTATTCTTTAGCTGCGAAAAGACATTTCCCAGATGTTCAGATTTTGGCCAAGTGAATTAGTTTTGGTTTTCAGGGATTTCTTGCCCTGTCTTAGGCTAAACTGGCTCTGGGGGAAGCTGTACGAGGTCTGCTCAAGGTTGCTTAAAATGTCAAAGTGTGTGGGCTCACTTGAAAATGGGAAAGCAAAACACTGATAGGGGCAGAACACTCCCATCTTTGCCTTTGTTTTGTTGGCAGGAGGGCCCCATCCAACCTGGCCTTGAGCACTGCCAGGGATGGGGCAGCCACAGCTTCTCTGGGCACCCTGTGCCAGCGCCTCAGCACCCTCACAGGGAACAGCTTCTGCCTAAGAGCTCAGCTCAGTCTCCCCTGTTCTGGCAGGTTCAAGCCATTCCCCTTGGCCTGTCCCTACAGGCCCTTGTCCCAAGCCCCTCTCCAGCTTTCCTGCAGCCCCTTTAGGCACTGGAGCTGCTCTCAGGTCTCCCCTTCAGGAGCCTTCTCTTGTCCAGGCTGCCCCAGCCCAGCTCTCTCAGCCTGGCTCCAGAGCAGAGCTGCTCCAGCCCTCGCAGCAGCTCCATGGCCTCCTCTGGCCTCGCTCAGCAGTATTCCTGCTTTCCAACATATCTGCCTCCCTTAAAATAAACAGGCATCCCCAAAAGAACTCCTCCTGATCTCAGTTGTCCTAAATGGCTTCATTAGCTCTGAAACTTCAGCCCTCGAAGCATCTTCTATAACCTCAATCATTTAAAAGCTTCCAATCCATGTGCTGTCTCCCCCAGCTCCAAACTCTGAGTTCTTGGTAAGTTCCAGTGCTGTACTTTATTGTTCTGGCAGAGACAATACGGAGCCCCCCAGGCTGAGAGCAAGCAGGGCCATGTTCTCACCAAAGGAGCATCTCTGCCTTGCAGCAGATGGGAAGTCACACACCAAATCAGCAAGAGCTGGATGCTGGAAGTACTCTTAGAGCATCAGTTGCTGTATGTATAACCTCAACCCATTGTAAACATCCCATCAAAGCGTGAGTTCTGAGGAGGGACAGAGGGTACTTCTTGGATTTACAAATGACAAAGATCACAAGTCTCTTAATCTCTTGGATCAGCACCTGAACATGTTGAGTGAAGCAAAGCTGTTGCAAATACCCAATGTAATCTTCTGTTCTTAACGTGCTAATCATGTTGTAAACAGATGATTGAAATGCAGAGCTTTAAACTTCCCAGAGTTGAGAACTCACAGTCTGAATTGAAACACAGCAGCTCACAAGAGCAGGATCTCATTATCCCTCTGTCCTCAGCTTATCAAATAACTCAGCATTGGCTGGCTCTGTCTCCCCATTCCCAGCTCCAGCGCTTGCAGAGTGTGATGTGTTGTCCTTCTCTCCTGCCTGTCAATGGTCTTCCCAAATGATAGCCAGCTTTTCATGGCAGTGTCTTTGATGAGTTCTGTCAGTGCTGTGGCCTGATGCTCAGAGCACATTAGCACAGGTGATGAAACACGATGAAACACTGAAACCTGTCTCTTGCTGGGATGCGAGAGCAGCAGAGTTTCCTTTTCTGTCTCCGTGTGCTTGTCAAGGATTGACTTGTTGCCTGGCACATACTTTATTATCCAACTTAAGGAACTGTATTTTGGGAGCTGCTGTCAGCATTGTTGCCTGCAGAACTCGCACTTGCTTCTCTTTCCTCCCCACGCTTAGAGAGAATTCCTTAGCCAATGGCAAATTTCCAGCTTGTAGGAATGCTGTACTTTTCCAGTTGTTTCCAGGGGAACAGTATCAGTACTTGATGATTTGCTGGGGTTTTTTTTCTTATCCTCCTTTTTTCAGTGTCTGTATATATATATATATATACACACCTATATATAACATCCATATAAATGTATATGGATATAAGTAAGAGCAATAGAGATATATGATGAAGATATAAAATCCTGACATGTTTTGGATAGTGATATTGTACTTTAAGAACAGCAATTTCAACCATTTTTGAGTCTGAATATCTGTGTGGCTTTCAGTGTGCAGGAAACCAGACCTGGGCCTGGCTGCCCTTACCCATATTGTCTGTCCTGGCTTCCAAGAAGGCTGTCACTGTGGTTTCCAGCCTGGTGAGTGTGGTTCAGACTCACTCCTGAATCACAATATTCAGGCTGAGATGGCCCATGGAGCATCTCCTGCTCATGGCAAGCTTTCCTCTTAGAAGAGCCACATTCGCAGCTCGTGTTCTGACTGTGCTGGCCGTGGCAATGTGGGTTTGTTGGAGGAGGACCCGGTGGGGATGGAGGGAACCCCTTGTCAGGAGCTCTGTACTTCTTGGAGAAATTCATCATCTGTTCTTGTTACCTGGGCACCAGTTAATGGAGGATTGTCATTCCTTGTCCTGCATCATTCACCCTTTACTCTGGAGGGGGTTCTTTTTTCCCTCTGGCAAAGGATCTCCAGCACGCAGTTATGCTCTTGTGGTTTACAAGCTTGTATATCCAGGCTTACCACTGCCCTGCTTTGAATCTGTCCTTCTATTAGTATTTTCTTGCAGCTCCTTTTGCCTTGAGATGGTGATGAGCAGTTGGGATCCGTCTTGTGTCAAGCTGACCTGATTCAGAGAATCCCAGACAGGTTTGGGTTGAAGGGACCTTAAAGCTCACCCAGTTCCAACCCCCTGCCACGCACAGGGACACCCTCCACTAGACCAAGCTGCTCAAAGAGCCAACAGAGACAATAGGTGTTTCCTTGAAAACAGGAAGGAAATGGGAACCGGATTCATTATGCACTTCCCAGCTTTTTTCCAGCTAATGCGCAAATCAAAAGCCTATAGCTCTCGTGTGGCAGCAGGACAAGGTCTCTGCCTCTGGAACTCTAAGCTACAGCAGTGCTTCTGCTGGCTCTCACGTATACATCCCTCCCAATTTATATTCTGCTGCTTGTACTTGCAACCAAAACTCTGGGGAGGATCTGTTCTTGCTTTCTGCATGCCTTGACCTCAGCACCATGGCTGCTCTGGTGTCAGGTATTCCTCAGAGGAAGCTGATGGTGAGAAAACACAACACACAGGACCATTGCAGCTCCACTTGGCTCGTGTGATCCTGGCTTGAATGAGTAGGATGCCACAGACACTGCACTGGAGCAAGTGATGGGTTTCTTGCAAGCACCATTAACCCCACAGTGGGTTGTTCGCCGAGCGCCTCGTGCCCCATTTGCTGCCTGTGCCTGCAGCTTGCTGTGCTCTGCAGTTTTTCTGCTTTGGAGAGCAGGGTATTGCTCTCCCCCCATCATCCAGCCGTGCTCTGTGGCTGCAGCACACTTGTCATCTCCTTGCAGTGAATGTGTTCTCTATTTCTTCCATCCCATTTAGCACGCTCTGCTCTCTTAACAGTCAGCTTGTAAGCAGAGCGAAGCATCAGCTACAACTGTAAAATCTGCCTTTCCCCTCCCTCCTCCCCAAAGGTAAAAAAATAGCAAACACACCAAAAAACCCCATCAAGCAGAGCAGAAATGTGATTGAATTGCTGGTGTGGAGGCTTGGGTTTGCATCTGAAATAGCTTTACAGCCCAGCCACCTCCTTTCACCACCAGGAAAAGGCTGTGGCTGCTTACTAGGAGAAAGCAGCCGTGTCCCTGTGCAAAGACTTGTTTCCCAAAATTCAGTTATCTCATGCCTGGAAAATGGCTTTGGGTGAGCTCCAAGAAGCGGGGATTGGGTAAATGGAAGGAAACCAGAAGTCAGCAATGGATAAAGGCTACAGCCCAGTTGAGCCACTGGGACGTGCAGAACGGGCTCTGCTGGAGGCTAAGTCACTGTTGGACACCCAAAACTGCTGCTGTTTGACCATGTTTGTGGTTTTATGTAAACCCTGGGAGAGCCAAGGACAATGGAGGGAGAGACACAAATGGTTCTAGATGATCTTAAGGTCCTTTCCAACCCTAACTATTCTATGATTCTATGTCCTGCTTTCTCCATACACTCCTCAACACAAAGCTGTGGCTAAACCATGAGATGAGGGGAATCCCTCATCCCAGCAGACCTGCCCCATTTGACCCAGCTAGGCTGTTCCCTATGGATTTGCCAAACCTCGGTTGAAAGCGCCATGGAAATCTCATTTGCCCTCTGGTGCAGGGGAGTTCACTGTGATTTTCTCTGTGTACAAAAGTCCTTCAGGTGCTGTCAGCGTGACCCTGTGTTGCTCAAGCATTCCAGGAGTGTTCCTGAGCACCTCTATGAGCCCAATTCCTCCTCAGGCAAGGGCAGGTCTCATCTTTCCACCTCTTATTCGTATGCTGTGTAACTCCTCCACACCTCTGTCCTTGTATGTGATGTAAATGCATTGATTCAAAGCTGTTGCCCACCTCAGTTGGTTACAAATTCACTTGGTTTATATGTTCCAGGCACTATTTATTTTCTCTTACTACTCCTCTGAACTTCATTTGCAGTGCATTCTCCCAATGCCTCCTTCCTGCAGGCAGCTTATTACTTCTGGCTGCTGTACAAATAGCAGCTATTCGGCTTGTGTCAAAAGCAGCAGCAAATGCTCATTGTTTCCTTAATGTGCCATTACCTGGGTAGCCCACGTGCACTGCATAAAAACTTGTCTGCAAACTCAGCTTTCACTCATCAAACAGCAGCTTTTCTGCTTAGGAAACAGCCTGTTCCTGGGAGGCAATCTGCCCCCTGTATTTCACACACTTCCCATGCTGGTGTATCCATCACAGCTAGTGTGGCTGTCGGGATAATCAATGGGAAGAAATGAGCTCCTCTGCAATGCACTCACATGATCCATGCTGGAGGCTCTCTCTGAAGGTGATAAATGGCACCGTGGAAGTGCAGTTCTGTATCTCCATCACAGCTGGCTCCCCGAGCAGGATTCTCTCCTCCACAAGTCTGCAGTGAGGGGCATCGATCCTGCACGCTCTCCTGTGCTCTCTGGAGATCAGGGGAGTTTGGGGGGGTGATTTATGAGGTCGAATACTTACACCAGTTTGAGGTGAGAAGACCTAACCCACAACACCAGAAGATGTGAGGTGACCAGCTCCCATGGAGGTACCTCCAAACAGTCCGAGGAACCCCTGCTCACTGTGGAGTGCACAGCTAAATGAGTGCGGAGCACTAGATGGAGAAGGTGGATAAAAGTCATCATGGTAGATGGTTTTAGCATGATCCAGGTGATATCAGTGTTGATAACCCTTCTCATAAATGTTTTAACATACTGCATCAGATGCAAAACCTGTTCAGCCTGCTAACTCTTCCATGCAAGTGATCAGTAGTGGAGAAGCAGGAAAAGAATCCAAGGGCAAAGTAATCTTATTCCTTAATAGACCTTCATTCCTTAATAGAAGTTCATCCCTTGCTTGGCTAATTGTTCTTTGACCCTATCTAGACCTCTGATACTCTGTTAACCTGTGCCAGGGATAGACCTACAAAAGAACGTTTCAGGCACCTTCATCCTTGCACAGTGAGCCACTGGTAATGATCATTCCCTATTCACCAGGCTGAAGAGTCCAGTCTAATTAATCTTTCCTAAGAGGGAAGCTGCTCCACCGGTATGGAAATCAGACCGATCAGAGCAGTGCTGGGTTCCTCTCCAGTTCCTCCTCAGGCAGTGCCAGGGCAGAGAGCTTGGTTTATGCATTTTCCTGTGCATGATTCTGTTGGAATCTCGCAGGTTTAATGCAGCCTGGTGGTGACCAGCTCTGCATCTTAACCAAGGGGGTTTCATGCTTTATTCTGGAGGTGTGAAGGTCGTTTCTTTCATTTCATGGCTTTTTTCAAGGTGCTTTGTCTCTACAAGGTGCCTGCCATGCAGCAGGTTTCCTGGCACAATGGGTTTCATATTGATGAAGACAGCAGATTGCAGGAATATGATCATGAATATAATGACAGGAAGGAGGGTCTGAGGAATGTGCCAGTGCAGGATTTGTGTTCCTGAGATCTTTATCTGAATGAGAGGTGGTTCCTGTGGGTTGGTTTATTGTTTTTCCTAATACTGCAATGGCACATAATGGAGCAAATCACATAGGGAATAGTTGCACCTTTTTGAACAGGACATGTCCAGCACTAAAGAGTTTATTGAGAGCCTCCAGGGAAAATGTCATTTGTGTATCATAGACTCCCAGGAAAGTTGTCCCAAAGCAGAAGGCAGCAGTCCAAGGTAGATGGAGGTGAAGTTCTTTTTGTCCATATAGCAGAGAGCAATAGCCCAGGAGGTGGCAGAGGCAGGAGCACAGAGCATCTGCTTTCAGTTTAACCTCTTCTTGCCCCTTTTCCTTTTTCCAGGTCATATCTGACTCCGGTGCGGGATGAGGAAGCAGAATCCTTGAGGAAAGCACGATCCAGGCAGGCCCGGCAGACCCGCAGGTCCACACAGGTAAGGAATGGAAATACTCATGTTTGTGTGTAGGACAAAGAGAGCTCAGGAATAGAGAGGCAGGATTTCCTTGTACATTGTGCTTAGGACAAGGGGCTTGGCTTGCACTCACAGGGTGTTGGAGAGGTTCTGGCCAACGTTCCTGCAGGGAGTTATTACAAAACACTCCCCAAGCACACACAGGCTGTGTTTTGGAGTTCTCATTTCTGCAGTATACCCACTTTGTAATGTGTAGCTTGATCATGTGTGCTTGGGTTGCTTTGAGTCAGTGCTGATGCCAGTATGCTGCTAAATGTGTTCAAGGCAGCAGAATCCCTCCTGTTTGCATAGAGATAAAGCATTAGCCTGGCCAGGCAGAGCATTTCAAACTGACCTGGATGATCTGGAATGGAAACGTGCACATTTAGCACTTCTCTCTTGGACTTCCTCTGCAGGGTGTGACCCTGACGGACCTTCAGGAGGCTGAAAGAACCTTCAGCCGGTCCCGGGCAGAGCGGCAAGCGCAGGAGCAGCAGAGTGGGACAGCCGAGAGCACCGAGCCTGCTGAGGACAGCAGCGAGAGGCAGGAGACGCGCTCGTGGTGGAGCAGGAATACGGATGAGGAGGTGATCCTCCTGGCCTCAGTTCTCAGTGTTTCGGAGCTAATGAAGCCATTTAGGACAACCGAGATCAGGAGGAGTTCTTTTGGGGATGCCTGTTTATTTTAAGGGAGGCAGATATGCTGGAAAGCAGGAATACTGCTGAGCGAGTCCAGAGGCCACAGAGATGATGCTGGAGCAGCTCTGCTCTAGAGCCAGGCTGAGAGAGCTGGGCTGGGGCAGCCTGGACAAGAGAAGGCTCCTGAAGGGGAGACCTGAGAGCAGCTCCAGTGCCTAAAGGGGCTGCAGGAAAGCTGGAGAGGAGCTTGGGACAAGGGCCTGTAGGGACAGGCCAAGGGGAATGGCTTGAACCTGCCCAAGAGAGGGGAGACTGAGCTGAGCTCTTAGGCAGAAGCTGTTCCCTGGGAGGGTGCTGAGGCGCTGGCACAGGGTGCCCAGAGAAGCTGTGGCTGCCCCATCCCTGGCAGTGCTCAAGGCCAGGTTGGACACAGGGGCTTGGAGCAGCTGCTCCAGTGGAAGGGGTCCCTGCCCATGGCAGGGGCTGGAGCTGGAGGAGCTTTGAGGTCCCTTCCAACCCAAACCATTCCATGATTCTATGATAACACTGAGGATTGGTAGCTCACCTCAGCAGGCTGCAGGAGGGATGTGGGTATATAGGTGTTGGAGCTCCTTTGTTCTCCATTGGGAATTTTACTTTTCTGTCTCTTGCCAGAAAATGAAACCATGTAGATCACCAGAAGTGGAGTGAAAAGGCTAATGATAGAAACGTGGCCTGGATCCATCCTTGCTGTGCAGACTCGGCTAAGGCCCTGGGCTCACATTTTTCCATGTGCTCTGTGTGTAATGGAAAGCCAAAGAGAGCAGTTTTCTCCCCCTGCCTTCTCTTCTGGTTTTTCACTCTAGATCTTTCATTTCTATTAGGTAACTTATTTGTCCTGCCATTGGCTGGAAGGACAAAGAGGTTGATCCCAGACTTTCCCATTCAGGGAGGCTGCTCCCACACTGAGCTGTGCAATGCTTTTAACACCCATCCCCATCTGATGGAGTGAACCTGATCTGGTGGATGGAGGCCATCACTCCCAGCAGCAGTGAAGAAAACATGATGCTCAAAAAGATTACCAAGTTCCCTGAACTCCCACATCTGCTCGTTCCTCTTCATCCCACTTACTTGCTGTCATGGTTCTCTCTTTACAGACTGTCTACCGGCGATTAAGGTGCCCAGTGCAACCAGACAAACCTACAACACCTCTGTCTCCTTCAACATCAGCACCTCTCCTTTATACAAGTTCATACCTGACTCGAACAAATAAGTATCTAGGTCTTGACCCTGTGAACCCAGCAGACTTCAGAGGTGCAGCCACAGAGATGGAGAAAAATGGTACGTATCCAGAACAGGCATTTTCATGAGGTTTAGAACTTTCCATGTGTACAGACAGGGAGAATAAGTTTACTTGCTATTCTGAGGGCAGCAGAATGGGGAGCTGCCACCTCACAAACCACATGCTATTTGTTTAAATGGAAATCCTAGCATAGGATACATCCTATTGTAACAGAGGGATAAAGGGATGTTTTCCATTTTGCATAAGTAAATGAGATAGTAATCCATGGAACATTTTAGTGATTCTCCTACTACTTTACTCCAATACGAGCAGGTCAGGATGATTAAGGGAGAGCTGACAGCCAGGGTAACCTCTGATGAAGGAAGGAGTGCAGGTAACAGATGTAGTAGGGCACCAAGCTTCCATTTCATTTGGTTTAATAACTCCTTTGTAATATAACGCAAGCCAAGATGACCTTGATCAGCTTGAAAAGAACCCCAGTACCTTAGCAAAAGCACGGATGTAAATCATGGAAACCAAAGCAGTCTTTCTTTGCTTGGCCAGAGTGTGAAGATCAGGATTTGGACGACAGATCTCCGAACAAACAGTCGATCCGGGAGAGGCGGCGGCCAAAGGAGAGGCGAAGAGGCACCGGCATCATCTTCTCAACAAAAGATGTAAGTTTGAGTTCCTTACAGAAGAGAAACTCATCCTGTAACATTCCAGGTAAATTTCCTTCCAATTCCAAGCTTCATGTTTTTTCCCAAGGCAGTTCAGTTCCCATTAGTCCTTCCCTGTCGGTGTCTGTTTGTCTGGCTTGTCAAACATGCATGTCCAGATGGCATTGCATCCTTGTCTGGCCCATGCAAAACCCAAGCAGTAGGTTCTAGACGTCTGTTCTTGGGCTGTCAGTCCATGTGGCCCTTGCAGAATTGTGAAAAAGCCCACATGGGAGAAGAGAGCTCAGAACTCCAGGTTCTTTGGGCATCACAACCCACTGCAAGTGGGAATCTGAGCCCAGACTTGGCTGTGCTTTAGGCCTCCTAGAAGGAAGACAATGAGGAGTAACACCTGTGTCTGGATCCCCTGCCCAGCACCAGAAGAGCTGTGTTGTGGTCCATTCTCTTAGTCCTGGTTTCAAAAGGATTTCTTCAGTCTGAGGGAAGAAATCCAGCCCTCCAAACCCTGCACAGAGACTCAGGGAGGAAAACAGATCACGTCTTTCAGGAGAGAATATCCTGAAATCACGGTTGAGAAGTCTGCAAGAGATCTATGGACACAGCCTCCCTTACACACCTCAGGGGAAGAGGCTTCCTGCTCAACACAATGAAAAACCCCCTGTGGCAAGAGCAGATAGTTGGAGTTAAGACAAGTTGAATGGCTCTGCTGGAAGCCTGGGGATTTCTATTGAAAGACATGCTGCAAAACCCCTTTTGGTTATTTTCAAATGATTTTTACATCTTTTTTTTTCTTGCATTCCAAATATAATTATTTTTTTCTTACTATTGTGTTTTCCATCTTGCCCAGTTGTCTGCTGGGTCACTGCAGCAGCATTCCCAGCTTCAGAGCAGAAGGCAAATTGCTTCTCAGAGTTACAGTTCATTTCCCTGTTGTGTCTATAGGAAACTGCAGCTACTACTTCTGAAGTACCCCGAGTTCACTATGGGTGATGTGATGCCGTGGTGGTTTACCATTGCTCCATGAAAGCCTGGAGCTGTTCCAGAGAGGAGTGGGTTACAGAAAGGCTGTGTAAGGGCAGGCTGGCTGGGATGAGCAGGCTTTCCTCCTGGAGGGGAGGATATTCTTGGAAAGTCAATATTACGTCAACACTTCAGACATACAACCTTCCCAAGTGTCATGTGTGTTCCCTAAGTACATTAAGGGGTGTTCCTCCTTCTCCTACTGACTCTGGAGGAGCATTCACATTGCAGTTACTCAAGAGAGCTATGTCCTTAGTACCAAGGTCTTCTAAATGGCCATTAGGTGCCAAACCTGATCTGATTATCAGCCAGAAGTATTTAGACAGGTTTTCTTTTGACAGAAGCATTGACATCAAATCATAAACAATACGTTATCTTCCTGTCATACAATCTGGTTGTTTCCAAGGCTGCCTAATTACAACGTTTGCTTTTCATCCTAGGATGGTGATGAAGTTGATGGAAATGAGGAAGTGAAGGAAACTCGGGTAAGTGAAAACATGCACTTGAATAGCTGGTGTTTCACTCTTGCATGCTGGTGGCAAGAAGTCTTCTATGGCTTGACTCTTGTTTATACGAGAGGTTCAGGCTCTGGTCAGGAGCTGAGTATGAACCAAGAGGTAGTTCTGAGTAGCAAACTGGTTACTGATTCCTCATCTGAACCCCAATCACCCCAGTGCAGAGGTTTTGGACAGTGTCTTCTGTATCTTGTCTCCTTGTTGGGTTTGGTTTCTTGCAGGAAATGGTTTCAGTGAGCAGCACATCAGAGATGGTTCATTGTTCCCTGTTCTTGCCTCAGAGCTGTCAAGTTCCTTTTTTCCCTTTTATAATAATTACTGAGTCCTTCCAAACTGCTTTGGTTTCTTTTGGTTTTGTCTGTCTTCGTCTAAAACCACATTTGAGGCTGACAAGATGACTTACTCTGACAACACTAAAGCTGAATACATGTCCAGAGTGTTAGAGCATGATACGCAAGACCTGGGGAAAATAAGCAGATTGAAGGTTGCTCAGGGGTCACTGTGCTTGAATGATGTTTAATCTGTGCCAGAAAACGTTGAACTTGCTGGAGCCTTTCCCTGTACTTTTCCCTTCAGTAGAGTGATTGAAACCTTGTTTTGTCAGAATTAACCGGTTCTTTGCTGAGAATTGTCAGTAATGCTCTTCAGAGTGCATTTTTGGTTTTCTCTTTGCAATACTGCGAGGCCAGAGGAGGCCATGGAGCTGCTGCGAGGGCTGGAGCAGCTCTGCTCTGCAGCCAGGCTGAGAGAGCTGGGCTGGGGCAGCCTGGACAAGAGAAGGCTCCTGAAGGGGATACCTTAGAGCAGCTCCCAGTGCTCACATGCTCTGTGCAAGTCTCCTGTTTCCTTACACACCCCACATACATTAGAGCCCAGATTAGGCTCTCCTTGCACTCTTCTGGTGCTGCTTTTCCCATTCTTCCACTCCTCTTGTTTTTATCCACTTTCCAGTTCATTGTCTTTACTGCATGCCTCCAGCCTCATGTCACTTGGTCAGTCTTCCCATTTTACATCCAGATCAGAGAGATTTCTGCCCTGCTGACTGGCCAGCACTGTGGCAAGAATCATGGAGCAGCTCCTTGCTTTTTGTTCTGGTACCAAGCAGGAAGTGTGATTAGTAATCACTAATTCATCAATAATAATGCTCATTCTGGAATGGTGATTGCCACCATCCCAGTTGTGAGCTTGAACATACTGAAGCGTTCGCTTGGGTTGCAAATCCCCACAGACTCTCCTGGTTCTATGTGAGCAGTTAGTTGTTTTCTTCCTCCAGTGTTTGTATCTTGGCTGATAGTAAGATTTTCATGGGAGCCAGAAAAGGCCCTGCCTGAATTCCCTCTTCCAAGCTCTGTGGTGCTGGAGTTTAGCAAAGGAAAAGGTAAAGGCCGTATTGGAAAAAGAAGCAGATACATCTTGATCTAATTCTCAGAAGTGGATGTACTCTTTTGGCTGAAATTTAGGAGCACCAGCATGGGAAAGCAGCCCAGAGGCTCTGGCTGAGGTTTAGGCAACTGCAAGCAGTCTGGTAATGGGATGGGTCAGGCAACCTTCATGTGTTTGCTACCAGCCCCGCCTTTCTCCTTGTGATGCAGCCTGCTTGGATGCGCTGTGGAAAGTTGGAAGAGCAGACAAAGTTTTATTGTGGAATAAATGTTCAAGGGCACAGGGACTTGAGCTGGAAAAAGCCTCTGGGAAGCAGCTTTAGGAGAGTTTTGTGCGGGATTCCAATGGGGAGGGTATGGGAAGGAAAGAGCCTTTGTTCAGTGTGGGGGGACCTGAGCTCAAACCAGAGGTGGAGGAAAAAGTCTGGCCACAGTCTGGTCTCTGCTGTGCAGAAAGGAAAACCTGCAGGAGTCTGAAGGGTTGAGCTGGAACCAGACTGAGCAGGGTGAGATGCCTGGCGTTAGGAGAAACCTTCCTGTTCTCAAGGCACTGACTGAAATACCAGTGAGAATTCAGTCGTGGGGCCAGGGAATGAATGCCGCATCCCTGGAATCTGTGCTGCCCCATCCCTGGCAGTGTTCAAGGCCAGGTTGGATGGGGCTTGGAGCAGCTGCTCCAGTGGAAGGGGTCCCTGCCCATTTCAGGGGGTTGGAACTAGATGAGCTTTAAGATCCCTTCCAATTCCAATGGTTCTATGACTTTGGGATGTTCTGTTTCTCTCACCTGTTTTGCTTTTAGTAGCGTTTTATCTTCCAGTCACTCCCCATTGTGATCACAGTGCTCATCTTTTTGACAAGATGGATTTGACCAACAGCTAGAAAGATCAGTCAGGGCTTTAGCCTTTTGTGCCACTGCCAGCCTATGTGTTTGGGACCCGAGGGGTCCTGGGGACCCCCTCAAGGCCACACTTCTGTTGCCCTCACTCCCTGTGGCCGCGGGCTGAGGACGTTCCCCTGGGCTGTCTTTTTAAGCTCAAGAAGGCTCTGAGCCCTCCACTTTCTGGGCTGCCGTTGCCTAATAAGGTAAGGTATGTCCTCAGGGCCCACGCTGTTTTGCTGTGATACAGGGAAAGTTGACTACTAAACGGGAGCAAAATAGGTGAATGTCTTTGCTGGCTGATAAGAAAATACAACCTTTTAATCCAGACAGCCCTTATGGTGCTGTTCCTCCTGTACCTGCTTGCTGCAGACCAGGGTCCTTCCTGGGCTGTAAGGGAACAGGTATTTTCCCTGGGTTTTACTCTTGGATCCTTAGTTCCAGCACAGACAGGGGTGAGGATGGGGGGGGGAAGCCATCTGGCCCACAGCCAGGTCATGTAGATGGGACTGTGCATCACTGGCATGAGTACAGCTAACTTATGGAGCATTGAATTAGGTGCAGCATCAGGCTGGGAGAGATGGGCTACGGTTAGTCCTGGTGATAAACAAAATGCTCTAGTGGGCACACATTGTGTATGCTGTGGGGAAAGGAGATCTTTAATACCTGTATAACAGTGAGCAATGTAACATAGCAGAAAAGTGCTGCAGGAGCTGCCATGGAGCTTTAAACATGAACAGGTTTATCATCTGGGCTGCCCTGGGTATCTTGGGAAGTGAAGGGGGACGACAGTACAGAAACCTGCATTCATTCCACAGATATCCCTATGGAAAATGTTCACATCTGCACAGAGGATTTGCCTTGTGCCTTCTCCAGCCCAATTTGCTTGCGTTGGTTTCTCTCAACCTCCGTGTTTTGCGAGGGTGTCAGACTTGCTGTCTGCTGTCCCTCTTAAAACAGCATTTCAATCTCCAGTGCGGCTGCTCAGTTCCTATTTACAGCTCTGGGACAGTGCATTGTTTGTGCTTGAAGGCAGCAGTGGACTGCAGGGTGGCAGCTAAATGTGTTCAGGTTAATTCCTCTAATTCACCAAGCTGCTGAATTAAGAGGCTGTAATGTGAAGCAGTGCCCACGATGGGGATGAGTAACACAAAACCAGCTCAAATCCCATCTGTGAGTCCCGGGAAGACGAAGCAAACCAGCGAGTCCTCCAGGAATGATTTACAAGGTCACAGACTCCTAACTATTTAAGGTAACTTTAACTTCTTGTTTAGTCAATTACTCTCCCCACTTCGGTGTGCTCCAGGGTGACTGATCATTCCCAGTTGTCAGCGAGTGGGTTCTGCTGAGGCGCTGGAGCTGGGCTTAGCAGCGCACCCGATACCCACTGGAACCCTTGGCTCTTGCTGGCATTGCTGGGAGGCCTCTGCAGTCACTTCAAATTATCCCATTTCACCCCAGGGCCCTGTCCCTTTGCCGACATGGCAGCTGTCCCGCAGGTGTCCCAGGATCCTTTTGCTTTCTTCCCGGAAGGAACTGGGAGCAGTGTGATGGGCAGGGTGGCAGCAGAATCAGTGCAGCTCCAGTGTAGCTGAATGCAGCATGGCCCACAAGACAGTGCAGGTAACATTCAGTGGCTGTTCTAAATGCACTTCTGAGGAGCAGCCTTGCTCCCTGGAATGTAGCCCAGAGACAGACTAAACCTCACTATTGTTTTATGTCTAATTGTGTTTATAATTTTTGACTTTTTAAAGCTTCAGAGCATATGTTTGTGCTCACACATGTAATGGAGCATCACACTAGTTTCTGTTTGAAACTGTCAAACTCTATCTCATCAGGACAGTCAAGATTATGGAAAGGAAAAACCTCTCTGCATGTAGCAGGTTCTCTGCACCCTGAGGAGCTGATGATTTTACTTTGTTGTCAGTTCTCCAGCAGGCCGCAGGGAGGATGTTTCTCCTGATGGGATTGAAGACACCTTATAGAATCATAGAATCCCAGCCTGGTTTGTGTTGGAAGGGACCTTTTAAAGCTCCTCCAGCTCCAACCCTGCCAGGGGCAGGGACCCCTTCCATGGAGCAGCTGCTCCAAGCCCCTGTGTCCAACCTGGCCTTGAGCACTGCCAGGGATGGGGCAGCCACAGCTTCTCTGGGCACCCTGTGCCAGCGCCTCAGCACCCTCACAGGGAACAGCTTCTGCTTTACACCTAACCTCAACTTTCCCTGTTTCAGTCTGAACCCATCACCCCTTGTCCTCTCACTGCAGTCCCTGATGTAGAGCCCCTCCCCAGCATCCTTGTAGCCCCCTTCAGACACTGGAAGCTGCTCTGAGGTCTCCATGCAGCTTCTCTTCTCCAGGCTAAACAGCCCCAGTGCTCTCCACCTGGCTCCATACAGGAGCTGCTCCATCCCCTGATCACCCTCGTGGCCTCCTCTGGACTCGCACCTCAACAGCATGTTGAGGACACCAGAAAAAAGCCCTCCATGTGTTGGATGTGCTGGATTAAGATCCCTGTGTACAGCAGTAGATGTCTGGGCAGCCCTCTGGGGCATGGCTGTCTGCCTTGGAGAAGGGAGGAATTGTGCAAGGGAAGATGACTTCAGCAGGCACAGCTGGAATGGATCCTACTCAGTCCTTGCCTTCCAGTCCATCTCATCAGGGTGCTGGTGGGTGCTGCTTTGTGGCAGGGCCCCCATGAGGCCAACAGGCCCTGGTGCCTGGCTGTGCCATGCAGAATGGTGCAGTCCTGTGTTTTAAGTAACAAATGATTTCTCTCCCAGTTAGGCTTAGAAGGAGTGAAAAGCAGAGGCTGTATTGCCAAATGGCTAACAAGGAATTGAAGAGTAATCTGAATTTGTTTGGAATACTGAAGTCAAATTCCTTGACAATAAAATATCCTTTAGAAACTAGCACTGTAGGGAAAATTGTGTGTTCCAGCAATGCAAGTTTTGTCCCCCTTGTCTTTAAAAGGTCACTTTTTGTTCTCAGTTTATATCCTCCCACATGCTTCTCTTCAGAAAAAAGCCTCATCTTTGGAAAGTCATTGTTAGGTTTTTGCTCTTGGATATGGAGTTTCCCAATGAGAAATAACTGTTTGGCAGAAGCTCCTTCATTCTTTCGAATGTCAAGATGTAGACTCCTTCAGCAGGAATTTCTCACCAGCTTTGCTTCAGTTCCAATTTCAGCACTTTTCTGTTCCTCATTATAGCAGGTACCCAGCATGTAGCTAATGCTGGGGGGAATCCGAAGCATGGGGGTCCATATATGTAGGCTTATTTTCATTGCTCCTGGATGTCCTCATTGGGAATGAACACAACCTTCTGCTGTTGAAGGATGGCCAGAAATAGGGCTGGAGCATAGCTGGATAGCAATGTGTTGAAGTTATGCATTAGTTTGGCCAGTGGCACTAGAATATTGCTTTGTGTTAGCGGCTGCTTCCACAGACCAGGCAACAGAAGGGGTTTACAGCCGTGGTGTGGCCAGGGCGGGTGGGAGCTATGGATGATCCTATGAATTTAGATAACAAAACTGGGTCAGGACTGTTGTGAGGGCCTCGAGATTTCTATTTCTCTGTGTCATATTTTGGAAAGTCCCTCAGCTTGAAATAGCTGTGTTTCCATCTGGTTCTTGTTTTAGTGCTGGCTTGCTCCCTTACCCTGACATGGCCTGTTAATAGCCCTGCAAGTTTCTGCTGCATCCCTCCTTCCTAACTCGGCGTGTTTTGGTGCTGCTGCGTCCCCTGTAAAGGAGCTGGGTCGGGAAGAAGGAGCTGGTCCCTAAACACCTGCAGAGTGCAAATGCTGAGCAGCTTCCACTGGAAAACACTTTGTTCTAACGCTGCTTTATCCTTAGTGGTAGTTACTGGGTGAAGTCACCTGATTTTTGCTGGGAGCGTTGCTCTACACTGGAATTCTGAGTGCACAGTGAAAAACAGCTCTCTGGATCAATCATGCTGCTTCTTTTGAGCAGAATGTGGTATTGAAACGCGGTATTCCAGCACCAGAGGGACGTGGAGCTGTTGGAGCGAGGCCAGAGGAGGCCATGGGGATGCTGCGAGGGCTGGAGCAGCTCTGCTCTGGAGCCAGGCTGAGAGAGCTGGGCTGGGGCAGCCTGGACAAGAGAAGGGGAGACCTGAGAGCAGCTCCAGTGCCTAAAGGGGCTGCAGGAAAGCTGGAGAGGGGCTTGGGACAAGGGATGTAGGGACAGGCCAAGGGGAATGGCTTGAACCTGCCCAAGAGAGGGGAGACTGAGCTGAGCTCTTAGGCAGAAGCTGTTCCCTGGGAGGGTGCTGAGGCGCTGGCACAGGGTGCCCAGAGAAGCTGTGGCTGCCCCATCCCTGGCAGTGCTCAAGGCCAGGTTGGACACAGGGGCTTGGAGCAGCTGCTCCAGTGGAAGGGGTCCCTGCCTGTGGCAGGGGTTGGGGCTGGAGGAGCTTTAAGGTTCTTTCCAACCCAAAGCAGGCTGGAGTTCTATGATTTTGCCCAGAAACATGGAGTTTTGTCTGGGCAGTCCCAGGGATTTGTGTCCAGGGGCTCTGCAAACGCTCATGGAAGGTGAGTTTTAATTCCTGCCTCTGGGAGCTGTAGAAACATTCCTCAGCCAAGTCAGCAGCAACACAGCTCCAGCACAGACCAGGCTGCTCGTTCTCACTGAGGAATATCCTTAACAGGCAGAAATAGTCAGATCTAAACCATGACTTTGAATACTACAAATATGGGGATGTGAGGATGGGAGCGCTTCAAAGGAAGGGCCCTGTTTTGTGCTTGGACAGTGGAAACATGGTACAAAATGGTACAAAACTGCAGGAGGAAACCCATAAATGAGACACCTTTGTTGGAATGATGAAACCCATATTGCTGTCCTTCTGCTGTCTCTCTCCTGGCTAATATGGATACTAATTCTCATGCCACCCCTTCTCTTTGAAATGAGTTCCTGCCTGCCCAGATGCGTTCTGTCAATCTGGGAGGCATCTGCACTGGGTGACTAATTAACTTTTAATTAGTAGGGAATCAAAAGCTCAGGTTTTGCTTTGCTCTGTGGCTCGAGCTGCGAGTTCCGGACTGAAACGTTGGGTTTGGAGCTTTCCCCACCCCTCCTCAGCAGAAACGTGACTGTGGGGCAATGCAGCAACCCTTCATTTGGGACTGGAGCACAACCCTGCAATTTAGAGCTGCTTAACTCCACCTTGGTGACTAAGCTGGGCTTTGTCAGCCACCAAACTGCAGTTGGGCTGCTCCAGTCTGCTGGTGGCCACATGGCTTAACCCAGTTTCACTTCCTCGGACTGCTTTGACAACCCTGAAGCTGAGACTCACCCTTGGGTGCAGGTCCTATTGATGTGCATTTAAAATGTCTGAATTACCTTGTAGCTGTACAGGCTCCAGCCTGCAGGAGAGGTGGAGGATGGGGGTGATGAGTGCAACAGATGGAGGTTGGAAAGATCAAGGTCCTGCCACTGTCTCCCTGAGCAGCAGGGTGCCTGTCACTACCTTCTTGTGTGTCTGGACTTCATTTCCATACCTTCAGAAGGGAATGCAGAAATATTGCCAGGCAGAATGAGACCTCTCCAAACTCCTTTTCCCACCTCCTGCAGTCAGTGAAGGAGGAGGCATCCAACAGAAACCTGACCTCAAAGGGACTTTCTTAGGGAAGGACAATCCCACAGCCCTCATGGTCACACTGTGGTGCTGCATTGCCCCTGGATGGTTATGGTGCTGTCATTCCATGTGTAGCTGTCATTCCAAGCACCCTTCCCTAACTGTGTGTCAGTGGCATTACACGGTTGCCCCCCCAAAAAGGGGCAGTATTTCAGATCAACGCAGAGGTGTAAATGTAGTAATACTCTTACCATGTTTTAATGGAGATATTCCCCTGCACTTGCTGGGAAGTGCTGGGTGATGAAGGAGCCTGTGGAGCTGGAGCAGATGGGGTTGCTCCAGGCACCCAGTGCCATGGTCTGTGGCTGGTTCAGGTGGTATGAGTGAGCCCATTCTTTGGTACTGGTTTGTTAGCACTGCTGTACTGGAACAGGTCCTGTGCAGATACCTGGGCTGGTGCCTTTACAGATTTGCAGCCTTACAGTTACCAGACTGTCTTTAGTGTGTGAGAGCTGTTAAACCACTGTGTGCTGGAGGGTGTAATCAAAGAGCATCCTGTGTGCTTGTTTAGGTGGTACAGGAGGGACACACATGCTTGGCAGTGCAGAGCCTCACCATCGGAGCCTAGTGAGCTCTGGCTTTAGCTTGCACAGCACAACTCTGCCAAGAGCTAGCTGGAAGTTTGCTGGGAGAAGCTCGGACTCTCCCCACCCTTGTTCCATCCCTCCGATTCCTCTCTCCTCCTCAATCCCAAGCACCCCTTTCGATGTGTGTAAAAGGTCCACGTCGCTTCTTGCAGCTCGAAGCAGCCCCCTGAGTGACCACCAGCAACCCTGTTGTGCTGCCTGAGCCTGGCTCTAACTGCTCCATGGCCTTTAAGGAGCAAAGGCATTCCTCCTTTGTCCTAGCCACAAGGCAGGGGCTGGGGTTCAGTTGGGTCCCCCCTGCCCTCCAGGCCACGGGTGCTTTCAGTTCTTTTCTTTCCCCCCTTTCCTTTCCTTTCTTCCCTGCAAGTGGCAGCCTCAATCCCAAGCTGAAAGTGAATCGCTGCTGCTGGCTGCCCTCCAGCATTCCTGGCGGAGCGAGTCAGGATCTGGAATGTCAGAAGGCAGCGGCAGGGAGGGATGGGAGAAGCCTGCGCGTGGGTAACGGCGCCCAGGAGGAGGAGGAGGAGGAGAAGGAGGACGGAACAAAACACAACTTCATCTGGAACGGCCCCTTTCCCAACCAGCGCTTGTTCCTGATTTATGCCGTGGTGTTTCACTTGGCCTCGGCTCGGCGCGGTGACGGCAGAGCCCTCTCGGCAGCGCCCGCCTCAAACCGGGGGTAGTTTTCTTCTTCTTCTTCAGTTTCTTCTTGGCCAAAGCATCGTGTCTGGGTAAACGCAGCAGTTTTCCAGCTCCTCTCCTGAACCAGGAGCGTTTCCTCCTGTGGCTCTGGGGGAAGATCCCTCAGTCCTGTGGCAGAGGAATTGTCCTTCTGTGGCTGAGTTGGGATGGGTCCCGGCCGGTGAGGCTGGCACGGAGCAGCGAGTCCTTCACACCTTCTCCTCTTCTTCTTGGACAAGAAACATCGTGGAGCCTCAGCTCTCCCTCCAGCAGATGAATGCCTAAAATTCCACCCCCTGAACAGCAGGGTTTAATTACCAGAGCTGTGAATAGTTTAATTAGCTTGTTCTGACCTTGGAAAGAAGGACCCAGCGCTATAGAGCGACAAGAGAGCAAGACTTGGGTTGCTTCTCAGACACCCAGCCCGCAAGGCCATGTCGTCCCTGTACACCAGGAGTAAAGAATATACTCGCAGCAGGAAGGCTCAGTCAGATTCTCCCCCCTCCTCTCCTTCCCCGATTGCAAAGACACTCAAAGTAAGCAGCTTTTTCCTTTCTGTGTTACATGGGGACCTGCTCAGCACGTGCTCTGGGCAGAGGCTGGTGGTGGTGGTTTGTTGTCTTACCCCTGGAGACCTGTGTCTGTGTTTGCTTTGGAAAGAGGATGGTTGAAGTGAGACTTGGGAAGGTGCCTCTGCAGCAACAGGTTTTAAGGAAGCTGCCGGAGCCCTGGCGCTGGGATTATTTGCATGGCTGGCTGTTGGGATGGGAGTTTCCCCCTGGCCTCGCTCTCCTGGTAGGCTCTTCATCAGGGACTGTAGAGAAGAGTGAGGACAGGAGGGAATGGCTTGAACCTGCCCAAGAGAGGGGAGACTGAGCTGAGCTCTTAGGCAGAAGCTGTTCCCTGTGAGGGTGCTGAGGCTCTGGCACAGGGTGCCCAGAGAAGCTGTGGCTGCCCCATCCCTGGCAGTGTTCAAGGCCAGGTTGGACACAGGGGCTTGGAGCAGCTGCTCCAGTGGAAGGGGTCCCTGCCCGTGGCAGGGGCTGGATGAGCTTTAAGGTCCCTTCCAACACAAACCAGGCTGGGATTTTGGGCTTCCATTGCTGGACAAAATCCTCACTGATAAAAATGAGGCAAAACCTGACCAGCTTGTTAAACTGGGCTCTGATGGTGCTGCTGAGCCAAGGGTTGCGATCCAGCTTTCACCCTTAGGGCTGGGCTGACCTGTGTCAGTGTTTAATAATTGCAACCACAAAAAGGAAGAGAACCATCTGCAGCAGGAGATGGGTCGAGGTCATTCACTGGTCCCCCCAGAGCAGAGCTGCTGTCCCCATCACCAAAGTTTGGGGAACCCTCTGTAACCATGTTGCTGACAGCTCTGGAGTCATGAAGAGGCCACCACGAAACCCCCAGGTCTTCATCTCTATATGGGCAGCCCCTTTGCCATCAAGAAATGGTACCATGCCAGAGTCCAAGCCTGGGGGAGTTAGTTTTAAACAGGCAGGCTAATTTTAGATGTAAGCATTAAGTTAATCTGAACACTGGTGTTTGCTCAAAGGCGATAGGCATTGTCTGCTCCTTTTGAGGTGACAGATCTTGGTCTGGAAGAGCCATATGTGAGAAGGGGTTTAACCACTGCAGTGGTGTTGATGGAGGCAGTAGCTGGCCTCAGGGCTCTGCTGGCTGCTCCCGGGTTGTTCACTGTGTAACCCAGTCTCTGCTTGCTTCCCATCTGCAGCCAGGGTGTCTCTGGGGAGGCTTTAGATAATCTAAAACCATCCCCTGTGTGCTTAGATAGACTCTCTCCATCAGTCTTTACAGCTGTGCTCACCACCACACTGTTGATAACCAGCCTACTAGCAGGTGGGGAGCCTCTCTGATGTGCTCTTACTCATACAGCTGAAAATGCTTTTATTTCTTTCAAAGGCCCAGGTTTTTAAGATCAGTCCTGTTCATTGTACACAGACTGACTCATTTCCCCCCCCTCCTCGTTCTACCCCCATGAACAAGTGGCAAACATCTCGCACAAGCCATGACTGCTTCAGTGCAGGCTTGCAGGAGGTGCTGGTTTCCTCCATCCATAGCCATGGTGGTTCTTCCATGTGGGAGAAGCCAGACCAGGAGTGCAGCAGCATCAACCCACAAGTCAGTATAGGAAACAGTCCTGGTGCTATCTGGGTTATGGAAACAGCCCATGCCTTAAAAGGCTAATTAGGGAAGGATTTACTTCAGGCTAAACAGAAAGTATCTGAGTTAACTCTTTCTCCAAGGCAATGTAATTCTGTCATGAGCAAGAGAAATAACAGGATTCATCCCATCTTTATATCACCCTCCCCCATGCCCACAGTAACAGAGCCCTTGCCACAGGGTGCCACAGCCTTCAGAGGACAGGTAGGAATGTGAAATCTTGGAATCTTTTATCCTTCCATCCAGTCAAGATTGATACCAGCAGACCTGTGGGCTCTAAACGTTCCCAGCTGAGCAGGGGTGCGAAAACAAAGGAGCAGGCAGGGGGGCCCCAGCACAAGAGGGTCATAATTCCTTAGGCCCATATCCAAGGCTCCACTACAAGGCTTTTTCCCTCTGCTCTTAGCTCGCTCCCTCCTTTATCCACCCTCAGTGTTTTCAACTGAGCTTTCCAGCTGAGTATTTGTCAGTAAGGGCTCAGCAATGCAGTTCTGAGTGTGTTCTGTCATCTGCACTGATTGATTTTATTCTGCCTTTTGTTGGAGCATCTGAAGGAGCCACTCAAGGTGGAACAGGGAGGCAGGAGCATCACCTTCCATGCACCATGTGTTTGCACCAAGTCACTTGATGGCCGTACTGGGCTGTCAAAAGCAGCAATTCCCAATTGTCTTTTCTGTTCATGGGCCTCCACCTCGAGCTCACAGCCGCCCCAGGCTGTGGTTACCACAGACAGATGGAGCTGATCTGGGTGTGGGTTTCGATGTGGACACAAACATCTGGAGCCCAAAGCAAATCTTCAAGGAATAAAGTTAATGGACAAAGATGTGAGCTGCCTGAGCTGCAGGTGCTTGGCAAACCAGCGTGGCTTGTGTATTACGTGACAGGACAGGTTGGACACAGGGGCTTGGAGCAGCTGCTCCAGTGGAAGGGGTCCCTGCCCGTGGCAGGGGTTGGAGCTGGAGGAGCTTTGAGGTCCTTTCCAACCCAAACCAGGCTGTGGGTCTAGCATTAATATATAAAAAATGGTATAAAATCTTCAAGGTAATGTGACCAAACCACTTTTAATCAGTGAGAGATGTCCTGGTGTGCTGAGAGGTTGGTAGAAATGCCTGATAGATCACAGCCTTCATGGAGTTTGGAATAGAAGTAGGCTTGATTGTCAGTTTTCACTCCATGAGGGCTTTTGCAACAGGTTTCCCATGTTCCTGGTGACAGGTTTGTTCTCCTGTTGGGTAGACCTGTAAAAGTCCTTTGCCTTGCCATGCTGCCACTGCAAATGCATTGAAGGATAAGGAGTGGTGCAAGAGCATTTCTCTGGGACACTTTATCTTCCTGGGATTCCATTTTATGGCTTGGACTTGTTCTAGTTGTGATAAAGATGATGCTGCATAAATCGAAACAGGGTCAAATCAGTTGTCTCGTGACATTCTCTATCTGATTTCTGCCTTGCTGGTGACAGGGTTTGTGGAAATGATCACCTCCTCTGCTGTAAGCCAGCAAAAAATAGGGGATGTGAAACTTGCACTTGAAGGCAGTTAACCTCTCCAGCACCCTGATCTGTTTAGCACTGGCCATTTCTCAAGCATCGTGTTCTTGAGATGGGAATCAGTGTGAAATCCTTCTGGGTGCTGTTTGCTCCCTGGGTTTGAGTTCTCTTCTGTGAATGTCCATATCTGGAAGCGTATTCTCCGGGCACCACCCGTGAGCTGTTCCCTGCTGTGACTCAGTAACCGGACGATGCTCCTGGCTCTGGCTGCATCTGGATGTATAAATAAAAGGGGTCAGGAGCCATGCTGTGCCCTGGGGGTAAGTGGCTGTGTCCCTGTGGCTAAACTTTCTTCTCTAGCTCTCCTCCCTTCCCAGGAACAGAGTGAGCTGATCCCGGCCAAAGCCAGGGCAGGGAGCCTGTTAACTATTGAAGGTTCTGCATGCTTGTGGATGATGATGCAGAAAGAAGCACACAACATAACACTGCAGCCTCTTTAAAACCCCCACTTTGACCCTCTACTGCCCTTGGGTGCCCTTGGAGAAGCTGATTAACCAGCCAGAGAGCACTCCCATAGCCTCATGGAATGGTTTGGGTTGGAAAGGGCCTTCAAAGGCCATCTAGTCCAACCCCCTGCAATGAGCAGGGACATCTTCAAGTAGATCAGGTTGCCCAGAACCACATCCAGCCTGGCCTGCGGTGTCTCCAAGGAATCACTGGTGATCACTCAGCTTTTGAAACCATTGCTCCTGGCAGGGCAGGAAGAGCAGAAGGTCAGAGGACAGCTTGAGGTTGGACCATACCAGGGAATCAGCCTGAACTGTAAGATGTCTTTAATTTGGGTCAGCTCATGGGCCAGCCACAACCCCAAGCACGCTGGCACAGCTGAGACAGGGAGGTGCTGTGGGATGAAAATGAGTGGCCACAGGAAGCAATGGGGAGAGTAGATGGGAACTGCAGGCAGCAAAGCACTTCAGAGTGCCAGAGACCAATGTTCACTTCCATTGCAGGAGCCCCTTATAGTTCTGTGTTTCATAAAAGGAACACAAACCTGTAGGAAAAGGGTCTGGGAGAGACAGAGGGCTCAGTGCATCCACTCCCCAGGGCACCAGCAGCTATCCCTGCACTATTCCTGACCCATGGATCTTGTGCTTGCAGAATTCCACCACTGGACATGGTGGCTCATGGTGGTCAAATAAATCATGGGGAAGTGCCAGGCTGTCGATGGGCTTGGGGTGGTTTTGGAGGAGAGGGGTTTGGTTGGTTGGGTTTTTCTTACAATGACTTATAAATTCTATTAATGACCTGAAAGTGCTGAGGTTACTCCTGGAGTTCAATAGAAGAAAGATCTTTGGAGCAGAAGTCCTCAAGTAGGTGAGAGTAGCTCCAAGTTCATATCAGTGACTGGCAGCTGGTCTGGAGCTGGTTTAGACTGAAACAGATGAGGGGTGGGGAGAGAGACAATGAAAACTGGCTTAATGCTAAGAGCACAGGATGCTCGGTGTGCCACAAACAGGGCAGCACATCCAGACCAGCCCCTATCACTCTTCCTGCGAGCGCTGCCTATGGCCATGGTGGCTGTCGTGGGATGCTGTGTGGTTGCAGGAAGGGGTGACAGGTTTTGGAACGTGCTTCACACACAGCAGGTTGGCTTCAAGCCCTTTAAATCCTGGTTGGTGGCCAAGTAGGTATTTAAATACCCTATGATAAACCTGAAAACAGTGTGCCAGAGGAAGGCGCCGCTGCCTGCACACCTGTGGCTTTCCATGCTGAAGGAATTGGGGAGGAGAAATCTTCCCTTCTCATGTCACTTGGCTGTTGGGCTTTTGTTCCCTTGTGTCCGGAGGGTTTTGTCTCAGCTCTGGGCACTTTGCAAAATGAGGTTTTTTACCAGTGAAATTTGTTCCCTTAGAAAAGAAGGAAAACAAAACTAACTCAGAGCAACAGCCCCGGGTTTGGGAACTGTGGCCTTCACTACATCAAAACCCCATCCAGCTCCATGTTTACAGGGGAGGTTTGTTCCCAAGTGACAGCAGTGACAAACTGCGGCTCCTGCAAAAGCCAATGGGCCCCAAGGGAGGTGCGGGGAGCCGAGGGACAGCAGTGACAACAACTGGGGGACAGCTGCAAACGTGGGGTGGCTTTGGGGTGGCAGGAGATGCGTGTCTATGTGCTTGTTTCTGATTAAACACGTGCTAGCTGTACTGAAAGCCATGGGTCCTGCTGCAGGCAGCTGCCAAAGCCACTATTCCATCTTGGAGGACCTTTTAATACTATGCTTCAGTAACAGCAGCGGTTATTAAGCAAAGTTTATTGATTTATAGCTTGTGAAAACGTCTTTTGCCTCAGGCTTTGGGGAGCTGGGGGCTCTGTGGAGGTGGTTTGGCTGCACTGGATTATTAATCATCTCCTATTTTGTAATCCCTGCATTTGCACAAGAGCAGCTCAAGTTGGAGGGCAGCGCTATCCATCACGGCAACCAGAGCCTTCAGGATGCTGTGGCAAACTGTGGCTCTCAGGTCGGCAGAGCAGCATTCCCAGGAGGAAATGGCCTTGGAATAACTGTCAAAGGCAGAGTTTAACCTTCTCATTACTCTGCACCCACTGGAAAACCAGACTTGACCCCAATCATATCTGGCTTGAAAGACAAATGTGGCTTGAGGGGACCATTGCTCTGAGTTGTACCCAATGAGGATGGCTCTGAGGTGGACCAGGCAGCCCTCCTCATTGCTCTTTCCCCTTCCAGCTTTCCTAACGGAACACTCCTGCCGGCAGCAGTGCTACACACAGGGAAGTTGTCCTTTGTACGGCTGCCATGCATATCAGCCCTGCCAAACACAGGAATCTGGGAGGTGCAAGAGCTGCAGTGCTACAGAACGTGGTGGCTTTTGCATAATAAAGGCAAAACCAGCCCCCAAAAGCAGCTGGCTTTGCTTTACCTTTAATTTCTAACCCAAACAGGACTCATAGGAGGGTATTTGCCAGTGCAGGAATAAAACAAGGCAGGTTCCTAAACTCTCCCCTCTTGATTAAGAGAAGGGAGGATCCAGGCTGGAGCAGCTCCAGGATCTTGGGAAGTGGTGGTTATTTAATCCTAAGTGTTGGTTGGGGTCAGTGAGACACAACACACCAAAATACATTCCTTGACAGCTATCTCAAAATAGTGCAGGTTTCCCTGTGCTTGCCCAGTTGGAGATAAAGGAGGAGAAAATGGGCCCAAAGAAGCATTTTTCTTCTTCTTTTTTCTTGTAAATAGACTTTTTCAGCCTTTGCTGGGTCAGGTCTCACCGCAGAGGAACACACTTGGAAGCAATTGGGCCAATTCCTGCCTTGGCAAGAGCTGTGGCCGAGCCTCCTTCTGGCACTGCGTGCGGTTTATCTCAGCCTTCCACAAGGAACTTGGTTTTAATTGCACTTCACTTCATTCCTGACAGCTGGGAGCATTTCTGGGGGTTTAAGGGAAGGGTTCTGCCCTCCATGATCCAAGAACATATCTGAAATCAATCCAGTGCTGTTCCTGGCGCTGTGCAGCATTCCGGCGTTCTGGGCGAGTAAAGCCGTGCCTTTACCTTGGATGGACCAACATCAGCACAGTGAGAGCTGGGGGTTCAGAAGGAAGCAGGGAGCATCAGTCTGCTCTAGGGAGACTGCCCTGCAGCCCTGATCCAGCTCTGGGGCAGCAGCACCAGAGGGACCTGGAGCTGTTGGAGTGAGGCCAGAGGAGGCCATGGGGATGCTGCGAGGGCTGGAGCAGCTATGCTCTAGAGCCAGGCTGAGAGAGCTGGGCTGGGGCAGCCTGGACAAGAGAAGGGGAGACCTGAGAGCAGCTCCAGTGCCTAAAGGGGCTGCAGGGAACCTGGAGAGGGGCTTGGGACAAGGGCCTGTAGGGACAGGCCAAGGGGAATGGCTTGAACCTGCCCAAGAGAGGGGAGACTGAGCTGAGCTCTTAGGCAGAAGCTGTTCCCTGGGAGGGTGCTGAGGCGCTGGCACAGGGTGCCCAGAGAAGCTGTGGCTGCCCCATCCCTGGCAGTGCTCAAGGCCAGGTTGGACACAGGGGCTTGGAGCAGCTGCTCCAGTGGAAGGGGTCCCTGCCCATGGCAGGGGTTGGGGCTGGAGGAGCTTTAAGGTCCCTTCAGCCAAAACCAGTCTGTGGGTCTGTGATGGTCTCTGCACTTTTCCTCAGGTCCCATCTCAGATGTCCTGTTTTTTCCCAGGCCACCTGGTTGAATCCCCCCCTGACCCTATCCAGAAGGGCTGGTAAAACTCCTTGAAACCCCTTTGATGTTCTACCTGAATGGGATGGCGCTACCCTCGTGCTGCCCACCATGGGATGGATGGAAGGGAAGATGCTGTGACCTCTTGGGTCACACTTGGAAGCACTTTGTGCTCTTGAGTTTTCCTATAAGAGTCACCCCTTGGGTGTCTCAGTGCTCTGGAGCCTGCGTGCCGGGGGCTCCGGGCCAGTTCCTGAACCAGGACAGCCGCTTCCAGCACCGTGCTTCTCCCTGGGGCCCTCCTGCCCCCAGCCCCACAGTGCTGTGACCCTGTTTGGATCATAGGAGGGATCATTTCCCAACCTGTGAATGTTTCTCATCAGGCTCCATCCCCAGGGCAAAACTGGCAGCACTGTTCCGGGCTCTTCTCCTTCCTTGTGCAGCTTCTGCTGTGCCTCTCCCTGCCCCAGTGAGGCTTTTTTTCCTTGGGGAAGTACTTGCACATGGAGAGTAAGTACCATTTGTGACTTCCTGATACTCCACACAAATGGAAAGCTCCATGCGTTGTGGTCCATTAACCCCTCTCACCCCCATCATGCACAGAGCAGTGATCAAAGTCAGGAGGTATGATTTGATTTGAAGAAGGACACAATAGCGTGGGTTTGGTTCAAAGGGATGGGTTTCGGTTCTGGATGCTATGGGAACTATGCTATATGGGAACAATGATCCGTGGTTTTTGGGGTTGCAAAAGAAAAGAAATCTTGAAATGCTTCAGTGAAGCAGTTGAAAGGATTCAGGCAGGATCCGTGATTCCCAGCTTGAGCATGGGAATTAATGCTGTGAGCTTGTGGTGAGGGAGGTGCTAGTATCAGAGGTAGGAAATTGCTGCTGCTTTGTTGAATTGAACCTTTCATTCTCCTCATTAATTCCCTTTTTCTTTTTTTTCCTCCTTCAGCATGAAAGACTTTCCAGGTGAGAATTCATTGATTTTTTAGTATTTTGTATTGAATATTCATGAACAGCATGTTTTGGGGTGGTCTGGGGGATTCCCTGTGCTTCAGATCAGCAGCGTAAGCTGAAGCTGGTACTGGCTATTTGCTCTTTACCTTGGCTCAACTGTTGGGCCAGGTTGCTTCTGTCCCTTGCTCCCCAAATTGTTTAACAGCTACTCTGCAGAGAAGAAACCATCTGTGCCCTATCAGAAATGGAGCCCATTCCCACCATGAAGATGCGAGGTCCATGGGAAATTGTGGATGCACCCACAGAAGCTGCGGCTGCCCCATCCCTGGCAGTGCTCAAGGCCAGGTTGGACACAGGGGCTTGGAGCAGCTGCTCCAGCGGAAGGTGTCTCTGCCCATGGCAGGGGTTGGAGCTGGAGGAGCTTTAAGCTCCCTTCCAACCCAAACCATCCCATGTCTCTATGAAATCACTGCCCTTCGGAGGTTTGGGCTGATACCCACTGGATTTGCCCCAGTTCCTGAAGCAGTGGTGGCTGTGCTGCAGGGTGAAGGGTGCTCCATTGGGTCTGCCCTAACCTCAAGTCCCAACCAGCAGGGCTCACATTGGCTGTCCCATAGTAAAGCAGCTCCATGGTGCTACCTCTTCCTCATGTTTCAGGTTGGAAGCAGCTACAAACCCAAGCAGCAGCGAGTCCTACAGCGACCGTGCCTCCAGCCGCTCCAGCGCCTATAGCCGGAGGGAGAACCGGTTGGCTGCCCTCAGCAGCAGAGCAGAAGAGGAGAGTAACAGGGACTACAAAAGAGTAGGATGTTTTACCTGTATTCTTGTCTCTGCTGCCTGTTGCTTGCAGAAATGTGCACTGGGAGGCTTTGGAAAGATAAAGTTTATTCTCACTGTCTGTTACCATTGCTTTTGGAAGTCACACCAGCCTTCTTCAAATGCATCCGCCCTTCAGGGAGGTTGAAAATGAACACAGGATGCGAGGACATCATGGAAGTCGGATGTCTGAGGAGCAGGGGATTGAGGCTGGGGAAATGCTGGGAGGGATTTGAAAGGAGTAAGGAGAGATCCTGGTGAGCACAGCAGCGTGATTTACACGTGCACATCCCCACAATTACTTGCTGCTGTAGCATCCCAGAGTTATTTTTTCTATAACCTCTGAACCTTTCAACACAATCCTTGAAAGGGATGTGCCCTGCCACCCACAGCCTCAGGGCAGGGAATACGCCAGGAGTAAATGGATGAAGATGACCAGGCTGCCCAGAGAAGCTGTGACTGCCCCATCCCTGGCAGTGTTCAAGGCCAGGTTGGACACAGGGGCTTGGAGCAAGCTGCTCCAGTGGAAGGTGTCCCTACCCATAGCAGGGGGTTGGGAGTGGATGAGCTTTAAGCTCCTTTCCAACCCAAACCAGCCTGGGATGCTGTGATTCATTCTGTGTTTCTCTGACCTGAATTATGAAATGACTGATGCTGAAAAGCTTCCCCCATAGGCAGCACTCCCTCTTCTGCATGAGCATGCCTGGTCAGGAGAGGCAGGCAGGATGCCTCGTTTGGGAAGCACAGCAGAACCATAGGTGCACATACATCCAGCATAGACAACTTTGGGCTTTATTATGCTTGGCTGTTTCCCTAAATGAAAACCATCCCTTTTCTTTGCCTCTCGGCTGCTTTTAAGCACCCTGCAAGATGAAACAGCTGTTTTCTTGGTTCGCATGGATTGTGAAAACACGAGTGAAGAATCCAGAGCAGTTCTGTTTGTCCTTTGATTCCCCTGGCATGGGGAGCAAAGCAAACCCAGCTGCTGGCTCTACTCGGAGCTGCCCCAGAGCTGGCTCTGTGCTAACTGAAATCTCTTCTTTCCTATCTCATATCTCAGTTATATGAAAGCGCCCTGTCCGAAAATCAAAAGCTGAAGTCGAAACTGCAGGAAGCCCAGCTTGAGTTGGCCGACATCAAATCCAAGTTGGAGAAAGCAACCCAGGTAAGGCCAAAATGGGCTCCTGGGCTGGAGGAACTGAGCCCCAGCCCATAACAAGCCAACACTTGCTCCAGTGTGAGACAGGATTTAGATCTTGGGAGGGAAGATGCTACAGAGGAGGCTTACTGTTCACAGAAATCAGTGTGAGGGGTTCTCTGAACACTGCTTCTTCTGCAGGGTTATGCCTGGGCCTTTGTGCAGCATCCTGTGGTGCTTTAATAGCTTCCTGTTTTTAATTTCCTAGCAGAAACAGGAGAAAACTTCGGATCGGTCCAGCATGCTGGAGATGGAGAAAAGGGTACGTGCCTTTGCTTTCTTCTGCATCACAGCCTTTGCCTCATGTTGCTCTGCAGAGAATCGTAATTTCTTGCAGGGAAGTGTGACTTAAAAGATAAGTTCTAGTTTTGCCTTGTGGAGCAGTGCACAGTGCTGACTGTGTTCTGACCTTCTCAGGGTCTGAGACTTTTCTGCTTTCATTGGAAATCAGCTTAGTTCTGATTTCTTTCTTCTATTACAGGAAGCTGCAGACCAACAGATCATACTCTATCGTGCTAAGAGGCTGTTGGTCCAGTGTGCTTTACGTTATTCTTGCTCCTTGTAAATGAAGACTGTTTTGGGATGGTGAGGGGAAGAAGGCAAAACAGGAGCTGAGTTTCTGTCTTGTGTGATTACACTTGAAATCTGGATCATTGAATGCTCCTTCCTCTCCACTGAACAGTCAGATTCATTGCAGTGAGCTAAGCTGAATGGGTAGAGCCTGACTAAATCTCTGCCTTGAGTCACCATAGCTCCAGTCAGATTGGAAGGGACCCAAGGAGATCCCAGCAGAGTCAGGCAGGTTAGTCAGGGCTTTGTCCCATCATTTCTTGAAGTGTTGAGTCTCTGCAGCCCTTTCTTCCAGTTCTTAACTATCCTCACAGTGATTTCTCTTGGTATCTTATCCTGTGCTTCAGCTGATGGCCATTAATGCTCATTCTCCCACCACGTGGTTAATTAAAGCTGGAGCCTGGCTCCAGTTTCTCTGCAACATCCACTTTCATGCTGGAGAGTCGCCTTTCTTTCTTTCTTTCTTTCTTTCCTCCTTTCTTTCTTTCTTTCTTTCTGTGGAGGTTCCTCTTGAAATGTTTTGTCTCCTGAAGCTTTAGAAGCTTTGCTGGATGATTAAAGCCCTTTAATCATTTGTGTGCAAACACTTCCCAGGATTCGCCAGATACAGTCTGGAGGAGGTGATATTCAGGATCCTCATTTTGAACAGGGGCAGGTAGCACACACCAGCCCTTGGTATAAGTGTGCAAGGCAGGTGCCAGGCTTTGACTGCTGAAGCTGAATTGATGCTCAGGCCCTGGCCCTGCTGTGTAACCTTAGCTGAGCACTCCCACAACACTTTGAACCCTGAGATACTCAGAGCAGTGCTCCATGTGGGCCTGATTCCTGGGTGTGCTTCAAGCAGGCTATGGGGGGGTTATCAAACATGCAACCCCACTGTCAGCTAAACATCGTTTGGGGGGCATTTGGAGGTTTGCCATTTGCACCTCTCTGGGGTGGTTTGAGTCCTCTCATGTTGAGAATGACCTTGATAGAGTGCAGCTCTCCCTCTCTTGAGGGCTCTGGCTCTCACTGAGGGCACCACCAGCACTCACATGGCAGAGCCACCCTGTGTAATCATCCGTTTCCAAAATGCACTGAGAGCAGTGAGCTTTGAAGCCCTAAATTAATCAGGGAGGAGGATTTCCAGGCACCATTCCCTGTTTCTTGCTCAATGGGCTGGGTGAGTTTGCTCATTGCCTCCTGCAGTGGGTGCAGTTAAATCCATGGCTTCACCCACAGAGCTCAAAATCAGGTTGCACTGGAAAAGTGCTGAAAACTGGAATCACTGGTGGGGGGAGACCAGGGTATGAAGGGAGCTCAGGATCTGCCGAAACGGGCCCAGCTCCTGGTTGTATCCTGTGCATTGCTTTGAGATGCTTTTCAGTGAAGGCTCCTACAGAAATACAAGACTCTTCCTTAGAAGAAAATGCACTGTGAGTTTTTCCTCTACATCCTTGTGACCATCTTTGTTCTGAATCCTTGTAAACAGGAGAAGCGAGCCCTGGAGCGGAAACTCTCGGAAATGGAAGAGGAGATGAAGGTAGGAAATAATCTGTTCCTTCTGCTCACTCTGGGCTTTATGATTTGTATTAGTGTCTTCTGGGATTGTCACCCAGGAGTGGGATACTAAAGGTGTACCTGGGAAGGGACTCGTGTCACCTCTGCACGTGTTCCTATGTGCAGTCAGAACTTCCTTTAATGGCTAGACATGAAATGCTAATAAACTATCCTATTACCATTCATCTGATTGCACCATATGTTTGTTGTGCTGTTTGATCCGAGAACGGTGAGAGCTGTTCTCCCTAAATGCTTTCCAAAACTAACCTTTTGTGGGTTTCCATGTGCTGATCCTCTGTGCTCTGAACAGTCTGCAGCCCACGTTAAGCCGCTGTGGTTCTCTCCGGATGGGTAAGAAGACAAAGCTGGCTTCTGAGGTCACGCACACTAGCCAGGACAAAACACAAGAGTGGTTGTATTCCCTTCCTATAGCATGCCACTGGAAGGCTGTGTCAGTAAGGCAGCCTGGAGTTGATTTCAGCCAAGAGGAATTCGCTTCCTGATGAAATGTGCAGCATGGCTTGAAGTCACAAGACATCCGCCACTGATGCTCCCTCGCGTTCTCTCTCTGGTGGCATTGCCCCTGGAGACGGTTCCTCCTGCCATGGTTTGGCTGCCCTGCAAGCACGGGGCTGGTGGGGAGCACTGCAGGGTGGGAAGCAGTGTGGGTGCATATTGCCACCTAAGTACACCCAGGACTTCACACTGCTTTGGCAGCGTTACATCATTTACACTCTGGTTTAATGCTGGTATCAACAGAAGGGCCCCATTTGCTCTCTGCCCTATGCTTTCATTCCCTTTGAACATGACCCAGGTAGGACCAAACTGCTTTCAGAAGGAAGGACCCCACCTGAGAGCTGTGTGTCCCGACGCTGTGCACTGATGCAGGAGGTTCCAACTTTTATGTTTCTATTTGAAGCTTCATGTATTTAGCAAGCATCCATCTTTGGAAGGACCCGTTGGCTTGTGCTGCGTCTTCTACTGCCATAAGTAGTAGAACAGTTTGGTGGATCTCACTGTAAAGGCTCTCGTGTTCTCTCTCAGAGGAGAAAACAAGTGTCTATGTGTTAGAAGGGGAAGGAGAAAGGACTGAAAATGCCTACATTTTTTTACTCACTGAATAGGAGCAACCTTTAACTCCAGAGGGACCTTTGTATAATTACAGGAACGTGACCTTCAAGAGAAGATGCTGACAGCAGCAGTTTGTGTTGTCTCTGCAGCCATGCAGATCACTGCAAACCAGCTTGGTCTGGGGAGTAAAAAGACAAATTGGTGTCCTCTAGTGGCCTGTCAGTTCTGAAACATTTATTTTGGTTCAGAAGGCAATTGAGGAAAGAAGGTGCCTGTAGGAACTGCTGGATGCAGCTGAAGCATCTCTGGTTTGGGTAGTCCTGAGCTGCAGACTGATGGAAGCTGGTGGTGCAAAAGAGAAGCACTGGTAGAAGTTTGACATGTTCTTCTATTGCCCCTAGAGACGTGCTGGAGACATGAGCTAAAGGAGCCTGTGGTCCAACTGAACATGAGCAATCAGTCCTCGAGGGTGGGACTTTGGAGTCCACTTTCATCGCACCTTAAAGCAGGAGAGTCAGCCCAGTTGTGTTTGCCTACAGTGAGATAACTTCTACAGAACATCTGTGTTCATCTCTCATGTGGAAGTTGAGCCAGGAAAACGATTCTGTTCATTCTGGCTGGGCTTTCATCCCTGCTTCTTGCAGTAGCTGAATAGCTGGCCAGCCGAAGCACAAGGAATTGGCTTTGGCAAATCCACCAGTGTCCTTCAACGTGGAGACCAGCAAGGGGAAACAATCAGGCCAAGTTATTAGGTCTCAGGTAGTACTGTGGGGTTTGGGATTCTTCTCACTGGTCTCTGAGCTGAACCAGTCCAGCATGGCTCTTCGATGCTGAGGTGCCTGTGTCCAGTCCTGTCCATCAGGGCTCTCCTCTTCTTGCAGCTGACTTCTTGGGCAGAGGAGGCACAGCAGCGGTTGCAGGATGGTCCTATGTTTCTATGACAGAAACCCTTTGTATTTCAATCTACACTCGAGGTAATGAGCTTTGTTCCTTTCATGAGGAACAACCCCTGCTAATGAAGCAATCAAGAAATGGAGAGGAGCAGGACAAACAGAGTAATCTCAAGAAGCCCTTGGTGCCGGAGCTGCTCCTGCAGTCCAGCTCTTGTGAAGGTGACAAAGCAGTGCAGCATTTGCCGAAGTGGCTGCAGAATGTGACTGGAGGTACAGCAACTTGGCTGAGGAAGGAGAGAGAAAATTAGCATTTGCACTGAACTGAATTGAATGCCAAGTGCCTGAGGTCCCAACTTAACACAGCAATTTTTCTTGAAGGTCACAGGAGCTTCGTTATTCCATAGCAGCCCTGCACCTCCTGGCTCTGTACATTGTGTATGCTTTGGGCATTTTTATTTCCCCTACTGTTGCAGGCACAAAATCCTTTAATTGCAGGCAGGTACAGCTGAGCTGAGAGACCTGCTTTTGGTGAGCCAAGTATCAAACAGAGGGATAAGCAATCACAGCGGTATTGGCCAGATTCTGGTCTTCGCCCTTGGCTTCATTCCCAGCTTCCCAGCCTTTGCTGGGCTTCTTGAGTAAATAGAAGGCTGTCCTACCTGCAGCACACACACATCTTTCTGTAAGTGATCCTTTTTATCGTCTGTGGCAGCGTGCTGAGGCAAAGCTGCATCCGATCATGCCACTCTGAGGGTCCATGCTGTATCAATGTGGAGAAGTAAAGGTGGTCTCTAAAACAAGCACAATCCTTTCCATCCCCGTAGCATGGCACTCGTTTCACATATGCTTGATGTTTTCTGCCAGACATGCTCAGCTGTGTTCCCTGGGATAAAGCAGAGGATGTTTATGATCCATGGTATGACTCTTCCGGTATGAACCATCCTCCAGCAGCTCCTGGGTGTGATTTAACCCAGGGCAGACATGTGAGGTCCTCACCGAGTGCCATCGTGGCTCGGGTGGGTTCAGTGATGGATGGATGGATGGATGGATGGATGGATGGTGGATGGATGGATGGCTGAGAGTTGGTGAGAGGTGGTCTCACTGCCAAGGTGTCCCTGAAGCTCCTGCAGCTCATTGGCCATAGCTCTGTATCAGGACCTGTCAGAATTGTGTTAGCCTAGGCCAAGTGGCAGGAGCTGCTCCATCAAGTTGATGCCTTCGGGGGGCTCAAAGCCCATCTTTGCTGACTCTTTGCACTCACCTGCCTTGTTTCTGTTGGGTTTGCTCCTTGATGGGGAGCAGAGGTAGTGCTTTTGGGGAGCTAAGAATGGACCTGATTGGAGGGGGCTACACGAAGTGCTTCTCTTTTATACACAAATGGGCCCTTGGACAAAACGTCCTGGGATGCAGCAGCTTCTCTGCCAACTGCAGCCAGCTCCATGTCATGCAGGTTGGATGGATGTTCATGCAAGTTCTTTGCGTCCCAACAGATTTGCCTGTGCTGCTTCTGGTTAAGGACAGACAGTGACCTCCCTTGGAGCACTTTCTGCTGATCAAATGGCAGAAAGGCATCTCCTTCCCTCTGTCTCCTCCCTGCCGCTGCAAGCCACATGTCGGAGGACATGGGAGGAGCACGCTGGTTTGCAGAGCTGCTTTGGTTCCAGGCTGGCATTTCTGCACTTGAACTTAAACCTTCTCTTGCCACAGATGTTTCCCTTCCTGCCTTTCCCTGCACAGTGCTCGTGCTCCCTACGCCATAGAGGAGGGCTCCTGTTTCACATGGCTGCGGTACCCGATGAGCTGTGGGGAGGAGGGAGGCACAAGACGCTGCTCAGAAAGCAGCTCTGCAGCCCCCACGTGTTCTGGCACCTCTGTTTGGTGTGAATGTCCAGCACATGCTTGCTTGCTTTCTTCAGCATCACTGGGAACAATGTCCTTGGAGCAGTCATGATGTCTGCATGGCTTTTACCATTTCCCCCCTTTACCTGCTTTGGTGTTCTGTGTCTCCCCATTGCTGCTGTTCCTGTGCTAGCCCCAGCTTTGGGGCTGGTGTCTCCACTGTCCTTTGCCCACTTTTGTGATGGAGAATGCTGTGTTCTCACCACTAAGATGCTGTCATTCAAACACCTCAACTTAAAATGAGTGATTTGAGCTTCTGACTTTTCACCTCTGGAGATCAGAGTTAAATTGAGCCCTATGGCACAGTAGAGCTGAATCTGGACAGGGATGAAACCACACACACACAGCAGACCTCTGAGCAGACCCAAGAGCCATCATTCAGGTGCCACAGGGACAAGGGTTGTGGTCAGGACACTTCAGTCTGTGCCTTTAAAACCTCCCATGAAGCTCTGATGGCCCTTTGCTACCCAAGACTGCTTCAGCCTTTGGAGCTACATGAAGAAAAGGGGTTTGAAAGGAATCCTCAGTTGCAGCAGTGTTTTCAGAACCTGTGTAGGTGATAAGTCACTGAGGAGAGTTCCCACAGTCGTTCCTAAGTCCAGGGGCCTTGTGCTGCTGGAGCTCACTGAGTAAACTAGAATGTCCCCTGCTTTGTGCTGGGAAATCCCTTCATTTGACCTTTTAAAGGCTTTGGTGGCCCAGATGGCTCCCAGAATGTCCTCAATGTGCTGTAAGGCTTTTCCCATCAGCACCTGAGCCCATCCACCACCCACTGCTACTAATTCTTCTTCTATTCTCTTGATTTTTTTCCTTTGCTTGTGGACTAAATTCACGTTTCTGTGCCCTTTTGTCTCCCTGGTGTGTCCTCTCTCTCTGTTCTTCTGTCCACTCCTCTCACTCTCTGCAGAATCTCCACCAGCTCAAACAGATTCACACTCTGAGGCAGATGAATGAGCAACTGCTGGCTGAAAACAGGGCCCTGACCCGGGTCGTAGCCAGACTTTCTCTGCCTGCCAAGCCCTCCGAATCAGAGGAGCTGTAGCTGCTTTCCCTCCGGCTCATCTCGCCTCCCTCTTCCACTCTTCCAGGCAGGTCTCCACTCCTCTGGCCGGGCTGTTCCCCCTCTGCCTCATTGCTCTCAAGGGTGGCTGATGAAGCTTGTGGCTCCAAAGCAGCATGTGGCAAAGGGTCCGAAAGCCAAAGGCCTGGGGTCGCTGGAGGCTCTGCTCAGTCTGACTTTCGCTCTGCTTGGCAGATGATGCTGACTGCACCATTCCACTAACCCACCGCATCTGGGGGTTGCTTTGGCCATATGGAGCCCATCACCTGGGAGAGAAATAGGATGTGCTCCCTGCCTTGACACAAGGCTGTTGGGCTGGGTGGATGGCGCTGGAATGGCCACTAGAGAGTGATGGATCAGCTGCTGCCCTGGGGCTTAACGCTGGAAAATGGCTTTGGGGTGGCTGGTCAGTGGGCAAACCAGCAGCCCCTTCCATTGCCTGACCTTGGAATGGGTAAATTATGCTGCCTGGCTGCTCATGATGCAGGTTTTTTGCATTTGCCCTTAGTTCAGCAAGAAGATGGCTTGCAGCAAGTAAAATCATCCAAAGTCAGGATGAATAATGCAATAACTTCTAGGGATGCTATGAGAAGCACACGGTTTTAGATTGGTTTTAGACCTACAGCTGCTTTAGACCTCAGCAGGTTTTCTTGGTCCCTTGACAAAGAGAACGAGCTCCTTCTCTCATTATAAACAGAGGGGTTTGAGTGAGTTCACAGGCTGCAGCATCCTCACTGCCTCCTGCGCTGTGGCTCTGAGGCAGTGAAGCACTGGGAGCTGCACCAGGTACACTTCCTTTTCCATTTGCCTGCTTTAAATGAAGTGCAGAGCAATTAGTGTTTGAAATCCAAGGAGAAGCCTTCCATAAGCTTTGCCCTCACACATCACCCACTTCAATTACATCTGTCCGTGCTACTTCATTGGTTCAGTGCTAAAATAAAGCTGTAAATGGTTCTTTGTTAGGGCCGTACCTGCCTTTTGCAGGTTAGTGGGGATAGTCAGCTCCCTTCAGACAGCAGCAGTGTGTTCTCATGGGCTGGAAGTGGCACGAAGGTAGAGACAAATCTATTCTTAGCACACAAATTATATCAGGGATGATTAATGGTAGAAACAAACCAAGCAGGGGAATTGTGGCTTCCCCTTCCCAGGAGTCCCAGTTCAAGACCAGGTTTGTGTCACGGGGGTGTTCGTGGCCTGAATAGTGCAGATGGTCAGATGAAATCATCTCCCCATCTTCCTGCTTTAAATCTGTGACAGTGTTCCCAAAGCTGCCACTGACTCACCCCGCACCAGTGGTGAGTTCAGGTCATTCCCCTTCCCAACGTGCTCTGAGAGCCGAGAGGGAAGAATTGAGCAAAGCTCTTTCTGGACCCAGGAGAAGGAGCATCTCATGGGCTGTAAGCCATGGATCTCTCTTCTTCTCCTGGGAAATGGCTACGTTACCACTTCCCCCTGCTAACACCTATCTGCCTCAGGCCTGGGTGCACTCCCCATTCCCAGCTTGGAAACTGTGCCCAGGTTTACAGTTCACTGGTGCTGGCTGAGCTGGAGAAGAGCCATGTGTCTGCTGGCTTTCTGACACAGGGTGTTGGTGGTACCTGTAAACCTCATCTCTCAGAGAGCTGGGCTTGTGCAGCCTGGCTGTGGGGAGCCCTTAGAGCAGCTCCCAGTGCCTAAAGGGACTACAGGAAACCTGGAGAGGGGCTTTGGACTGTTAGAGGAGGAATTTGCTCCAGTGGGAGCTGGCGCCTGTGCTCAGTGGTGGTGACCATGGAGAGGCTGCAGATGTGAGGAGCAGGCAGAAGGTTATGGTCAGAGCTTAGGGGAAAGGAGAAGGTTTAGTGGGGATTTTGAATTGGGAATTCCTCCTTGGGTGAGAGGAGCCATGGCTGAGCTCAGAGCACTGCTATTCCTGACCCTGCTCTGCCCTGGCTTGTTCCAGCAGCTTGGGGCTGGTGGCACCCATGGTGTGAGTTGCACACAGAAACAGGCAGCATGGGGTCTCCTTCCAGTGCCACCCATGGTCACCCACCTGCAGCATGGGAAGCAGGAGGGGGTTTGCAATGAGAAGTGCTGCAAAGGGCTCGTCAAAGCCATTCTTGTGTTTCCAGTTCAGAGCACTTTGGTTTTGTCTGTGTTGTGACCCTTGGTTGAGCTCCACCTTTTACAACTGGGGGATCTCCACTGTCAGTGTGTTCTACCAGTCCTCTGGCCATGGCATGCATGTTTGCATTGAACATCAGTGGGATCCCAAAGAGATTGGGGTTTCTTCAAGGAAATTTGGGGTTTATTAGGAGGAGGGGTGATGATTTTAGACTAAAAGTGGGGTGATTGAGGCTGGATGTGAAGAAGTTGTTCTTTACAATGCAGGTGCTAAAACACTGGCCCAGGTTGCCCTAGAGACATTCAAGGGCAGGCTGGATGTGGTTCTGAGCAGCCTGATCAAATTGAAGATGTCCCTGATGGGCTTTGAAGGTCCCAACCCAAACTATGTGATGATTCTACAGACATGTTGCAGGGTCCAGTCCTGTGTGGGGATTTCAGGCCTTTGTTTTGGACAAGCCGGGTGAGGAGATCCAGCTTCCTAGTTTCTGCTAATCTGGGAAGAGGTTTGGGATGAAACAACTCAGACATGGCTCCTGTCCTCGCAGACTGGTCTGCTCTAAATGCTGGGGCATCGTGTCCCATCACGCTCCAGGGCTCCCTGGCTCTCTGCTGTGCTCCAGTCTAAATCCTTTGCTTGTGGAAATCCTGGAGACCCTATGGAGAAATGACCAAGCTCAGCACCGGGTGCTGGGTGGAGGGGATGTGACATCCCCTCAGCTCAGCCCCGGGGTCCTTCCAGTTCTGCTGTGCTCTAATCCCACTTTGTCTCTCTGCAGATTTTGACAGAGCTGAAGTCAGACAACCAAAGGCTGAAGGACGAGAACGGAGCCCTCATTCGTGTCATCAGCAAGCTCTCCAAATAGGAATCCTGAGCACAGGCAGGATGAAGAGGGGAGCCCTCACGAGCTGCCAACCCCACCACCGAGCCCTACCCCCCTTTCCTCCTGTCACGTACAGCATTTCAGCCTGGGATCAACCAGTCACCCCTGCCATGCCCTGCCCTGTGCTGTACATCCCTTTCCTGCCCCGATTCCCATCACAGCACCCCTCTGCCATTTAATTTAAGCATGTTGTGGTGTCTCAGACATTTTATTCAAGGGAGAAGAGAAACGTGAGGATTGGGTTTGAGCTGCTGAAACTTCTTCTTCCAAAGCCCAGTGTTAGGTGTTGGCAGCTCCTGCTTTACAAAAGTGATGCCTAAAGAACTGGTCCAGCACATCCAAGCCCTTTACAGGTGGGAAATGTGACCATGGGCTGGGACTCTGAGGATGCGCATCAGCCCACCCGAGATGTGAGCCTCTGGTTGGAATGTGATGCTGTGAAAGCCACCAGAGCTGATTTCTGACACAGGCTGACCACAGCTGCTTTGCACAGAGACTTCCTTCTCCTTTCACCCCAGGAGACTGAGTATTTTATTTAATACAAGGTTTGGAACCTGTTCAGTGACATCAGCGCTGGCTCTCGGCATCCTTCACCCTGCCCTTGGTGTCACCTTTATCCTTCCAGGGCTCTTGTCTCAGTAGCATCTGCTGATCACATCCAGACTCTTGCTCCTCAGAACAGGATGTATCAGATACTTGCCGAGCTTTCTGAAGGACAAGCTTGAGTCCCCAGAGATCCTCTGCTGCTTTCACATACATAGATGAGCGTGAATCACCTTGCAGGGAGCTGTGCCCACACCAGACACCGGGCTCCCCATCCTCACAGCTGTCTGGGACATTGTCCTGCTGTCTTCATGAAGGCACTGGTTGTAAAGAGAGGGGATGCCGGAGTCCCGTTATCTCTTGGTGAAGAAGCTTGATGTAGATGCTTTCAAGGCAGAGGAGGTGAAGCAATGCTCACTTGTCCTCCCCCATGGAAAGCTGTGGGTGCATTGGTGTCAGAGGGACAAAGAGCTATCCTTGGGCATGCTGGTAACTATCGCTAGGATAGAAGTCTTTGAGTCTGTCAAAAGCTTTCAATAAGCCTTGACCTTGAAGGAAACCTCAAAGAAACCCACCCTCTTTCATGTTATACGTACTCAGAACAATTTGGAATTGTTCTCTCTATGGGCATTTAGACAGTGGCTCCTCTATGTGCTGTGTGATTCTGATGGTGGCAGCAGTAACCTGCCATCAGATCTGCTGAGCTTCCCCTTCACAGACTCCTCTCTTCCCTCTCAGAGCCTTCTCCCTGTATCCAAACCATTTTCCTTCTGTATTTGTCCTGCCATTTCCTTAACCCCTTGGCATCCCCGCTCTGGCTGGCTGGGATTTGCAGTCTCAGTCATTGAACTTGGAGGTTACCATGAAGTTCTACCCACATCCTGGGCACCTCTGCTGTTGGCTCACTGCTCCCATTGGGCTGGTGGGACTTTTCCACTATGAGAGAGATAGATGAGATACTTGAACACATGCATCATTCTTGAGCTTGCTCTGCAGGGGAACATTTATCTCTGTCAGATAAAGAGGACTTTAAATGGGCTCTTTGGAACCTTTGGCTGGTTACTGCTTCAGGAAGCGTGTTCTTTTCCTCTCCCTTGGGGTGTTTTCTTCATGTTTGTTTTATCCTCCCTAATTCTCTCCTTTTCCCCCTCCCCATCCTGCCTCTTTCCACCTCTCTTGCTCCTGTTGGAGCTGCCGGTGTTGCCAGGGCAGCTCTGGCCAGAGCCTCCTCTCTGGCCACTCTTCAGCCAGGGGAGCTCTTTGAGCATGAGGTGCTGTTCTTCCTGGTACACGGAGGCCCTTCCTCTGCTGCTGTGCTTCGGGGAGGAGGAGACCAAAGCTGGTGATGGCATCAGGGTTTCTGCAGAGCACTGCCTAAGCCAGGCATCCTTTTTATATGACTTTCTTTTAACCCTGCTTATTTAACAGCTTTAAGTCTCGAGGTCCGGGCAATGCTTTCTCTGCACGCCGGCCCCACCTGGGGCTCTCTCTGTGTGAGTACTTCTGCGTTTCTTGATGTTCCTTCTCTTGGTGACCCACTCCTCGCTTCAGACCTGGCCTCTAAAGAGGAGCCTGGTCCCTCCTGTGCCGTGTGCCCCGGCTCCTGCATCCCACCAGGATGAGGTTTCACACTGGAGATCCTGGCAGTGTGAAGGAGCCTCATGCCCGCTTCAGTGGGGAAGGTTCAACCCAACCTGACAGCCCCATCCTGCACTGATGGTTTGCCCCTTCCCACCCGGACGCCCGTTGTGTTTCATCCTAAGGAACAGTGTGCAGAGGGGTGGGGAAGGCTCAAATCCTCTGTGTGGCACCTTGCAAAGCCAAACCACTTTAGATGAAGTCTGCTTAGCACTGGATTATCCCCTGAGCTCCTGAGTGGGGCAGAGGAGCCCTGCCGGGTCAGCCGAAGCTGTGAGCTGAGGACAATGCGATTGCAAACCCAGTCCTTGCGAATGGATTCCTTTGGTCTCTCTGGAGCCAGAACCAGTGCACTGAGGAGGTGATGAGGAGGAGGACGCTTTGCCCTTGGACCCGGCGCAAGGCAAGCAGCTTTTAAAACGGATCCCTATGGAACCAGAGCGTTTCCCAGACGTGCTCTCCATTGGAGAAGAAGCTTTTCCTCTAAGCAGTCGCTTGGGGTGGTTCAGTTGTCACGGCTGGGGGGGAAGCTGTTGTGGCTGCGACTTTGACGATGGCTCTCTGTAAATAAGCTCCTTGGAGAAGCAGGACTGGCTCACGAGATGGGGAGAGAATGTATTTTTATGCAACTTTTGAGTGGCCTTTCAAACCCTGAGATGAATGGTTTGTTTTACCGGTTGTTGTTATATAGTATTCGAAGTATTCTGTGTTTGAAAGTTTGGGAGTAATATTCACATCTATGATGCTTGTAAACACAACAGTATTTATAAATGAATAAAATGAGAGTTGATAACATAGCAGCTTGGCCTTTGCTTCCGTCTTTCTGGAGATGCAAGTTGCTCAGCCCAGATTTGCACAGTGTCAATGGGCTGGAAAAGCCCAAATGGTGCCAAGCCCTGTATGTGCTTGGTCAGGACAAACCTGTAGCAACGACACAGGCACTGGTGCCACATCTTGGGGCCCTTGTCCCAAATGAGGGTGCTGGAAACCTGTGCACATTGCGGTCTATGGAGGTGCTTCAAGGGGCAGCCTGAGCACTCCCCCTTGGGCTTAGGGGTGTCCAGGACCTCTGCAAAGCAGGGCAGGACCAAACCAGGTTTGTATGGACCCAGATGTGTGTGCTTGGGACCGTTGATGTCTGCACCGTGTTTGGGCCATGGGGACACCCCATGAGCACACTCGTGTTGCAGGCATTCCCCTTGTGCCTCCATCCATCCATTGCCCCTGTGCTCACAGCCCTGGGACCTGCCCCCCACCGAGCCCCAGCAGCAAGACCAGGAGGGAACAGGGGCTCCTTTCAGCTCGTTTCTTTAATAAGGAGACAGGGATCATTACAAAATAACCATGGAACGACAGAGTCCACACGAGAGGAAGGGGCTTTCAAAGCAGCTTCGCGCTGGAGCCAAGCGCTGTGGGGCAGGGATGAGGCAGAGCGGGGCCAGCACTGGGACCCCCAAAGGGGCCGGCTCCTCCCTCCCAGCTTTGGGGGGGAAGAGGAAAAGCAAGCCCAGGCTGTTGCCAAGCCTCATGGGGTCGCTTCCTGTTAGCCTCAGAGACCAACACCAGCAGCTTGGTGGCATGGCCGGGTCTGCACCGGTGCAGCCGGGACATGGGAATCATCCGGCTCTCATCCCCATCCCAACCCCAACCATCCGGACACAGCAGAATCACTCCAATTGCCCTCAAAAGCCTTTTCACCACCAGCTCTTTGCTGCATCCTGCCCTCCCCGGCTCTGTGCCCAGCACTGCCCCATCCCCTTGCCCACAGCATCCATGGCCATGGCTCGATGGAGCTCATCCGGCTCCGCTGCTGAGCCCCACGTAACAGGGGGGGACAGTGGACACGGGGTGTTGGGGGTCATGGCTCACCCGTGGGCCCGTCCCCATGGGGTCCCGGCACGCCGCGGTCTCATATGGCTTCTAAAGTTGCTCTGAGGGTGAAATGCACCAAAACGCGACACAGGACACGGAAGCCACGATGTTACCGGTACCGGCCATGGGAGAGACGCGACGGGACACGGGAACGAGACACACGTGGAGGTGGTGGCTGCATCGCTGGCGGCTCCACTGTCCGCTGCTTGGCATGCGTTGCTTCTTGGCATTATTGTCTTCTTGGAGATGGTCTTCGTTGGGTTGTGTTTCCTCGAGGGGGGTGGACAGCGCTCGAGCAATGAGGTTTGGTCGGCACCGGCTCTGCCTCGCGGCGCCAGCGTGGCCGGCCCGAGCGCGCGGCGTTGCCCATGCGGCTACTGCTACGGGGCTGCAGCTCATGCACTGGTCGTGGTATATACAGCGATGGCTCCATACGGTCACAACTACACACAGGGTCAGAGGCAGCGCAGATGGTTTCAGTGGTTCCGGTGGTTTCCCCTTGGTTTAGTAAGGAACAAATCAAAGGATGCAGTAAAGTCACAGTCTCCCCTTCCCAGGGATTATAGAGTCCGAATGGAAAGTGGGAGCTCTGCTCCTGGTGAGGTCCCGGGTGATGTAGTGGGTCTGGGGCAATGTGGAGGGGGGCACATGGAGGGGTTGTACACAGGGACATGCACTGTCCTGTGTGCACAAGTGCTGCCCATGAGAGCTATGGGGCTGCCCACGCTCACCGAGTGCCCAGTTCCTTCTTCTTTAACCCATTTCCACATGAGGCAAATCCCTCCCTCAGTGCTCAGATGGATTCTGGAATGCTCCTGACTTGAGAGCCCGAATCCTGCCCATGCCCTGGCCAAGGGGCTGCAGCCACCCTGAGCTCCCCATGGGTTAAAAGCACCCGGAGGCATCATCTCCCTTTGCCACGCATGGGGCAGGAGCTCATTGACACTGACACATCCCATAGCAAAAGGAACTCATTGAAGCTGGAGGTGACCTGCCGGCACCAGGGTGATGTGGTTTGGCACCTTGGCACATTGTCCCCAGGCTCAGGTCCCAGTGCAGGGACAACCCCCCCTTGCTTTCAATTGTGCCGAACCCCCCCTGAAGTGGAGCAGGGATCCCGAGGCTCTGAGGAGTTGGGGACACCGGCTCCTGTCAGTGCCGCAGTGTGGGCTGTGCACAAGGAACAACCTTGGCTTTCCCTGCCTCTTTCCACCATGGAGAAGCTCCTGCCCACTGTGATGAACACAGATATGGCTTGTGCCCCAAGGGGAGCGGGATGGGGTGGATTCAGCAGCCAATGGCTCGGTTGGGATCAGCAGCTCCCGGGGATCCCAGGTTCTGGTCCCTGGCTCATCCTCATCCTCCCCACCTGCATCACAGTGCTGGGATGTGGCAGTGGGGCTGGAGCTCCCCATAGCCCCCAGGCTGCCCTGAGCCCTTTGGGGAGGCACCTGGCAGCGCTCTGACCCCTTCCATCACCAGACCCCTCAGCACCATCCTGCCTTGTGGGAGCATCTTGATCTACAGGCTTCATCCAACCATGGTGGGATGCATGTGAATCCCCAGGGCTGCCCTTGCCTGGCCATGGTGGTGTCCGTTGTGTGCACATCCCTCCATGGCTCTCCTCCGAGCAGACCCCAGGGGCTCCCTGGGCTCAGTGTGACCCCACAAGAGCTCAGCACCCTCCCAGCAGTAGGGCCTTGTGGTCCCTACAAACCTCTCCTCAGAAGAACCAAGACTGGAGCTGGCCGGGGCACAGGAACCAAGGGGATGGAGGGAGGCAGCGCCGGAGGCACCAGGGTCTGCTGCAGAGGCTCCTCTCCATCACCTCCTCTGTCCACACCACAGCTCGTGCCCCAGGCAAGCACTGCTCATCCCTCATGAGCGCCTCCATCACCACCTCCATGGACCAGCGGTGCTTCCCACATGGAGCCAAGGGGAGGACGGCAGCAGTGGTGCCATGGGCTGGTGCCATGGCCACCAGGGAAGGTCCCAGGCGTGACCGTGGCTTTGGGCCTGGGAGGTGGTCGGAGGCGATGGGACAGAAGGGAGCGATGCTGAAGAATGCAAAGAACCATCCATGTCTTTAACCTCTTCCCCTGGAAGCTCTTGGGACTGTCTGGAAACCCTCCCGCAGCCATCGAAGGGTATTTCAGCTTAAAAGAGAACACAAAGAACCAAAACCGAAGGTTGCAGAAATGAGGTATCGGTAGCTCTGGGTCGCGCCGAGTGTCCGCGGTGCCGCGCCACCGGCAGCTCCTATTTGTTCTTCCCAAGAGCTGCGTCTACTTCCTCCTCTGGCTTCAGCGAGTGCCACTGGGCAATGGGCCGCCGGGGGTTGGCCAGCATGTCGGACCAGTGCCGCAGCTCCGTGCCCGTGGAATTGCAGCCCGTGAAGATCTTGCCGATGGCTTCGTTCTTCCCCAGCTTGTCGTAGTCCAACACTGTGATGACCACTTGCACTTTCTGAGGGAGGAAACCTTCTTTCAAGGGGCAGGAAAGAGCAGGGGGCAGGGTCCCCATCACAGCATCCCAATCAGAGCATCTCAATCACAGCATCCCAAATGCAGCATCCCAGTCACAGCATCCCAATCAGAGCATCCCAATCAGAGCATTCTAATCACAGCATCCCAAATGCAGCATCCCAAATGCAGCATCCCAATTAGACCTTCCCAACTGCAGCATCCCAATCACAGCATCCCAATCAGACCATCCCAACTGCAGCATCCTAATCACAGCATCCCAAATGCAGCATCCCAATCACAGCATCCCAACTGCAGGAGCAGAGTCCCAGTCACAGCATCCGAACTACAGCATCCCAATCAGAGCATCCTAAATGCAGCGACCCAAATGCAGCATCCCAATCAGATCATCCCAACTGCAGCATCCCAATCACAGCATCCCAATGACTATCCCAACTGCAGGAGCAGAGGAAATCCCTTCTCCAGCCATTACCTACGTTGGGACTGCACCTCCTGGGCAGCACCCACCTCTGCCGCTGAAGCAGATGTCCTCAGCATCAGTCCAGGCCCAGGTTGGCACTGGACATGATTTCGTGGGTGACTGGACCAGGAGCTTGGCAGGAGCTGCTCAGGCTGGGACAGGGGCTTGGGCAGATGTGGGACCTTTCCCATCACCCTCACCCTGCCTCCCTCCCAGGGAAGGCATCAAACAAACCTGTATCTGCTCAAAGGGGATCTCAAAGCTGAAGGACTCATTGAAGTAAGGGTTCAGGGTCTTCTTCTTGACTGTGGTCTTCTTCTTCTTCAACCTCTTGCCATTCTGCAGCAGGTGGATCTTCACGTAGGGGTCTGGGGGAGCAGGAGGGTGAATCAGCCAGGGCTGGGATGCCATGGGGACACCATCAGCCTGGCTCCAGGATAATCTGAAGGGGGCTACAATGATGCTGGAGAGGGGCTCTTCATCAGGACTGTAGCGACAGGACAAGGGGTGATGGGTTCAGACTGAAGCAGGGGGAGTTCAGGTTGGATCTAAGGCAGAAGCTGTTCCCTGTGAGGCTGCTGAGGCGCTGGCACAGGGTGCCCAGAGAAGCTGTGGCTGCCCCATCCCTGGCAGTGCTCAAGGCCAGGTTGGACACAGGGGCTTGGAGCAGCTGCTCCAGTGGAAGGGGTCCCTGCCCGTGGCAGGGGTTGGAGCTGGAGGAGCTTTAAGGTCCCTTCAACCCAAACCATTCCATGATTCTATGGTCCTATGATGAGGTGCACCACAGGCTAAAGGGTATTTGAAGAATAAAGGTGCTCTGATGGATGGAGCTTTTCTGCTCCTCTTGTAGGAGGGATGCAGGCAGTACAGTGGCACTGGTGAGTGCTGTCAGCCCCATTTCTGGAGCAGGATACCCCAGCAATAAGGCTGAACCCTTCCATCCATGCTGGTTCTGCTCTTCCCCTGGTTAGTAAAGCATGCTGTCGACTGTGCCCTGGCTCCAAGTCACAGAGCAGCAGGACCAGGAGCAGAGAAGCATTTTCACCACCCAGGTCCTGCAGCGTCCTGGACCCTGGACACAGTCGGGAACCAAATTCAGCTGTTCCTAACTGGGAGGCCCATCCCATCTCCCCTTGCCCCACAGGCAGACCTTGGGCTGCCTCCAATACAGGAAGTCCCAGGCACTGGTGGTGGCTTCCCAAAGCCACTGATGGCCCCATAGGCCTTCCCCATCCAAGGATGCTGAGAGCCCTGGGACAGGGTGGAGGAGAACCCACCTGAGAGACCCCCGACATCCATCTTCTTGAGGTTCTTGGCCTCCAGGATGCAGACAGTGAGCTTCCCGGCCGTGGGCACGTACCGGAGGGAGATGCAGATGTCTCCCAGCTTCTCTGGCTGCCGAGAGGAGCAGGGAGCAGGTCTCAAAGCCTTGCCAGTGCTGGGACATGGTCCCAAATGCAGGTACCCCCACATCCTGCTCAACCTTCAGTGCAAACCTGAGCTGGCTTCCACCAGCACAAGGGTTTGGTCACTTGGGTCAGGCCCAAAGCAGCACTCAAGAAGTTTGTGCTCTCCCGTTTTGTTATAGAAAGGCTTTTGCACAGGGGGACAAAGGGGACAGATCCATTAGGGTTTCAGCTGGCTCCTACCTCCTCCTTCTCACCGCTCTGCAGGTCCCTCCACTCCTCGATGGGCTGACCCAGGTCCACCGTGTTCATGGGCACCTTCACCTCGCCAATGATGTCGTGCTTGGAGAAGCGGTCGAAGTCATAGATGGCCATCACCAGCGTCTTCCCACCCAGCTCCTGGTAGGGGACCTGCACAAAGAGGGCCCTTGAGGGGGCTGACGATGGGCTCAGAGGAGCACTGCTCCCAGCAGTGGGGTTCAACACAGGGAGCCAAGGGGAAAGATGAGAGTGGGAGGCGAGGTCCCGTGTTGGGGGTAGGAAGGTCCTCACCTTGAAGGTGAAGGTCTCATTGAAAGCAGGGTTCAGTGTCTTCTTCTGCACTTTGGTCTCATACTTCTTCTTCTTGTCAGGGAGCAGGAACACCTTCACGTAGGGATCCGAGGTGCCCCCCATGTCCAGAGCCGGCAGCTCGGCTGCTTGGAGGATGCCCACTGTGAGCTGGAGGTGGAACAGGGATGTCTCCATCCAGGCAGATGCCAAGGGCTCATCCCCAGCCCAACGCGGGACAGGGCTCCCCAGGGCTCAGCACCCAGCTCCCCACTCCCTCCTTTGCCACCCAGGCCCAACAGGCCCTCCCTGGGCAAGCCCCACTGGAGCCCCATCACCTGGTTCGCCTGGAAGTCGTAGTCCAGGGAGAACTGGAGCTTGCCCAGGTTCTCCGGCTCCTTCTCCTCCTCCTCTCCTTCCCCCTCCGTCAGTCCCGTCTCAGCATCATCATCGTCCTGTTGCTCCTACAGCAGCAGCCGAGGCTCAGCAGCAGGCTCAGAGCCCAGCATCCCCATCCCCGCATCACCCCAGGACCCTCAACACCAAGGGAAAGGAGCCCCCATGCTTGGGACATGAACATGGACAGAGCAGCCCTGGGGTGGAACCAGCTCTGCCGAGGACACTGCCTTGGTGCTCCCCAACACAGGGGAGGGAGGTTTGGTGATGGCAGGATGTGGCTGCAGTAAGGAACGTGCTGGGAAGGGTGCAGAACACAACCCCTGGTTGTTGCAGCACCACAGCCGGTGCCAAGGGCTTTAGTAGCTTTGCCATGAAGAGAAGACCTAAGGCAAAGCCACCCCTCTCCATGCCTCTTCACATTATGGCCCATGGGGTGGGGACCTGGGCTCCTTAGCACCTTTGTGATGTGTCCCCAGGTGCCCCATCCCACCCTGGAAGATGATGGAGAAGGAAGCTCATGGTGGTACCTACCGTGAGTGTGTCCCAGGATGGAGAGGGAACAGCAACAGGGAAGGGAGAGCACCGAGAGGGGAGAGAGCCACGTTACAGAGAGCAGCAACAATGGGATAAGGGACCCAGGCCAAGGGGGGAATTGGGGTTTGTATGGCCCCATCCACCCCAGGAGGCAGCCCTGGCCCTCCAGCAGGGATTCCCCCCCCCCATCTCCCACCACCCTGGAGCAGGGACCATGGAGCATCCCCACTCAGCCCCCCTTGCATGCCCATGGTGCCCACATGGCTCTGAAGAACAGAAGCCTCCCACCCCTCCAAAAGGTACTGGATCATGACCATTGGAATGGGCAGGATCACCCCAGGCCTGCTGGTACCAAAGCCTCCTTCCTGTTGGCCCCCAGGATGGGAGATGGCCCCAAACTGTTGGGTGTTTTGGCCTCCTCTCTGAGCCAAAGGCACAGCTCCATGAAGTGGCAGCCCAGAGGAAGGTGGGGAGACACAAGGGATCAGATTGACATTCACTAGGTCAGGTGAAGCATTGGCAGGTCCCATCCTGGCCACCGGACACTGGAAGAGGACAGTGCCACAGCATCAGGTCCAGGCGCACACCTGCACTGCCCCATCCCAGGATCCTGGTGGCTCCATCCCTCTCTGCTGCCTGAGCTATGAGTGCCCCAGCATGGCTTGTAACCCAACCAGAGGGATCATCCCACAACAAGAAGGCCAAGGAGGATGTCACCTGGTTGCCTGACTTCATATCCTTCATGTTCATGGCATTCTTCATGCCTTTGCCCTTCTCCTTCTTGTTCTTCTTCTTCTTGCAGCAGCACTTCTTGCAGATGCAGAAGCAGCAGGTGAGGATGAGGAGCCCGGCTACCACCGCGATGGCAATGAGGGCCCAGGGTGGCACTGGGGGCAAGAATCGGTGCCATGGTCAGCCCCACAAGCTCCCTCCCTGCCCCACCACCTTGGCCCACAGCTTGCACTGGGACCAGAGCGCTGGTGTGGTCATGAGGAAGGAATAAAGGGAAAAGGAGGCAGAAACTCACAGGGAATCTTGTTGAGCTCATTCATGAACTTGTCCCTCAGCTTGGTGAACATGTCCTCCTTGCTCTCGCCCGGCCCCGCTGCCTCTGTGGAGTTCTCCATCGTGGTCATGGGCATCGTGGTGGCCGTGGCCTCCGGGGCCATCATGGACGCTTGCTTGAACGTCATGGTGGGTCAGGGGCTCCCTGGAACACAACATCCCCTCTCTGGGCACACAGGTCCAGCCCATGCCCAGGCTGTGTGCCCAGCAGCAACCCCTCTGCGCCCAAATGTGGGGTACAGGGTGGGCACGCAGGCAAGACCACCAGCCCTCAGCACCCAGCACTGTGATGGGTGTGCTCCTGGGTGCTGGGGCTCCCCATTCCACAGGCTCTGCAGCATACCAAGGTGCAGGCTGAGACTGGGATACTGTGATTGGGATGCTACGACTGGGATGCTGCAATTGGGATGCTGCAGTTGGGATGCTGCAGTTGGGATGCTGTAGCTGGGATGTTGCAGTTGGGATGCTGCAGTTGGGATGCTGCAGTTGGGATGCCGCAGTTGGGATGCTGCAGTTGGGATGCTGCAGTTGGGATGCTGCAGTTGGGATGCTGCAGTTGGGATGCTGCAGTTGGGATGCTGTAGCTGGGATGTTGCAGTTGGGATGCTGCAGTTGGGATGCTGCAGTTGGGATGCTGTAGCTGGGATGTTGCAGTTGGGATGCTGCAGTTGGGATGCTGCAGTTGGGATGCCGCAGTTGGGATGCTGCAGTTGGGATGCTGTGTTTGGGATGCTGCAATTGGGATACTGCAGTTGGGATGCTGTAGCTGGGATGTTGCAGTTGGGATGCTGTGATTGGGATACTGCAGTTGGGATGCTGTGTTTGGGATGCTACAGTTGGGATGCTGTGATTGGGATGCTGTAGTTGGGATGTTTCAGTTGGGATGCTGTGATTGGGATTCTGCACTTGGGATGCTGCTCACATCCTGATGAAGACACTGCAGCAGAGCTGCATTTCTTAGGGGTAGGTCAGCTGTTCTCAGTGTGGCATGTGCTTCATGTGTGTGCACATGCGTGTGAGTGCTTGTGTAACAGGGAGACATGCAAGTGCTGGTGCAGTGTGCATGTGTCTGTGCACAGATGCAGTGTGCAGGTACAGGGTGCGCATTCACACCTGCACATGTCCCTGTGCACGGGGTGCAGGTGCACATCTGTGCACATGTGCCAATGCATGTTCAAGCATGCTTGTGCACGTGGGCAAGGCCTTGGGCATGGGATGTTGCAAGAATGGCTGAGGGTGTGCTTACACAAGTGCTTCTGCAGTGTGCAAGCATGTATGTGTGCAAGTGCTTGCGCACAGGGTATGCACCCCTCTGTGTGTCCCACCTCATGGTGCTTGCTGGGTGCTGGAAGAGCTGAGAAATGGGGGAAACTGAGGCACAAGAGAGATGGGCACAGGAAGCCCCTGTTGCTGCCCCCCCCGGGTACAGTACAGCCTGCAGGGAGCCTGCAACCCTACAGAGGGGACTGCTCCTGCCCACCAAGTGGCCAGGCTTTGTCCCCCTCCTCATTGTGCAGTGTGGGGTGGGGTGCATGGGGCAAGTGTGGGGCAATGCCATGGGGGGCAGCCTGGGAGCAGCAGGTGGGGTGGAAGGGCAGGCTGTGTGGCAGTGTGTGCCAGTCCCCATCCCCACTCTGCCACTGCCTCACTGGGTGTCCTTGGTCACATCCAGTCCCCCACCGTACACAGCCATTGTAGTCCGTGTACAGTCAGTGCAGTCACTGCAGTCAGTGCAGTCACTGCAGCCACTGCAATCACTGCAGTCAGTGCAGTCACTGCAGCCACTGCAATCACTGCAGTCAATGCAGTCCATCCAATCACTGCAGCCACTACAGTCGGTGCAAGCAATGCAGTCAGTGCAATCACTGTTGTCAGTGCAATCACTGCAGTTACTGCAAGCCAGTGCAATCACTGCAGTCACTACAATCAATGCAGTAACTACAGTCAGTGCAAGCAATGCAGTCAGTGCAATCTCTGCAGTCATTGCAGTCAGTGCAGTCACTGCAGTCTGTGCATCCCACCCGTTGGCAGACACCCCCCCAGGCAGCCCGTGAACCCCCAATCCATCACCCCCACGGTGCATTCCTTCTCCCCAAAGCCCCTAATAGATCCCCCGTGGACCTCATCCTGCACCCTGCAGTGCAGTGCCCCACACCCACCACTGCAGCCCCCCCACATCCCACGGGACATTTTGCCGTGCTCCATCCCACAGCTTCCCAGTCTCCCCAGCACACCGCCCCAAGCTCCCCAGTGAGCGCTCCTGCACAATGCATCCCTCCCGGACACCCCTTCCCCACCATGCGTTGCCCACAGACGGTACCCCCCCCAGATGCAAACATCTGGTGTAGAGGGAGCCGCCAGGTCCCATCCCCTGGGATGCGCCGCCCTCTCCCATTTACACATAATTAAAAGGGTTTCTTTGTCCAGGAGAGCCCCAAGGTCTGGGCGGGATGGAAATCCCAGGCTGGAGCTGACGATCCATCCGTTCCCATACCGGGAGAAGCACTTCTGACAGCAGAAATTCCCTTTCTGGAGCCCTTCATCCCTCCTCCTCCCCCCGCAAAAGGCTCCATCCCACACACCCCCTTCCCGAGCCGCAGCAGCGCATCCCACAGGCTACAAGAAGGGGGATTTGGGGATTCCCTTTGGCAGAGCACGGCATCCCTGCACCCCGGCCGAGGCGCAGGGGAACTGGGGGTGTCCAGAGCCATCCCAGCGAGCAGGCAGCGCAGCGCAGGGTCGGGATTTGGGGGGGTCCTGCTGCTGGAAGCCCCTGTTCCCCCCTCCAGGGGCAGCTTTGGCATCCGAAACCTCTCCCCTGCTGGGAGATGAAGGCACAAAGCATCAATAGACAGAGATTAATGAGGCTGAGGCACAATTAGCGCCCGGGCTGCGGGCAGGAGGGTGAGGGGGGCCCGACCCGGCTCTCCCAGCCCACGGTGCTGGGTGTTGGGTGCTGACTTGTCCTGGGGAGACCCTGATAAGGGTCCATCAAGCCAATGGGCTCTAGGTCATCCCACTGGGATGGAGGCATGGGGACACCCCAGCCACCCATGAGCATCAGCTTTGGGAGCAGACCCCAAAACCTGCCCCGTTTGGGTGGAAATCCCAAACTGGTCCCAAAGGAGAGGCCCAAGGGGAGCCCCCTCCTGCCTCAGTGGTGGCAGGAAGCCTGGGCATGTTCCTGTGATGCATCCCAGGGACAAGCAGGTATTTTGGGGTACAGCAGAGCTATTTGGCAGTGCCCCAGCAAGGTCTTGATGCCAGCAGCTATTTTGTCCCTGGGTAGCAACAGAAGGGCTGGCGGGGTAGATCCCAACTCTATCAGATCCCCTAGCACGATGCCTGTGCACCCCAATGCTCCCATTGTGTTGATACCAGCATCAGACATGGAGGGGATGTGCCAGGCTGGGTTTTGAGCTCGCAGCAGAGATAGGAGAGTCCAGTTAAGGCAAAAACATGACTTGGCTTCTAATGGTCATTTAATTAGCAGGGAATTTCTGGCAAGGGAAATGCAGAGCATAGGGAGAGCAAGGACCAGGATGGGAGAGATGAGGAGGGGACACTGCAGGACCGCAGGGGCTCTGCAGCAGCCCAGCAAACCCCATCCCCGTTCCCTCTCCTGCATTAACAGTGCTGGATCAGAACCCTGGCAGCAGCACCCAGCACTGCCCACAGCTCCCTGCCAAGGACAAGGGGAGTCTGCTCGTCCTGCCCCTCGCTCTTCAGGGATGGATGTTTGTACCAGGCTGGGGAATGGGAGCTGGAGCTAGCACAGATAAGGCAGGTGATGGAGCAAGGATGCTCCAGTAGCAAGTGGCTGCTGAGACATCACCCACAGAGGGACGTGTTCCCCTGTGCCCCATCCCAGTAGGAACAGGCACCACTGGCCAGACCCTGGCCACTGAGGGAAACTGAGGCACAGGACATGGGCAGCAGCACCTCCAAACAGAAACCCCATGAGCAGGGATGAACTGCCTGGCACAGAGGTGAACCACATCCTTCATCCCAGCTCAGAGCAGTGCCAGGACCCTACCTGAGCTAACAGCACAGTCACCAGTGCCCCTGGGCCCTGGGTGCTGCTCCCCCACCATCCCACCAACCGGGCTCCATCAGCACCCCTGGAATGAGAATAGAGACCCCATCTCGCTCTAATCCTGCACCCAGCACCAGCTCCTCTTATTAGAGATAATGATGTGCTGGGGCCTGATGCTCCCCTGGGAAGAGACTCATACAGGTCCTGTAAGAATGCAATGGGCTGCCCAGGCAGCATCTCCTGCACATCCCCATGGGGTCACATCCAGCATCCCCACCCTCACCCCGAGCTGGAGGTCCATGCTGAGCTCTGGCCTCACTGCACCACATGCTGGGCTCTGGCTCCTCATCCTTAGCCTGGAAGAAGGGGGACTCAGCCCCAGGTTCCAAAGGGGAAACCTTGTGAAATGAAAGATCAGAAACTAAATGCAAGGAATGGTTTTGAGGCTGATGCTTGCCTTTGCCAGGGAACCCTCTCTCCTGTCGCAGCGGCTGCGCTATTTACAGTCAGTCCAAGTTAAAAGCAGTATTAAAGGCAGCCTTCATTCATCACTCGGGTGCCAGATTATTGGCTTCTGATGCTCCCAAGGCAAAAAGCCCATCCCATGAGGCTGCGCCGGCTGCACAAAGGCCAATGCACTCACAAGGCTGGGATGCAACAAGCTGGGGAGGAAATGATCCCATCCTGCTCCCAAGCATCACCCCAGCAGCAAAGGGAGGGCATAAGGACACTGGTGCTGGGACAGGCACTCCCCACCAAGCCAACTGGTGTCTGGGTACCAGCAGCCAACGGGCTGGGGAGCACCTTCCCCTTGCTCTCAGCTTCCTGCTCTCATCTGGTGCTGCTGCAGTGCTTCAGAAACCCCACTGAAGGCAGCTGCCTGTGAGTTATCCGGGAAGCAAAGGAGCCATCACACCCAGGTGCCTCCTTACACAGCCCTGGAGCCTGGTGCTGGTCAAGGTCCTGCTCATGCCAGAGGGGCTTTGGTGGCACAAGCATGGTCCTGTGCTGAGAAGGGGCCACAACACCCACGTCCTTCCTACCCCTGGGGCTGTGGGCACTGCTCACCAATGGAGGGCTTCAGCACCAATGGAAACGACATCTGGAGATGCTGCAGAACATGGTCCCCTGAGCAGCGGGGATGTAACCATCCCAAGGACACCAGAGCATCCCATGTGGACCCGCCAGGCCCGCTGCAACCACAGCCAGCACCCGTGGTGCCAATGGCCAGAAACCCCTCCCAGTAAAAGGGGACATCCGGGATGCTGGGGCAGCCGTGCCCTGCTCCGCCGATCAGAGCAGCACAGCTAAATAGGGCAGCAGATGGTGATGGCTGAGTTATCCTGGCACTTCCAAGGCACCACAAGGCCAAGAGCACCCGAGTTCTGCCCTGCCTGCACTGCTGCCTGCTGCCCGCACTGCTGCCTGCTGCCTGCACACCCCAGTCATTGCTCCTGATCAATACTGGGGGAGAGAAGCAGCAGACAATGAGCTCCTGGGGAAGAGCCAGAAGCTGCTCCAGGAGAGAGCTGAGGCGAGGCGGATCGATCCGAGACGGAGGCTGGGAGGGCACAGACCTAAGCTCAACCTACCCAGACGTGAGCCAGGAGGTGCCAGGTCCAGGCGGGTGCTGTAGCCCCCAGTGAGAGCTCCAAAGCACCCAGCCAAGCACAAGGAGGTGATGGGCTGGTGTTAGAAATGCAGCCTACACCAGCGATGCTCAGCCTTCAGCACCCTCCCTGCTAGGAGGGATCAGCCCTGGGACCAGCTGCCTCTGGAAGTGATGCTGGGGGCTGCTTGCCCGGCTCCAAGGCGCAGAGAGCCTGGGATGCAGAGCGTGGTTGTATGTCCCCAGGGCCATCCGACCTGGTGGCATCTGGAGTGAGAAAGCAGATGGCGGAGGTACAAGGATGATGGCATCGATGAGGACAAGGGACCACACACAGGATTTCACTGTGGTGCTTCCTGGCCTGGACACCAGGAAGCGACTCCCATGGATAAACTTGGAAAAGCCACCGCAAGAGTGGGAGCCCAGCCAGAGCAATGGGTGCAGCCCATTGCACAAGCACAGGATGCGCGAGCACAGCAGCACGTGCTTGTGCATCCAGGAAAGGCTTATTCCAGCCCTGGAATAGCGCAGAGATCCGCAAAGCACTGCAGCTCCCGGTGCGCAGCACCCACTGCCCCAGCAGCACCAGCAGCCACTGTCCCACACCCCTCGAGGGTCCCCAGGGCCAGCCCCACACAATGGGGGTCTCTGACAAGGCAGTGGTGGAGCCTGGACCCGGCACAAGGCAGCAGCGCAGGGGTCGTGTTTGGGCAGCAGCAGGAACAGAGGATGCCTCTTCCCAGGCTTTGGTCCCAAGAGAAAACTGCCTAAATCCTCTGGGATCAGAGTGAGACAGCATCAGAGCCCTGCAGGGCATCCCTGTGCATGCCAGTCTGTGCATGGAGCTGAAATATGGGTTTGTTTTCCCCCTGGAACCCTCTGCTCAAAGCTGATGGGAGCTGTGATGCTGCCTCAGAGATCCCCAGTGCCGGCAGCCCTCAGCCCCAGCGTGTCCCAGCCCCAGACTGGTTTGTGTTGGAAAGAAACACAGAGCTCATCCATGGGCAGGGACCCCTTCCACTGGAGCAGCTGCTCCAAGCCCCTGTGTCCAACCTGGCCTTGAGCACTGCCAGGGATGGGGCAGCCACAGCTTCTCTGAGCACCCTGTGCCAGCGCCTCAGCACCCTCACAGGGAACAGCTTCTGCCTAAGAGCTCAGCTCAGTCTCCCCTCTCTTGGGCAGGTTCAAGCCATTCCCCTTGGCCTGTCCCTACATCCCTTGTCCCAAGCCCCTCTCCAGGTTTCCTGCAGCCCCTTTAGGCACTGGAGCTGCTCTCAGGTCTCCCCTTCTCTTGTCCAGGCTGCCCCAGCCCAGCTCTCAGCCTGGCTCCAGAGCAGAGCTGCTCCAGCCCTCGCAGCAGCTCCATGGCCTCCTCTGGCCTCCGTGGTCCCTCTGGTGCTGCTGCCCCAGAGCTGGATCAGGGCTGCAGGGGGGTCTCACAGAGCACAGCAGAGGGGCAGGATCCCCTCCCTGCCCTGTCCTCACGCAGTCACAGCTGCCTGTGCTGGAGGAGCAGGGTGTGCATCCAGAGCCCAGCACAGCCACATGCAGCACTGGGGCTAGCTGTTGGTTCCCCCCTCCCAAAGCCCCAGCAGAGGGGCTGCTGCATGGGAACTACCCTTGGGTTACAGGGAGCATCCAACCCCATGGTCCAGCCTGGAGCAGAATCCAGGGGAGCCACAATTCCTCCTCCAGGCACCAGAGCAGACGAAGCATCCTGGGAGCAATGGAGTGGGTGGCCCCACACTGGGATCCTGCATCCCAGGGCTGGCAGAGGCGAGCACTGTTCCTGACTGTAGGATTATACCGGTATGGAGCATCTCACACTCCAGCTGCATGCTGCCTAACTTACAGTTTAATTAATAAATTGGGAATTATGCAGAGTTTATCCAATACTTCTGGACGCGTGATGTTATCAAAATCCCATTACTGACGAAGGAAAGCATGAAGAGCAAAATGAGCTCTGGCATCTGAAACACTTCAGTCGATGTGATAACACAATTATTGGGGCTAATAATCAAAGCTCGCTTTGGGGAACACAGGCTCCGGGAGGAGCTGAGCCGAGGGCAGCTGCAGCCGGTGCAGGGATGAGCTGGGGAACTGCTGCGCTTTCACCCCAGGGGGAAAGGCCGAGTGCAGCCAAGGGCAGAAGCATTGTGCCAGGCTGCACTTACCAGCAGGTCTGGGCACTGGCACAGGCAGGCACCGGTGGGGAGCAGAGCCAGGCCCAGAGCCAAGCCCCTACCAAGAGGCAGGAGAAAACCAGGAGGTTTGAAGAGCAGCGGGCACTGGGTCCTGTCTCTGTGCTTTGGGCATCGATCCTGCTGGAGGACATCACGGCTGCTGCTCACAGCTCTCCTGCGCAGCCCAGAGAAGGAGAAACTCAAGTCATCATTAGGAGCTGCAGTCATCCGGCTCCCAGAGCTGGGGCTTTGCCAAAACCACCGTGAGCTGGAGGAAGAGCTCCCACCCCTCGGGGCGAGCTGGAGTCCTGCCTTGCTTCGGTGGCCTTTAGCTCAAGCCCAGTGTCTGTCCCCAGGGCTCATGGAACAGGAGGCAGCTCCTCTGGGAGCATCCAGCAGCAAATACTGTCACTGCGCCATCCCACCGGGCACAGCTTCATGCCAGCAACATGCCTGCAGAAAGGCAGCTACCTGCAACCCCCCTCCCCAACCAGATAGATAACAATATATACATCTATATATGAGGATATATACATCTGTATATGAGGATATCTAAGGATCTACATGGGTACATTCCTATGTCCTCCCTCCTGCCATGACTTGGGGTGCACCAGGCACTGAGCAGCAGAGGGGTGCAGAGCTGGGGATGCCAGTGGCAATGCAGTGCAGCTGATGCTGGCTCAGTGCAGCTGATGCTGGCTCAGTGCTGCTGCTACCTCCAGGATAACGGGCAGCGAGGGATGTGTCCTTGCCCTGCAGAATCAGGGGCACCGGGGCTCTGGGACAGCTCCTGGCAAACAGGGCACTAGTGCTCAGCACGGGGGGCTGGAGGAGATGGAGTCAGTGATGGAATAAGATTAGACCTGGTTCTGAGCTTCACCCAGATACAAGAAGAGGACAAGGCATTGCCCCAAGAGAGCTTTGGGACCGGCGGGGGGGGAAGCAGTGAGGCGTTTTGCTGTGTTGTGCTCTTCCTGAGCAGCACAAGTGACATCCCACTGCCAATGCTAGCCTGCATGACCTTGTCTGCAGCCCCGCTGCCCCACTCCAGAGCACACAGACCACACAAGCCACGCTTCTTCCCACCAAACCCCTGCATCCTAATGCACCTAGAGGCACAGAGCAGCAGCGACCCCGAGGGTGCCTGGCAGCCCCCAGCAGCATGCGGCCAGGCGCTGCAGCAGCCAGCAGTAATGCAGCAGTAATGCAGCAGGCAGGAGATGCTCTGCACGGCATGCACCAGTGACACTGCTGCAGCAGCACCTCAGTGTGCGCTAGATGGGAGAGTCCTCACGCCAGGACTGAAGTTTTTGCTGCAGCAGAGGAGCAGGCGGGGAGTCCTTCAGCTCCTTGATGCTGCCACGGTACAAGGGGACTTTGCTGCAGGACACCCTGCAGTGGGTAGCATCCCACAGTGAGGGACACGCTGCGGTAGGTGACACTGCCATAAGTGATATCCCACAGTGGGGGACACCCTGCAGTAGGTGACACCCTGCCATAGGTGACATCCCACACTGCCCCAGCCACGATCAGACAGAGGGAGGACAGGAGAGCTCTGGGGACACACGGAGGCACCGGCACAATTGGGGTCCCCCCTCCCCGTGCCACAGTCACCTTGCAACATGGCCTGTCCCCTGCGCAGGCTGCAGAGCTCATTCAGGACCACTCCTCAGGAGGAGGCTGCAGGGGAGCAGCAAAGTGCTGGGCACCCCGAGGCTGCTGCACCCCAACGCTGGCACCCGGAGCTGGGGTGACACCCCCCCCCCCCCCGCACACCGCTGCACCCCGACGGCTCGCAGCAAGCACAAGAAGGGATGAAGGATCCCGGAGATGCTTCAACCTCGGCGGGGAAACACAGCCCGGAGCAGGGACAGCCCGAAGCTGGCTCCCGGCCAGGCCGCTACGGCGGAGCCGCTGGTGCAGAGCAGAGCGCCCGGCCAGAGCCGCTGCCGGGGGTACCGGGCACCGGGGACAGCCCCGCGCCCCGGACACCCCCAGCGCAGCACCCCAAGGGCAACGCGTTCGGCTCGGGCTCAAGCAGGGGTGCGGAGCTGGAGCATCCACCCGGCGGCTCGGCTCTGCACCCCGGGGGAAGCCCCGCACCCAGAGGGGTCAACAGTCCCCCCGCAAAGGCTCTGCCCCGGCGGCTGCACCCGTCTCCATCCCCACCGGCTCCGTCCCCGCTGCCTTCGGGGAGCAGCACCCCACGGGCAGCCCCAGGGCTCGCGTCCCGGAAGGGGCCGCCGCTGGAAGCGCCGGTCCCCGCCCCGCTCCCGGCACCGGGACACGGCGGGGAGGTCGCTGCCAACCAAGCCAGCCCCGGCCCCGGTCCCGTCGCGCCCACCGCGACGATCGCTCCCCGGGACCGGCGCCGTCCCGCAGAGTCCGCACCGCTGCGGCACCGAGAGAAAGTTCGTCGGGAGTGCGGGAGGGCACTTACCGGGCGGAGCGGGGCGCGATGCGGTGCGGACGGTGCGGTACGGGCGGTGCAGGGAGCGATGCGGTGCGGACGGTGCGGTACGGGCGGTGCAGGCGGTGCGGGGAGCGATGCGGTGCGGACGGTGCGGTACGGGCGGTGCAGGCGGTGCGGGGAGCGATGCGGTGCGGTCGGTGCGGTACGGGCGGTGCAGGCGGTGCGGTCGGAGCGGGCAGGGCGGGGATTGGGGCGGCCGGTGCTGTCGGTGCTGTCGGTGCTGTCGGTGCTGTCGGTGCTGTCGGTGCGGTCGGTGCGGGGCGACGGGACCAGCGCGGCGCTGCGGCAGCCCCGGCCCCTCCGGGCTCGCGTGCGGCGGCTCCGCGTAGCTCCGCCCCCTGCCACGTGTCCCCGCCCTCCGCGGTGTCCTCGCACTGGTCACTCGTTACCGGTCCCTAGGACACTTCCAGGGGTGTCCAGAGGAGCCCATGGGGATGCTGCGAGGGCTGGAGCAGCTCTGCTCTGGAGCCAGGCTGAGAGAGCTGGGCTGGGACAGCCTGGACAAGAGAAGGCTCCTGAAGGGGAGACCTGAGAGCAGCTCCAGTGCCTAAAGGGGCTGCAGGAAAGCTGGAGAGGGGCTTGGGACAAGGGCCTGGAGGGACAGGCCAAGGGGAATGGCTTGAACCTGCCCAAGAGAGGGGAGACTGAGCTGAGCTCTGAGGCAGAAGCTGTTCCCTGGGAGGGTGCTGAGGCGCTGGCACAGGGTGCACAGAGAGGCTGTGGCTGCCCCATCCCTGGCAGTGCTCAAGGCCAGGTTGGACACAGGGGCTTGGAGCAGCTGCTCCAGTGGAAGGGTTCCCTGGTCACTGGATGAGCTTTAAGGTCTTTTCCAACACAAACCAGGCTGTGGGTCTATGAAAAAGGGCTGCACTTCCCTGGGAAGGGAGGTGTTGGCACAAAGGCTGTGGGTCACCTTGGGAGTTGCTGCTGTACCTAGGCTGGGTGCTGTAGCCAGGCACTGTACCCAAGGGATGCTGTGCCTGATGGCTTGGGGTGCACACCCGGTGCAGCTGCATGCGGTGTGGGAAGCAGCAGGTCCTACTGTAGGTCCTGTTGCTGTATGTACATGGTGGTTGTACCAACCGTGTCTGGTGCTGTGGGGTCCCTGTGCCCTTCTTCATCCCTCCCAGACCCACACCACAGAGACACCCATGATTACTGGGCCATGGAACGAGCATGCACAACACATCCCTGGGAACGAGGAGCCCTGGGCCCCCCAAACCCCTCCCCTGCTCCCGGTTCAGGATTACACTCAAGGAACTCACCCTTGAACAGGAGCTCGGAGCCGATGGGAAGTGCCCTCTCCTGGCCTTGCATTCGCCACTGCAGCTTGTTACAGCTCAACACCATCCTGTGAGGAACTCCTGGAGCATCTGTCCCTGCTCCAGCATCACTCTCGGGAGTGGAAACAGCTCTGAGCCATCCTGGGAGGACGGGATCTCCCTTCGGTCCGCTGCTGTTGGCCCTCTCATCCTCCCCTCATGTCCTGCAGTGGGACAGAGCACTCACATCCACCCCCCTGTGCTGGAGGTGGCATCCACTGTGGCCCTCCCAAGGAGGAGGAGGGGACCTGCCCCGGCAAGGTGAAAGGGGCTCAGGGGGTCCCACTCGTCCTCTGCACACTCAGGTACAATCTGCCCCCCCACAGGTATCCCCCAGGATTCAGCATCTCCCAGATCCACCAGGATCTCAAACCAGGAGCACTTCTGCACCCTCCAGACCCAATAGGAGCACAGAGAAGGGTTCCCCATCCCAACACCACTCCCAGCATCTCACAAAAGAGCCACGATTTCAACCCAGGAGCATTTCCAAGCCCTCCTCCTGGATTTCGGAGGCCAGGGGTGGCTGCATAGGCACAACCATCCCATCATTCCCTGCACAGGACTAGGCCGGACACAGGACCAGGAGCCAGGTGGAACAGGAGACAACTTTATTGAATCCAATGGTGTTAGACAGACGACCGAGAAGAGACATGCCAGTTGGTGCGGGCAGCGTGGGCAGCAGGAGCTGACTTGGTGCAGGGCTGGATTTGTTGCTGTCTTTGGGAATATCCTCAAAGCCTTTTCCTGGCTTCCTTTTAGACTTCTTTGCAAGGTTCTTGGAAGTAAAAAGAAGGAGCGGTGGGGTAAGAGTCCAGATGGTGTTTGTTCCCTATGATTGTTCCCGCAGCTATGTACAACGTGGGGTCGGGTCTCAACATCAGGTAGAAAATGGAGCGAGTTTACAAAGGTGGAGGATGCGAGAGGAAAGCAAAGACAGGCGAGAGCAGTAGAAATCTGGACCAAAATCTTAAAGAGAAATTTAAAAAGTGCTAGAAAACCCCTGGGCAGGAATACCATGCAGTTAGGAAACACAAACCCCAGTTACACAGATCATCTAAAACAGGAATTTGTCCTTTTTGTCTTTTATTTAATTAAAAAAAGGTTGTTTTTAATAGAAAAAAGCTAAAATTGTAAGGTTCGGGCCACCGGGCAGCAGCAACTCGAGGGGGCAGGAGGGTGAGGTGCTGGCATCTCCCTGCTCCAGCCCCTCGGGAAGGCTCCTGGTGCACCCAGGGGCCATGGGCACCTTTGCAGGTGGCAGTACCCTGCAGGGCAGCAGGCACCATTGGGAGCAATGGGCACCCTTGGGCACGTTGGGTACCCTTGGGGCAACAGGCACCTTGGGGTGACCGGCTCCTATGGGGGTGACAGGCACCACCCCTGGGGACAACAGGCACCTTCGGGGCTGGCAGTGGGATGAGTTGGTGCAACCCTTGGACATGTCCCCCTGGGGACAAAGGGGCTCAGCCCATAGATGGGGCAGCAGCAAGGGATGCTTAGTCCCCAATTGCTGCATTGGGGGACACAGGGTGAGGCAAAGGAATCCATGGGGGCACAGCAGCATTGCCCTCACCCTTCCCTGCCCCTTGGGGACTGCTCCTGTGCCACAGCCTCTGGGAAGGATGGGTCAAACCTGCAGGAGAGGGGCTGAGGGACATCCAGCAGCGCAGCCCCAAGTGAGCCAGTGATGGGGACAGTTTGGTCCATGTGGTTGTGGCTTTTCGGAGGTGTCAGAAAATAAAGTGGGGCTCTCCCCTGATGAGACCCTCAGGGCATGGCCCTGCCCAAGGACGGGGCAGCCCCAAAGGCTTTTCTGCCCCATTCAAAGGCTTTCCATGCCCTTTCCTACCCTGCGCAGGGCGAGAGGGGCTGGAGGGGAGAGCCGGGTGCTCAGCGCCAGCCTCGAGCGACGGCTGAGCCGGTGCCTCGTACAATCAGAACAGAAGTCAGCACAGCACAGTTATCACAGAGTACAAAATGAAATCAACCCAAACCAGAGGAGGAAAGAGGCGCAGGGCTGGGCCCCACCAGCTCACACAGGGCTTGTGACTACAGACCTATTTACAGCGAGTCCTTAGCCCACAGCGGCAACACAAGAGAAGGCAAACAGAGAACCCAAGCGTCCAAGCCAGCGTGGGGAGGACACCCCTGTGCAAGGGGCCGGGCTGATGGCCCCGGGCAGCACGGGGAGGCTGCCGGACAGACGGACAAGTGAGCACCATGGGGCGCGTGGTGAGGCGCCCCGGCCGAGAGCACCAAGGGCAGAGGTGGTGGCTGCCACCGGCAGCAAGGCCGGGCCGTGGAGGAGATGCTGGGGTTTGGATGGGGTCCAGGGGGGGCTGAGGATGCCCCGTGCCCAGCCTGGCAGGGCGCAGGGAAAGGATGGGCTTGGAGAAGCAGCCCTGGGGTCACCTCTCCCCAAAAGGCTCTGCAGGGTGTGGGAGCCCAGCTGGGCAGCAGCAGAGAGGAGCAGGGGGATGCAGAGCTGCACTGGGCTAAGGGATGGAGGTGCTGGCACAGCAGAGCATCCTCTTGGGGACAGGCGAGCGATGAGCTGAAGGCAGCAGCTCCAGCTTAGCTGTGCTCAGGCCAGTGCAAGCACCCCTGTCCCATCCCAGCCAAGCCAGCTTTGGGGACAGGCATAGGGCACTGCAGCCAGGGCAGGCTGCAACAGCACCAGCCTGAAGCCCATGTGCCCCCTTCCTGCATGGCCAGAGATTAAGGCACCACGGCAGCACCGGGGCTGATCCCCTCCGTGCCAGGCGCCTCCTGTGACACTGCACGGCAGGGCCAAGAGGACACGTGGCATCCCCGGAGCATAACATGGGGCACAGCGAGACCCTGCCAGGGCCTTGGGGAGCCGGGGACACAAGGGACTGCACCAGCCTAGCAGCACCATGGGGACAGCAGCCAGGTTGTGCCCCCCATGGCTGCCCAGGGAGGGCACAGCAGCACTCACTCCATGCCCCAGGTCCCTCGGAGATGGGATGCCCATGGGATCCTGGCCTGGTGGGAGACCCCATCCCCAGGGCCAGACCCTGCCTTGTGCTTTTAGGGAGCAGGGAGGCACCAGGCGAGGGGATGCTCCGGAAGCATCGCGCTGCCCCTGGCTGCCATGTCCCATCTCAGCCAAGCTGTGAGGCCCCGGGAGGTGGGTTCAGGGACTGGAGATTGTCCAGTGAGCACCAGTTTTGTGACAGAGGTGGTTTGAGTAGTGGAACCGGTAGCTGTAAAAGAATCCAAAGGGAAAGGGAGCTGCTTACGGGGAAGCAACGGGCACTGAGCCACAGGCTCCAGGCCGGGAGAGCAAAGAACCAGAACAAAAAAGGGACCAAAGCAAAGTCTGGACTCGGCCAAAGGAAGATGGGATGGGATGGGATGGGGGGGGACACCAAATAAAATAACCAGAGCAGGGTTTCTTGGGCTGCCCTGGCCGTGGCAGCGCCATGGGGGGTGAAACGGGGCACGGATGCGGCGCCTGCCCTCGGCTACCCGGAGCCAGGCGGAGGGAGCGGGAGCCCCTGACTCCTTGTCCTGTGGCCGCACGCTGCCCTGCGCCCCAGCTCCAGCTCCTGCGGGGGGCCTGCCCCACACGGAGCCCTCCCTGCAGCTCCCGGCCCCGGAGCCAAGAGCAGGGGAGAGACAGAACAAACCCAATGAGAAACCAGGATCCTCCTGCCCCCGGGCCGGGAGCAGGGATGCTCCTCGCGCCGGCCGGACCCAGCTCCACCGCACACCAAAGGGAAGGGGGAGCAGCCCGGTGGGAGCGGGGACCGGCACGTCCGGGCCTCACAGAGTCGATTGCAGGTCGGGGTCCACCATGGTCTCACGGTCTGGAGACTCGATGTAGTTGGCGGCTTCCTGGAGCTTCAGCAGCATGGCCATCTGTGGGGATAGGAGCACCAGGGGACAAGGTTAGCCATGGGGAAACCGAGGCCCTCTTGCCCCCCTGTGCAGAGCATCCACCCCAAGATGTGCCTTTGGAGGGGATGGAAAGCCTGGAGATGCTGCAAAATCCATCCTTGACACCAGTATCTGGCCTTGGGCACAGCCAGGATGCTCAAAGCAGTGTGGGGAGAAAGGCCCTGGTGCATCTGCTGGCATCATGGGCAGCAGCCTCTTGGGGTGACACACATGGGCCAGCCCCAGTCTGTGCGTGGCTCTGCGTGTGGACATGACACTGCATGGCACACGATGCTGTGGCCATTGACTGGCACACCACAGTGAGCCTTGGTGTGCAGTGTGCCTCCATTCCATCCTGCACCCACTGCCCCTCACATTAGTGTAAAGTGTTCCTGCATTCCCAGATCAGGCTTTTTACACTGTAAAAATAGCAGGCAAAGTGAAATTCCATCCTGCTCTCCCCTGTCCACCAGCACACCCTGCAGTGCCCAGTGCAGCAGGGCTGTCCATGGAATGGTTTGGGTTGAAGGGACCTTAAAGCTCCTCCGGCTCCAGCCCGGGCCACGGGCAGGGACCCCTTCCACTGGAGCAGCTGCTCCAAGCCCCTGTGTCCAACCTGGCCTTGAGCACTGCCAGGGATGGGGCAGCCACAGCTTCTCTGGGCACCCTGTGCCAGCGCCTCAGCACCCTCCCAGGGAACAGCTTCTGCCTTAGATCCAACCTGAACTCCCCTTGTTTCAGTCTGAACCCATCACCCCTTGTCCTGTCACTGCAGTCCCTGATGAAGAGAACCACGAGTACCAGAGGGTCCGAGTCCAGGGAGCTGGGCGTCGTGTCCTTGACAGTGCGCTCCTCGGGAGGGGAAACGGTGCTGTGGGGCCCGATGGTGGGGGGGGGCAGGTGGTACAGCTTGGACTGGTCCTGCTGCGCTGATGGCCAGGGCAGGGTGTCCCGCACCCACTCCACGGGGTCCTCCCAGGCTGCCTTCTGCCCATGGACCTGCAGGCAGGGAGCAAGTGGCACCTCAAGCCCCCCAGGACAGAGCCATGCTGCAGCCACAGGGTGACAGAGATGCCACCTCTGCCCAAAGTCCCAGTTCCTCCCCTTTCCCTGCACCATCAGACTCCTGCACCACCATGTCCCCCAGCACATCTGGTTGGCATTCCCACATGCTCTGAGTAGTACCTTGAGCCCATCTTTTGCTCCCTCCTGCAGGTAAGGGATGATGGAGTTGTTCCACAGGTCGATGAACCAGGTCCGGAAATCCTCAATTCCAATGGGGCACGACAGGAAGAAGCAGGGACCTAAGGAAAAATGTGACCTGGGTCCCCTGCTCAAGCCACGGACACCAAACCTGACTGCACATGGTGTGCCTGGGGCTCCATCACCCCCTGGAAGCCACATCTGGGCAGCATCTGCCTCACACACAAGCAAGCTCCAAGGCAAGTTATGGGGCTGCCAAGCTCAATCTACCCCCCAGAAGCATGGTGAGGCAATGGGAGACCTGCCTGGGAATGCACAGCCCTGCCATGCCCAAGGAAAGGTGCTGGTTCAGCAGGAGCTGTGGGCTCCAATGGAGCAAATGCCACCCAGGGAAGAGCATGCATCACCCACCAGCTGCTGGTGATGTACTGGGGATAGGGGAAGGTGCAGCCGTGCAGGGCAGGAGGTGGCAGGGCCGTACCAATGAGGAAGTCGGAGGTGCTGTGCTTCTCCAGGAAGGTGTGTAAGTGGTACCAGAGCTTGGGCACCCAGTCCAGCACACGCAGCAGCTCCTCCTTGTTGGCATTGACATCCGTGTCCGACTCCAGCAGCTTCCGCCGCAGGTAGCGCACCAGGAAGCCGTTGGCCGGCTCCACGTTGTTGGAGAAGGTCAGCATCCTATGGGAAAGACCTTTCAGGGCCTGGTGTCCAGAGCTGCTGCCTTGCTCCCCATCACCCTCAGGGGACCTCCAGCATCCCCACGCTGCACGTGCCCAGGCTGGGGCACCAGGTCCTGTTGGAATGCACCTCGGGATGTATGGATTCCTACCTGAAGCTGAGATGGAGGCCATGGTTTGGAGTCATCTTCACAGGCTGGTTGGTGGTCCCAATAATGTAGGGGCTGAGAGAGTGACAGAGAGAGACAGGACCCATGAGGAAAAGCCCCCAGCATCACCCCACCTGCAGCAGAGCTGAATCAAGACCCCACAGCCAAGGCAGCCTCATCTCCATGGTCCAGATTTCTTCCTGAGAGCAGCAGGCACCATGTACATGCCCAGGAGACTGTGCTGGAATGGGATGCAGGGGTGCAGCAGGATGCAGGGGTGCAGTGAGATACAGCAGGATGCAGGGATGTAGTGGGATGCTGCAGGACACAGGGATGTAGTGGGATACAGCAGGGTGCAAGGGTGCAGTGGGATACAGCAGGATGCAGGGATGTAGTGCGATGCAGCAGGACGTGGGGGTGAAGTGGGATACAGCAAGATGCAGGGATGTAATGGGATACATCAGGATGCATGGGTGCAGTGGGATACAGCAGGATGCAGGGGTGCAGTGGGAGGCAGCAGGATGCAGGGGTGCAGCAGGATACAGCAGGATGCAGGGGTGCAGTGGGAGGCAGCAGGATGCAGGGGTGCAGTGGGAGGCAGCAGGATGCAGGGGTGCAGCGGGATACATCAGGATGCAGGGGTGCAATGGGAGGCAGCAGGATGCAGGGGTGCAGTGGGAGGCAGCAGGATGCAGGGGTGCAGCAGGATACAGCAGGATGCAGGGGTGCAATGGGAGGCAGCAGGATGCAGGGGTGCAGTGGGAGGCAGCAGGATGCAGGGGTGCAGTGGGAGGCAGCAGGATGCAGGGGTGCAATGGGAGGCAGCAGGATGCAGGGGTGCAATGGGAGGCAGCAGGATGCAGGGAGGATCTCACCATTTGTGGTACTTGCAGGTGAGTGCGCCATTGACGAGCTCACTGATGGAGCCTGCCTCACTGAGGTCATCCAGGAGGATCACCAGCGGCACATCCGCTGTGCCCGTCTCCCGGTCGATCTGGTTGGCCAGGTTGGAGAGGTACAGCTGCAGGTCCTGCAAGACGTGGGGCTGGGTGTCACACGTGGGGCTGGTGTCACACGTGGGGCTGGTGTCACACGTGGGGCTGGGGTCACACGTGGGGCTGGTGTCACACGTGGGGCTGGTGTCACACGTGGGGCTGGGTGTCACACGTGGGGCTGGTGTCACACGTGGGGCTGGTGTCACACGTGGGGCTGGGTGTCACACGTGGGGCTGGTGTCACACGTGGGGCTGGGTGTCACACATGGGGCTGGGTGTCACACATGGGGCTGGGTGTCACACGTGGGGCTGGTGTCACACGTGGGGCTGGTGTCACACGTGGGGCTGGTGTCACACGTGGGGCTGGGTGTCACACGTGGGGCTGGTGTCACACGTGGGGCTGGGTGTCACACGTGGGGCTGGTGTCACACGTGGGGCTGGGTGTCACACGTGGGGCTGGGTGTCACACGTGGGGCTGGTGTCACACGTGGGGCTGGTGTCACACGTGGGGCTGGGGTCACACGTGGGGCTGGTGTCACACGTGGGGCAGCAGTAAGGTCAGCAGGGCCCACAGCACCAGCCCTGCCTGCTGCGTGCCCTCACCTTGCAGGACTGCTGGTGCATGTTGAAGGTGCTGACGATGCCCTCGGTGACATCCCGACCCGAGCGCTCCACCAGGTACTCAGCCAGGCGGTTGGTCAGGTAGGTCTTGCCGGTGCCGCTGGGGCCCGAGAGGATGAGCCGCCGGTGCTTGAGCAGGAGGCTGATGTAATGCTGCATCATGGGCTTGGGGATGAGTGTCTCGAACACCAGGCTGTCCACACACTTCTCCTTCAAGCCTGCAGGCAGGGGTGGGTTGAGGGTCCTGCTCACATCCCCCAGTGCCACAAGGAAGAGGGGACAGGGATGGGCACTCTCCACCATACTGACCCTTGAGCGTCACCACGATGCTGGTCAGGCCCCGGCGGCACAGCGGCAGCTCTGGTGGCTCCGTGTCCAGCACCCGCTTGATGTGGCTGATGCTGTACCCATAGACAGACTCGGTGCTGAGCCCCAGCGTGGAAGCAGGATCCATCTTGGTGATGTAATCCTACATGGACAAGGATAGGGCTGTTAGGGAGCAAGTGGTGCTCAAGCAGCTCCAGGAGACTCCGGGAAGGACCTGGGCCAGGGAGCATCAGGCATGGTGGAGCAGTGTAAAAGGATGGCTCCCAGAAGAGAGGTCCTCATCATGCTCCTACCTTGAAGACCTGGCAGACAGCCTCATCCAGCATCTTCCAGTCCACCTTCCCGCTCACCTTGGTCCAGCCCAGGAAAAACTCCTGCTGCTTGAGGTCCTAGGAGCCAAGACCAACGTGTGCGGAGCTGAAGCACCACATCCAGCCCCAGAGAGGCATTTCTGCCCCTTGTCCCAGGCCATGGCTCCCCACAAAGCCCACACGTACCCCCTTGATGATGTGCTGGGGTGGCATGCGCACCACGATCCGCAGCATCAGCTCGTCCTTCTGGGTGCCGGCGCTGACGGCGTCCATGGGGGACACATCTGGGGACAGAGCAGTGATCAGCACCACCCTGCCCAGCTGAGCCAAACCCTGCTGCAGCTGATGGCGATGCCAGCACCACGGCATTCCCACCATCCACACGTCTTTGTGGCCTGCCCTGGCTGCCAGCAGCAATGTGAGCCCTACCTGAGTCCCCCATGCTGGGACTGAGGGCATGGCCAAGGGTGAGACCCAGGGAACGCCGCGGTGAGGAGGAGGCCGATGAGCTGGTGACGTGGCCGGGAATGGAGCCTGGCACCGCTGAGGGCCCTGGGGCCACTTTGAGCCGGTCGTTCTCAGCCTTCAGGAGATCCACCTCCAGCTGGGGAGAAGCAGACACAGCACCGGGTGAGGAGCAGCATCCTGGGACCGCAGCCATGCAGGTCCTCAGAGCCGGCTCCCTGCAGTCTCACCTGCATGTTGTGCATGGTCTCCCGGAGCTGCTCCAGCTGATGGGCTGAGTTGAGGGCTTCCAGGCGGATGTCCGTCAGCTTCATCTCCTTCTCCCACAGCTCCGACCGCAGCTCCGACACCTCCTTCTTCTCGGGCTCGCCCTCCCCATGGGCCTGGAAGAGCCTGGGCCATGAGGAGACAGAGTCATGCACACATCCAGGCAGGAGCCTGCAGCCCCTGGCACCAACCCTGCCCGGCCCCACGTACTCTGCAGTGTCGATGCCCACGGAGGAGGATGTGGAGGATTTGATGGAGGGTGATGCGGTCTCCGTGGAGCCGTGCTGCAGCTTGGGGGAGGAAGGGGCTGACGAGTCCGGCGTGGCGATCTCCTCGATGTCCGAGTAGGACGAGGCTGATTTTGGTCCTTTCTTGATGCTGAAGGCTTTGTTGAAGGAGCTGCGCAGCTACGGAAGGTGAAAACGCTGTTGCTAGAGGCAGCCCCACAGCACAGCTTGGCAAGTCCTGCCCTGGAACCTCCAGCTGCTCAGGACCCACAGACAGCCTGAACTGGGACCAGTAACCCCACATCCATCACCGAGCAGCACCATGCCCTGCCGCTGACATGGGGAAGGCACCGGCTGATGGACAGGGGTGCACCTGTGCTTGTGCGAGACTGCAGCCCCACAGAGTGGGGCCCATGTCCTGGTCAGGCTCCCCCCAGCCCTGCTCCCCACCATCAGGGTGTTCAGGCACTGCACCAGCACCTTGGTCTCTTGGGAAGGGCTGGCTCCATCCTTACATTCACACAACCATCCCAGCAAGTGGGGTTTATAGGGACATCCCCTGCACCAGCTGCTGCAGAGCTGGGGTCCTGCTGCAAGGGAACTATTTCAGCCCCACAGCCCCCCATCTGCCCTCAGGGTCCCTCTGGAAGCACAGAGGGGCAGCCAGCCCTCCCCAAGATGTCCCTGGGCGCTGGCCGGGCATGCAGCATGCACAGAGCACACAGGGGTGAGCAGCACACTGAGGGCAGGAGGGTGATGGACACTGCACAGGGGCCTGAGGGAGAGCAGCAGGATGGGCACCCTGGGCTCACACTGTGCCCCCCAGAGGGCCAGGGTCTGCTCCAAGGGGAGGAAGAGAAAGAGAAAGAGGGGGTGAGAACAGTCAGGATGTGGCCTGGTTCCCATAGGCACCAGGCTGCTCTAGGGTCTGCCCAAAAGCAAAAGCAATGCATTTCAGATAGAAACGCAAAACCAGATGGGTGCCAGGCTGTGCTCATGGCAGAACTGGGGAGCACTGGGACCCCCATGGGTCCCCCCATAGGGACAATGCCACTTGGTGCCAGATCAGGCCAGCCTTGGCAATGCAGAAATGGGCAGCGCCACAGGCAGGGCTGCAGAGAGGTCCCTATCCCAAAAGATCCAGCTCCAGGGAGTCAGGAGCGGGCCTGCCCTCCCCAGGCAAGAAGGGGACTGTCCCCACCATGGGACACATCCCATCCCAGCCCCTCCTGCTGCGCAGCCCCTCCGTGTGGGTGTGTATTTCGGCTGTAACACCAATGGTGCACGCAGCCCAGCTGGGTCCCGGGGTAGCCCATGCAGGGGTTGGAGCCAGTGGGATGGATGGGATGTGCGGTGTCAATGAGCACCGTCCCGCGGGATGGAGCGTGGCCCTGGCCACGGTGCAGGGGACGGTGCAGGACTTACCTCGTACACCTGGAAAAAAAGGGTTGAGGTCAGCATAGGGGGAGAGAAACAGAACAAAGCGAGACTTAATCACACGTCTGGTGTGGGGACAGGGCCCCCAAGAGCCAGAGCCTGCATGGACACAAGGGGGACATGTAGGAAAGACCAAGGGAGCAGGCATGCGGGGCTGGAGAACTCCAGAGGGGCTGGGGAAGCCCTGGCCAACACATCAAGATACAGATCCACGGTGGCAACAAGCTCCTCGCTAGCGCTGGCCTCAACGGACAGAGGGGACCAACACCACAACGCCAATGTAGCCAAGAGCAGCCAGTTTATGGGGCTGACCCCAACCAGACCCTGCCAAGCACCATCCCTCCTGCCAGTACCCCATCCAACCCACCCAGCTCTTCTTCTTCTTCTTCTTGGCATCGGCGTCCTTGCTGCTGCCGATGCTGGAGTGGCTGGTGATGCTGTTGAGGCTGGAGATGCTGTCAGAGGAGTTCTGCCGCTTGATCCGCAGCTCTGTGGCCAGCAAGAGAAGCAGGAGAGATGGGGACAGGAGCTATCAGCAAACTGCATCTGCCCCAACACCAGAGCCACCCACACCTTCCTCCTCATGCCCCTTCCATTCTCCTACCCGAACACCTTCTGAGCTCTCAGAGCCTCACCTTTGGGGGTGACATCAGTGCCATTCAGGGCACCCTGGATCACAGCTTGGGCCTCTGAGTTCTTCTTCTTCAGGAAGTCAATGGTCTCCCGCAGGTCCAGCAGCTCCGTGTCCTGGGGAAGCAGACGGGAGCCAAGGAGCACATCCCAACCATACAGCACCCACACCAAGAGCACCCTCAGGTCCACCCGAGCCCCACGGGCACCCTCCTGCACCACCATTGCTACCGATGCCACCCCGACAGCACCCACCTTCTCCTCGGCGGTCTCAGCCAAGTGCCGCAGGCGGGATGTCATGCTCACCAGGCTCTGCTCAAAAGCCGCTACCAGGTTGGCCTGGGAGAGAAGGGGAGCAATGTGTGAGCAGCGATGCCCGGCGCAGGGATCACCACGGCCGTGCCCTGCGGTGCGGGACTCACGTTGGCAGAGAGCTGGGACGTGAGCGTTGCCACCTTCTCCTGCGAGGACTCGAGCTCGCGGCGCAGCTTGCGGATTTGCTGCGGGAAAGAGAGCGCAGGGTGAGGGTCCTGGCGCTGCCCCTCTCACCCTGCGGTGGGCATGGAGCGCAGCGCGGGCTCACCTCGGACTGCATCTTCTCCTCAGCCTAGCAGCGTGAGGGCAGAGAGAGACAGAGGCAGGCGGTCAGAGGGCAGCAGGCACGCACAGGCTGGGCGCGAAGCAGAGGCATGCACAGAGCCCTCCCCTGCCCGCCCCGGGCCCCCCCAGCCATGCACGAAGCGCAGCACAGAGGTGGCTCTTACAGAGGAGTAGGTGGAGGACGCGCTGGAGGCCAGGGACAGCACCGATCCGTGAACTGCAACAGAACAAAACCCGGGTCAGCCTGGCCCTGGCCAGCGGGTGCAGGACACAGCAGGGGATGGAGCTCCTGGTGCAGGGGGTCTGCAGGGTCAGAGGGTGGGATGTGGGAGGGCTGGTGTGAGCTCCCCAGGTCTGTGGTGTGCAGAGCATCCTCCTCCTGCACCTGCTTCGGTGCCCACCTCCCCAGTGCCACAGTAGCCGGTGCCGACACAGGGACACCAGGCACCCAGACGCCAGTGTGGGGTCCACCAGGCTGCTGTCCCCTGCTCTGACACTGAGCACAGGATGCATCAACACACCCGAGATTGCTCCAGCAGCACCAGGAGGAAGGGACAGGGGTGTGGGGAGCCCCAGCATCACCCCGGGAGGCCCCTCTGGCTAGGCAGGGTGCAGCTCACTCTCACCATCATCCACAGGGTCCCGGAAGGAGCCCGAGCGGATCATGCCCTTGGGCTTGTCAGCCAGGGAGAGGGTGCTGCCCATCTGGGATGTGCTGTACAGCTCGAAGGTGGAGTCGTGGGTAGGGATGCTGTTGGAGCGGGTGATCCGCGGGGTTGCGGTGGCAGTGGGGCTCACTGCAAGGAGAAGGTGGGGAGAGGCAGGGTCAGAGTCACACCAGGAACCTGGGATTGGGATGGGAAGCAAGGGCTGGGAGCAATCCATGAGAGCTGGGATGCAGAGAGGAAGCAGGGATGGTTGTCCCAAAGCAGGGAAGGGCTGGGGGAAAAGCTAAACCACAGATTTACAGTGGGAAGACCTGGGCACCACCACCAAGGGCTGAGAAACAAATCCATTGCCCCAGGGCAAAGCAGGCACCACCATGCCAGAGCCCATCAACTGCACATGCAAGAGGGCAGCACCTCATCACACCGCAACCCCAACCCATCTGCCTGGATCCCCCCCAAACCCTCCAGGAACATGTAGGTCCTGGCAAGAGCAGGGCAATGCTCTCCCCCTGTCCTCTGGGCACCCCCAGAGAAGCTGGGAGCTGTGGCCAGATCCCTGAGGGTAGATGAGATGCCCCAAAGAGGAGGTGATGGACACCCCTGGCCCCAACCCAGCACCTCAGTGAGCCGAATGCAGTGAGCACTGGTTGTTAGGGCTGCTGGGGGGGGCGTCGAGGAGAAAAGCAGCACCCATCAGGCAGTCCCACATGGGGCAATGGGGACCGGGGGACATGGGGAGGGCACTGACCGATGCTGGTGAGCGGCCCCTTCCCAACCAGTGCCATGGGGAGGGATGGGGGCGAGGGCAGCTCCTGCTGATCGTCTGCCTCGGGCAGCCCGCTGCTGATGGCATGGGAATGGCGCCGCTCCTTGGCCTCCTCCTGGGAGTGGAGCTGGTACCTGGAGAGCAGAGCCATGGTGAGGGGGACCGGCACTGCCCTGGCTCCTGCCCGCTGCGGTGCAGCCCCCCCTGAAACCTCTGCATGGGGCCTTCCCCAGCACCATCCACAAGTGATTCAGGCTCTTTTACCTCAACCCTTTCTTGGGCAGCGTGTTCCTGTCGCGGTTGGCACTGGAAGGGAAGGAAAGAGCAGTGACATCCCTGTGCAGACATGGCAAGGTGCCATGGGGGCTGAGCTGCAGGGACAGGGACAGCTCCCCAGAAATGAGCCAGGAAAAGCCTCCGGAGCAGGCAGAGGTCATGGCAGGATGGCAGCGAGGGACCCGAGCCCACAGAGGTGCCCTGGCAGCCCCATGCCCTCCCTGCATCCATACCTGTCCAGATGTGCGAGCCGGGGGCTCCCGCTCCAGCCCAGCTCTCCTGCCTCTTCCTCCTCCTCCGTGCTGGCAGGGGGAGCAGCAGCAGGGGCTGGGGTGGTGGTGCTGCCCCCGGAGAAGGCACTGGGCAGGCTCATGGGCATCTGCAGGGATTCCATGCTGCGGTGCAGGCCGGAGAGCTTGGGGTACATCCTGCCCTCCTTGGGGACGCTGAAGCCACCCATGAGCTCCAGGCCCTGGGAGAAGCTGGCCGAGTTGATGTTGAGGATGGGGGCAGGACTGGGGCTGAAGCAGGGCGCAAGGTGCCCGCTGCCCGGGTGCAGGTCCTGCAGCTTGGCTGAGTGCGGTGGTGGCAGCTCGCTGGAGGAGGGCAAGTCCAGGCTGTTGGAGTTGACCTTGTCCAAGTTGGCCAACGAGGGAGGCTTCACATAGGTCTTGGCAGCTGCTCTGGATTGGGGAAAATGGGTGAGGAAGAGGGTGATGCTCTGGTGCTGGGCACGGCTGAGCACTGGGCACAGCCATGCCAGGCACAGGCTGCCCTTAGCAGTGTCAGTGTCATACCTGAGAGGGGTGGGGGGCAGCTCGGCCACCTTGGCCGCAGGTGGGAGGTTGCTCTGTGCTTTCGGGGTGCTCTCAGGTGAGCCACCGCTCTTCACGGTCCCACACTCAGAGTCCAGCGCCACTGCCTTGGCCTTGGCCTTCTCCTTCTCGCGGTCCGTCTGGTTCACGGGTGCTGGGGTGCCACGGCCGGTGCCAACCTTGGACGGCTCCTTGAGCCGTGACACTGAGATGCTGCCCTGCTTGGTGCTCAGCAGGCTGGGATCGATGCTGCTGCTGACCGGGCGGTTGGCACCGCGGCCACCGGTCACACTCATGGAGCTGGACTTGGCCGGCCGGGGCAGGCTGCGGTACTGGATGTTGGACCGAGCACCCGGGGCCAGGAAACCAGGCTCGGCTGCGTTGGAGACATCCAGGCTGGTTTTCCTCCCGCTGACCGGCTTGACGGGGATGCTGGAGCTCTTCTGGATCTTGCCGAGTGTGGCCGAGCCCCCAGCCTGCATGACGGTGGCTGTGCCAGTGGCAGGAGCTGGTTTCTTGTAGCCAAAGGAGCTGGAGGCCGAGGGGCGCGTGAGACCCGAGGGTGGTTTCTTGGCATCAGCAGCGCGGTCACGGCCGGCATCAGAGGAGGAACGCTGCAGGCCTGTGCTCTTCACAGACAGCTTGCTCTTGTCCGTGGCTTTGGTCTCAGGCTTTCCTGCTGGGGACAAAAGGACAGCTTAGTTTAGCATCTTAGAGACCTTTGGGGCTGAACTGGGACAGTGGCATCAGTGATGATAGAGCAGGGATGTGCCATCATCCCAGGAGTCAGGGCAGAGCCATAGCCAGGCCCCCCGTGCACCCAGCCAACCTCCAGCCTGGTGCATGGCTGCACTGCCATGGGGCAGTCACAGCCCTGGGCAAGCAGCACCTTGTGTGGAGCCAGACCCACAACCTGCCTGCAGGGATGAGCAGCCCTAGACCCTCTCCAGACCCTATCTCTGAGCACAGCCTCAGAACACCCCATGGCCAGCGTGCTTGGGAAGGTCCATGAAGGCACCATCCAACCCTCTCCCCATCACTGGAGCCGGACCCTACCCAACCTGGGCCTCACCTGCTACTTTGAGGGTGCTCTGCGCTGTGTGTGTGATGGGAGAGGTCACAGCCACCGGAGGGGTCTTGCCCTTCTTGAGGGAGCCTGCAGTGCCCAGGCTGACCGGCTTCTTCAGCTCCCCCCCCTTGGACCCCTCCTCGCCCCCCTCCGAGGGCTCCCGTCGCCACTTGGAGGATCCGTGCTCCATCTTGAGGCTGCTGCTGTCGTAGTCCAGCTTCTTGGGTGCCTTGTCCTCACCCTCACAGTACCAGCTCAGCCCACTCTCAGCCAGCGACCGCTTCTCCGAGTCCGTGCGTAGCTGTGGGCAGAGCGGGGTCAATGCCAGCACCCACCCGCACCCATCGCCAGGGAGCACTGATGCACCGGGCACCCTCCATCCTGCCTTCCCCATTGAGGTGGTGGTGGCACCGGGGCTGGGGACCGCAGGAACCTACCGCTATGGCCGAGTTCCTGCGCGAGGCAGTCGGGGTGGAGGGCAGGGAGTTGAGCGAGGAGCTGGCGTTGAACTCCTCCGAGCTGAGGTTGTCAGAGGCATCGCTGAGGCCGCTGCTGATGGAGCTGCTCTCGTCCCAGCTGCCAGGGCAGAAACAGTGTCAGAGCCCCATGTGCAGCCCCATGGCACAAACTGGAGCACCCACGGCAGGCTCAGCCCCCCCCCGCTGGCACACAAGTGACCCCACATCTCCCTGCTATGGCCCCTGTGGGGTTTGCTGCGGGATGGAGGGTACCTGTGCCCCATGGCAGATGCCCATTTCCCAACAGTAGGGCCACAGAGGAGCACCAAAGCCGCAGCAGCCGGTGAAGCTTAGTGTCAGCCAAGGGATGCTGTGACCCTCCTGAGCTGGGGACAGGACAACATGGCCTGGCAGAGGAGAAGGTGCCTGCACATGCCTCTGCCAACAAGGGTGCCACGGCACAAGCAACAGGCACCACCGCTCCCTCCAGGCTACCATCTGATGACATGGATGATGGTATCCAAACCTCAGGATGGAGCCACACAGGCAGCTCCAGCACCCCCCAACACTTCCATGCATCCTGCTTTTCCCAGACACGGATGGACACAGCTTTTGGGACACAGCCCTGCAGGCACTGCTGCTCAGGCAGGGATTTGATCCCAGCCACGCTCCCGGGACATGCTGCTGGGCCACCCATCTCCAAGCATGTCCCACCATCAACCCCAGTGCTGGGGGTGACTTCTCACCACAACAGAAATCCACAAAGCACAAAGCAAAGCTCCTCTCCCAGGCCACCATCACCCTTGGAGCAGGAAGCACTGGGAGCAAGGCCAGGCTTCAGGGAGCTGCATCCTGCAGGCACATGGCTGGGACCAGACATGGTGCTGGGTCTCTTCAGCCTGGTTTTGTGGCCTGGCTGGAGAAATCCCAAACACTCTCCCAGCCTCACATGGGAAGCTGCTGCTGTCCCAGCCCCAGGGGAGCCTCATGAAACGAGGTCAGGAAGGGACCCCAGACCCTCCTCAGCAACCCTATGCCAAGAAGGGCAAACATGGAAGGTCATGGTTGACATCCCAAAAGCACTCAAGCCATGGGGTGAGGACTGAGAGCTGCTGTGGGGTGTCTCTGGCTCCCATGGGACACACGACAGGCACAGAGGGGTGCCCAAAACTGGCACAGCAAGGACAGCCGCAACTCAGCAACTCCACCGACAGCAAACACAAGCTCTGGAGCACAGCTGACCCCAGCACCCCCATCAGACCCTAACCAGTCCTACTTTGTGCTTTAGAAGCTCCAGATTACACTGCCCCAATCCCCCCCTCCCTGCACCCGGCACCGCACCAAACCCGCTACGGGCAGCAGTGGGCAGACAGCCCAAGAGGGATGCTCCAGGAGGGATGCTCCAGGAGGGGAGGGATGCTCCAGGAGGGATGCTCCAGGAGGGGAGGGATGCTCCAGGAGGGATGCTCCAGGAGGGGAGGGATGCTCCAGGAGGGATGCTCAAGCACAACGCGGCTGTGCCGCTGCACTCCCCGGCACCCGGAACCCTCCCTCCATGCGGGTCCCGTTGCGTCCCCGACGATGCGCCCCCGGAGCGGGGGAAGTGGGGCCGCTCCGCTCCGCTCCGCTCGCAGCCGGATCCCGGCGCCCCGGGCGCCGCAGGTGCGAGCCGCCCCGATGCTGCGGTGCCGGGCGGTGCCCGGGTCCCCCCCGCGGCTCGGCCGAGACAAAGCAGCGCCCGCGGTGCGGAGCCGGGGCCGGGGGGGCTGCTTTGTCTGCCGGGCCCCCCGATGCCCGCTCGGTACCTGCTGGCGCAGCTCGGTCTCCCCACCCGCAGCATGGTGCTGCCGACACCGGGAACGGGAACGGGAATGGGAACGGGAGCGGCTGCGGGACCGCCCCGTGCTGCCCGAGCCTTAAAGCGGCCGCAGCCCCGGTCCGGCCACCTCACCCCCCCACACACACCTCGTCGCTGTCCCCGAGCCCCGCCCCGACACCGCCGGGGTGGGCCCGGACTAGGCTCCTTGCGCCCCCCCCCCTTCCCCTCCTCTGGCCGTGTCCCCCTGCGCAGCTCCAGTGCCCCCACCCCACCACCCCTGCCCATGGTGGCCCCCAGCCTCAGCCCAGCTCCCGCAGTCCCCAAACCCACCCTCGGACTTCACAGTGCCCCCAGCCCATCCCCAGTGCTCCCCAAACCCCCCACCCCAAAGGCACTACCCCGGCTGTGGGTCCCACAGGGCTCTGCTCCTGCCCAGCCCCATAGCGGGCTGCTCACCGGCTCCCTACGCCTCATTGCTCCCCAAAGCCCCCTTTTGTCCTTTTGATCTCTGTCAGAGCCAGAGCTCTGCCCCACTGAGGGGATGGGGGCGTGGGGGTCACCTTCACCAGCCCCACCGCGGCAGACAGGGTTAACTGCAGCCTGGGCAAACCAGACCCTGTCCCTGCGGGCTGGGAAATCAGTGATTCCTTCCTCGGCGACGCCTCTTGGCTCCCTCCTCGCTGCCCCGTGCTTGCCCCAGCCAGGCGAGGCTCTGCAGCATGGCCGGGATGCGGGATGCGATGCCTTGACCATCCCCGTGCCTACTGAGCAGTCACTGTCTGCACCCACCGACCCACGGCAGCGGCTCCCGACCCTTGGCTGGGGCTCACAGTGCGGGACCCCCGGCCAGCAGCCAGCCCTACGGTGGGGCAAAGCCCCCCCGTCGGTGTGCACCGGCACAGCACGTCCAGCATCATATCCCTGTGGTCCCTCTGGCCTGACCACACCGGATTCATCCCTCCCCTACTCCTGGCATGGGGAATCCAGGGTGGGATGGGGAGCTGGCATGGCACAGCATGGTGGATGCCAGGAAAGGCAGCTTTGAGCCTACCTGAGCCAGCAGAATGGTGGAGATGATGGCAGAGCATCGCTGCTGCCCACAGCAGCCCCTCCAGGAGCAGCACCAGCACAGCCCCATTGCAGAGGAGCACCCTCAGCCCCATTTCTCTGCAGTGGTCGCTGCTGGAGCCACTCAAGTCTCCCAGCTTCACCCATCTCACACTGGCACCAACACCTTCCCACCAGCACCAGTCGAGGCTCCTGGCACTTGTTTCCCTTCCAGATCCCACCATGGACTGAAGCAGCGCCCGCCCCCCCCCCCTTTCCTCCTGCTCTGCCTGGTGGCCTTGCACCAGAAGGTCTCTGCGCCCCACATCAGTGGGTCACGGGCACCAGGGGGGCTCTGCTGAGGTGCCACCAGTGTCCCCCATGCTGCTCTGGTAGGATCGGTGTGGAAGGCAGGGCGCAGTGGGGGTTCTTCCCTCCCCCCCTTCTCCTCCACTTAATGGAGCAGGAAAACCAATTAGCTCCATAAATCACCATCGGGGGGTTGGGGAACCCCGCAGGCACGGGCAGGGGGGCTCTGTCCCCCCCACATCCATCTCAGCGCATCCTGCTCCTGCCCCCTGGCTCCCTTAGGATCTCCCAGCCCCCTGCACAGCCCCCATGCCCCTGTTGCCCAGGGTACCCTGACCCCAAGTGCTTCCCACCTGCATTTCCTGCACTGGGATCTGGCACCTTTCACTCAGAGGAACCGGGGGCTACAGAGACTTTGCAGGTGCGGAAACTGAGGCAGGGAAGGGGGGGGGATCTGATCCACCCAAGCTCACCCAGCAGGAGAGGATCAGCATCCCACACCAGGAGCCCTACAGTGCCCTATCCCCCAGGCACTGCCTCTGATCCCCAGCACCCCCATGGAACGCAGAGGGGCTCCTTGGGGTGTCAAACAGCACCCACAGCACGAGATCAGCCACAAAGCCTGGCCACCATGAGGGGGAACAACACGGGGTCATCCCTGACCCCCCGAGGAACATGTGGGGATGGTTCCTCACGTTCCTCCCACAACGGACGGGTGGGGAGTGCTGTGACTCATCCCGCTTGCGAAATCCCTCTTTTCCCCAGGTCCGGACACGCCGGTGGCCTCAGACACCCCGGCCAGCACATGGCTAAAGCAGGACTTGAGCTCAGCAGGCAGCGGTGGGTGTCAGGGCAGACCCCCACGGGTACATGGGCTCTGCTCCGTGTCCATATCCAGCCCCAACAAGCAGCCATGGAGGGCAGCATCTTCCCAAACCCTGGGTCTGTGCTGGCCCCTTCCAGCCTCTCAGCCCTGCAATCCCCTTCCCAAACATTCCCCATGTGGCTGTTGCCAGAGCTGGGGCTCAGCGCTGGGCACTTCCAGCCAAACCCCGAAGGAAGAAGCAGCACAGAGGAAGGGCCCCCCCCCCTTCAACCCTTCGAGGCCAGGCTGGATGGGGCTTGGAGCAGCTGCTCTATGGAAGGTGTCCCTGTCTGTGGCAAGGGTTGGAGCTGGATGAGTTTTAAGGTCCCTTCACCCCAAACCATTCCATGGTTCAACGGCAGCAGTGCCCAGCAAGGTTATGGGGCCCCTTCCTGGGTCCATCCCCTGTCCCCAGCAGGAGCCCTGGCACGCAGTGTGGTGCAGCCCCACATCCCTCCTGCCCCCCCCCAGGCCAGGGCCCCCCGCACACGGCAGGACACGTGCAGGGCCATGGCCGTGCCCTATGGGGTGTCCCCGCTGAGGAATGAGCTCACGGGCGGGCCGGGGCGGTGGACAGGGGTCAGACTGGACCGGCTGCAGCCAGCACCAATCCTGCTCGGAGCAGGAGAAGGGGGCGGCTGCTCCCCCGGCGCCCGTGGGGAGCTGAGCCAAACATCTGCTGCTCACAGAGCTCAAGGAGCGAGGATGCGGGAGCCAGGCCAGCTGGAGCCAGCTCCATAGCATCCCTCCCTCAGCGCGGTCCCCAGCACCCGGCAGCAGCAGCAGCACCGTGGTGGCACAGGATGGTGCTGTGAGCTGGGCACGTGTTCACCCCTGAACCACACAGTGCTGCACAGTCCCCATGCCAAAGGCTCCAGTTCCTGCCCCTGAACAGAGACAGCTGCCTCATAGGGGTGGGGATGCTGCCGGCACACTGCAATGGGATGCAATGGGACACAATGGGATGCAATGCTACCTCGCTTTCCATCCCAACAAAAAACGAGTCCCCAAATCACAGGGTTGCACAAGGGCTTCCCCATGGCACTGAGCACCCTATGGGATGTGCACAGCCTCAGGGATCGGCTCCAGAGCGATGCTCAAGGCCCTGCAGCGCACGTGCATCATCTGCACTCCTGCAGCACCGCAGCAAAGAGGCGCTGACTCAGCAGCCAGCCCTGCTCGCTCCCTCTCTGCTCCCTGGGCTCTGTGCTCAGGGATGGCAGGATCTGGCCCAGCAGCCGCTGTGCTTTGCCAGGATGAGAGGATGAGTCCTGCCTGAGTGTCCCCATGGGGTTCTGGGGTACCTGAGCTGCCCCAGTTTATCCCTGGGAGCTGCAAGCCCCACAGCATCACCTTGGGGCACACAGCTGAGCTGAGCTTTCATGTCCCCATAGGTCACCTTGTGCACCAGAGCCAGAGAAGGGTGATCTCCTCCCCCTGTGACCCCCCAGCGCAGCTCTGCCCTGGACCGAGGGATGCTGCAGCATGGCCAAGGCCACAGAACAGGTCCCTTCAGCCCCACTGTGCCCTGCACTGCTGGAAACATGAGGGGTACCTCGGGGAGATGCTTGGACCCTGCTGAGCCCTTTGCACTGGAGCCTGATGGACCCGCCTGGGGATACCCCAAGCAGCATCACCACTTGTGGGGCAGCAGCTGGGAAATGGGACCAGAGTCAACAGCAGCCAAGGAAGGGAGCAAAGGTATTTCAGTGCCAGGGAAACAGCCCAGGGCTCGGTGCTGCCCAGGCCCCAGGGATGGGCAGCAAAGGGCAGGAGAGCAACAGCACCCCAGCAAATGCTGCCGTTGAGCAACACTCGCTGCCTGCACCAGACCCTTCAGACACCACAGTGCCACAGCCGGGGCTGTGCTGGGTCAGGACGCATGAGCAGGAGGCAGTGACAGCAGGAACAAAGGATGGGTCTTGCTGCCGAACAGGCAGAGCAAAGCCTGAGCCTTCCAGCCACCAATGCCAGCAGGAGGCTGCTGGAGGAGGGGACCCACGGGTGCCATCCCAATGGATGCAGGCAGGGGGGAAAGCAGGGCAAGGAGCCAGGAGCCAAACATTCACAGACACAGAAATGCTCCTGGGGTCTGGGCTGTCCCGAGCTGCTCCCTGCCCTCACACCACACCTGACCCTGCCACCCCTCTGCCATCTCGGCTGGGCTCACCCCAACCAAATCCACCCCAATACCGCACACCTCGACCTACCTCGGCCCTCTCTGCTTCCAGGCTGCTTCCCGAGGGAGCTCTGGGGATGCTGGGCCCCATCCCACGACCCCAGCCTCCGAGGGGCTGTGTCACCGTGTGCTCCTCGCTGGCTCTGACCTACTGCCCCACAAGCCGGGTGTGCGCCGGCGCGGTGCTGGGGTGTGCTGCCCCACGGCTGGGGCTCGGGGCTGATGGTCCCATCTGCAGCAGCCGGCTCCTGCCCGGTGCATTAGCAGCACCGGGAGATGGGGCCTGGGGCGGAATCTGCTTTCTAGGTCAGAGCCAGTGAGGGGGATGGATGAGGGGCTGCATGGATGAGGGGCTGCATGGATGAGGGGATGTGCTGGATGAGGGGCTGCATGGAGGAGGGGATGTGCTAGATAAGGGGCTGAGCTGAACGGATGGATGATGAGGGGCTGTGTGGATGAAGGGACGTGCTGGATGAGAGGCTGTCTGGATGATGAGAAGCTATGCTGGATGAAGGGCTGGATGGATAAGGAGGGGCTGCACTGAATGAGTGCTCCTTGCCCTGGCTGGCTCTGAGATGAAGGAATGGGATGTCCCTGCTCCCCTGCCCTGGCTCTGCACTCAATGCCCACCTCTGCCTGCACTCTGCTCAGTCATGGCCCTCACTGTGCCTGCTCTCTGCCTGCACTCTGCCTGCTCTCTGCCTGCTCTCTGCCTGCTCTCTGCCTGCACTCTGCCCGCCCAGTGCTGACAGAGGCAAAGGGATGCTCCAGCTCTCCCCTCCCAGCACTGCCTCTGCAGCCAAGGGCACACCAAGGTTACCTGCCTGCACGAGCAGCTCTGAGACAAGACAAGGCGAAGACAGGGAGCAGCAGAGCCCTTCATCCCCATAACCAGATGTGGCCACACAGGGCAGCCCAAAACCACCCCAGTGCCCATTGCACCCTACAGCCCAGTGCCCGGTGGCAGAAGGTGGTGACATGCAATGGGTTATAGCCCCCAGGAGGGGTCCATGCTAAACCAGAACAGGACACCCCTATTCACAAGCACAGGGCAGCCCCCCAAAGTAACCCCATGTGCTCACGGGGAGGACAGGGCTTATGCTTGTGGAGCCATGGACACTGTCACCTCCAAGCTGGAGCATCGCAGCACAGGCACCCCATGGCGTGTGCCCAGTGCACCCCTGGGCCTGGGGAGTGCTGGCCCCCAGGATGGGTGTGAAGCCATGGGCTGTGCTCTGCCCTGCACCAGCTGATGTGACTACGGCCACCCCAGGAGGACTGGAGCAGCAAAACCTCCTCCTGCTCTGGGACAGCTCAAATGCCTGTGCTCAAATAGGAAACATCCAGTACACTGCAACCCTGGACCACTACCAGAGCCGGGGCCACCTCAACAGTGCAGTGGGAGCTGGACACATCTGGGAAGAAGCAGCAAACCTTGGACGTGCTGAGTTGTGCCCAACTGGCAGGAGATGGCCCTGGCCCCATGGGGTTCCTGCTCACAGAGCACCCTGCTCCACCACAGTGCCACCCATCCACAATGCCAGAGGGAAGACTGAGATGAGATCTTAGGCAGGGACATGATCCACCCCACCAGGTTGGCCATGACCTATGTGTTCCATCCATCCATCCATTTATCCCTCCATCCATCCATCCATCCACCCACCCACCCTCCTCCATCCATCCATCCATCTATCCATTTTGCATCCATCCCTCCATCTATCCATCCATCCCCATCCATCTATCCATTATGCATCCATCCATTCATCCATCATCCATCCATCCCTCCATCCCTCCATCCATCCCTGCTGTGCCTGGTGCCCCTCCACTGCCAACCAACCAGGAGGTGGAGACCCGAGCCCCGGCACAGGCACTCACCCCGTGGTGATGTCCTCATCCTCTGTCAGTGTCTTCCCCATCAGGTCACTGTCGCTCATGTATCCCGACTTCAGCTCCACATCATCGGTGTCCAGTGCCTCGACCAGCTCCAGGCGGGAGATGTGGCTCAGCTTGCTGGGGCTGCGCATGGGCATGGTGTGCGAGTAGTGCGCCCGCTCGCCGTGCATGTACCAGCCCGGGGTGCCCTCAGAGCGGCACGTGCCCCCCACCGACGGCGCGTCTCCGGCCTGCAGGCGCGGGCTCGACTGCCCATAGCGCCAGGAGAGCGGCGAGGAGCGGTTGGACAGGCTGGAGACGCTGCGCGCGTTGGCCTCGTCGCTGTCGTAGCAGGTCATCTCCAGGGAGCTACAGGGGTGCAGGGGGGTTAGGGCAGGGCATGGCTGGAGGCTCCCAGTGGGTGCAGGGACACGGTCCTGGACCCCCTCCATCTAATAACAGGGTGCCCAGAGAAGCTGTGGCTGCCCCATCCCTGGCAGTGCTCAAGGCCAGGTTGGACACAGGGGCTTGGAGCAGCTGCTCCAGTGGAAGGTGTCCCTGCCTGTGGCAGGGGCTGGAGCTGGAGGAGCTTTAAGGTCCCTTCCAACACAAAGCAGTCTGTGGGTCTACAGCACTGCTTTAGCAGCACTTATGCCAACAACCATTTTGACTTGGGTGGACATCCCAGCCATGCTCCCCCGTGCTCAGGCTGCTCTCCCATGACCATTCCCCACCAGCATTTCAACAACATCACACCAGAGCCAGGACAGGACAAACTGGGGTGATGGCACCCTGATCCCAGCGGATGTGGCAGAGGATGCTGTGAGCGAAAGGATGACAAGGGGCAAACCAGGACCAGATCCCTGCACCAGCACCACACACCAAACCCCTGCAAGTGAACCCCCATATCTGGGTGGGGGGGGGGCAGCCTGAGATGGGGCTCCCCAGCCCCACAGAGCTGCTCTCCAGACCACCCAGAGCCACGAGTGCTTCAGCAATGGGGAGCCAGTTATTCCCTGCACCCCTCGGGGTGTATTTTGGGCACAGAGCAAGTTGGGGGGGGGGGGGGGGGGGGAGCGACGCTGAGGCTAAATTTAGACACCAAAAATGGTCTCAGAGCAGCTACTTGGGAACCCACAGCCTTCCCCTTCCCTCCAAACATTGCCATCAGCAAGCTATCCCCCAGCCTGAATGAACTGTTCCTGCAGGAGCACCGAAAGCCAAACCCTGGCTGCAGAATCTGAAACAGGGAACTGCATAAACCCCCCAGGAAGTTTGTTAAAGCAGAACTCAAAGGGGCAGCTCAAAGGGCTTCGTGTTGGGCAGCAGCACAAAGGCTGTTTGAGGATGCTCTGCCTGCAGCTCAGAGCACGTGTGAGCCGTGGACCTCAGGCAGGACTAAAGGAAGCCCCTGAGGAAGCCCATGCCGGGAACACGGTGATGTCTTTCAGGAACAAAGTTGTGTCCTAGGAGAACACAGCAAAGGCTGAGCCGCAGCCGACGGATGGGGGAATACAGAGAGGAGAACAAGAGGAGTCTGAGGAATAATCTGTGGGAGGAACAAAGAAAGAGCCCAAAGCAGCTATGGGGACACTGGTGATGCCGGGTGACATCCGGATCGCACACACTTGCAGGGAGCATTCCCGAGAGCAGAGTTAGAGGGCACGTGTGTTATTACAACGTGCGGGGGAAGAGCTGACCCAGCTTTGGTAAAGGATGCTCCTGGAGGGATGCAGGGAGCATGCTGCGAGCAGGGTACCAGCAGTGGGGATGAAAGCCTCACCAAAGGCAGGTTAAGCTTCCAAATAAACTCAGCTGCCATGGGATAAGAGGGAAGATCCTCACGTATTCAGGAGCTGCACAAGGGATAGAAGGCAGGGGCAGGCATCTCTGGCCTATCCAAAGCTGTTTTTCTCTGTGGCTGAGGCCTCCACCACCCACTGTTCTCATAACTCATGGGGAAAAGGAAGCGATGGCCAAGAGACAAAACCCACCAGTGGTGCTCAGTGAATCCCCTGAATTTAATATCCTCATCCCACTTCCCTAAGGCCAGGCCTGAGGGAGGATCTGCACAGGAGCCAAACGCTGAGGTGGGAAAGTGAGGTTTGACACAGAGAAATGAGAAGTGAACCCGAAGCAGCCCTGACTCAACATGAGCAGCCCAGCTCCTGCACGGAGCAAAGGGATGGTGCAGCTGTGATGGGTGATTCCAGCCTGGGGAATGCCACCGTGAACAGATTGGAACAGATTCAGGCAGTGCAGCAAGGTCTGGATGAGCTCCTGCGTTCAGAAGAGCTCATCCACGGGAGCTGCTTCACCTGATAGAGGGGAGATACGGGGAGGGGGGGGGGGGGGGTCTGTAAGGATGGGTGAAGGGCTTGGGGGGAGCTGCTGCTTTTTGCTCCTTACAGCAGAGAAACGAGGACCGAAGGAGACCGCGAGGTGGCAACAAACACCGGGAGAAGGATGCTCTGCGCATGGCTTCCACCCGAGAGCCGCTGCTCCGAGCCCCGCCTGCGCCATGCGGAGATCCCCACCACACACACACACTGCAGGGTCCGGGCCCTTCATCCGGGATGAGGATGCTGGAGCTGGTTCAGAGCAGGAACGCTGCACTGGGCTCCAGTGAGAGACCAAGGGGGAACAGTCCCAGTCATGGGTCAGAGGCCTCTGAACTGGGGTAGATGCTCTGCTGGGGTTAACCAGATGATGGGCACCGTGTGCGCAGCCCCTGGGGTGCTGCTAGCCCTGTTGTGTGCAGGGAACCCCACCTCTGCCCATGGGCTGCAGGGCTTTTGTTCAGCTCTGTCTCCATCATCCCCTTTACACAGACGGGGATGGAGGCTATGGTCCAAACCCGGGCAGGCACAGAGGATATGATACCTTCACCCCGTACAGGGACAGCTGACCATGGGTAACAGACCTCACCTCCTGCCCGGAGCCTGGGGGCTCCGCTCAGCATCACCCCACAGCCCCACAGCACAAGGCTGTGTTGAGGCCAGAGCTCTGCCAGAGATGGGGCTCTATTGCAGCCCCACACATCACAACCCATGGATTTGGGGGCACCTCTCCAGCCCCCGTGTGTAGGCACCCAGCTTGGTGCCTACACTGTAGGCACCAGTGTAACCCACCCCATCCCTGCCCCTCACCTTCTGCTGCCCCAGGAAGGACACTGGTTGTGGGGAAGGGGTGGTGGGGGTCTGGCACTAGAGCCTCACCTGTGGGATACCTGAGAGCCCCTCAGGCTGGACATGGTCTCCTCCAGGTTCTGCCGAAGGTCCAGCACGTTCTGCACCGTCCTCTTCCTCTGGGATTCGGGGTCTGTGGAGAGACAAGGGGTGAATGGCTCCTGTGCCCCTCTGCCTGCGCTGTGCACATCAGCTCCTGCTCTGCCCACTGGAGGGGACAGGGCAGGGACCAGGCTGGAGCTGCACCACCATGAAATGCCACCCAAAGGGTGCTGAGCTGCTATGGGGATGTCTGGTCCAGAAAGGACGAGCTGGTGGGGACCAAAGGGGCCACACAGGGAACAACTGCAGCCAGGTACACCTGAAGCTGCCCCATCCCCAGGCTCTGCTCACCCACTGGCCCGGGCACAAGCACCTCAAACCAGTGAAGCAGCTCTGATTTATGCATGACCCTGGAAAGGGGTGACAAGCGGTAACAGCCTGATGAGACAGGTTAAATCAAGCAGGTTAAAGCCCGCTGTAGATGATGGTCAGAGGGCTGGTGAGCCTCCAGGGAAGCCAACGCAGCCAGCGCACACCAGGACAAGCAACCCTGAGCGTGTGCGGTCACCCTGGTCCAGCTCCCAAAACAAGGCTTAGCAAGAGGTTAAGTCATGAACTCGTTACTAAACCTTCATGCAGGAGGCACAGAGCACAGACTGGTGCCCCAAGCAAGGGGGCCTACACGATGCCAACAGAACACCCACCGGTGTCCCCGGCAGCAAAGATCCAAGAAGCAGCATCCAAAGGAGCCCACATCCCCACCGCACTGGGGTCACCACTGGGTCCAGCGCAGGAAGGGGCCGGGGGGGTCTCGGAGCTGAGCCGAAACCGGAGCCGCTGGGAGAGGCTGGAGTGTGGGAACAGCGGGAGCTCACTGGATTCCTCCCCGCAGCGATGGAGTGAGCTTGCTGCAGCCAGATGTTCCCAGCTGCTGGAGCAGGGAGCAGCAGGGACGGCTCAGCCCCAGCGTGCCGGGGTCTGTTGGACACCGCGCCTCGGCCGGGTCAGCTCCTGCAGTGTCTCCATCTCTGCTCCAGCTCCCGCAGGCTCCATCCGGCTGTCACGGAAGGAAGGGGGTGCTGGCTCCAGCCCTGCGTTCTCCCAGCCCCAGGACACTGTCCCTAAGCCCTGTGCAGCCTCTGCTCTAATCCTTTCTGAACTGAGCTCCCAGCGCTCTCTTCAATGTGAGTTAACCGGATATGGTCCCACTTCACACATGGGGAAACTGGGACAGGAAACCTCGGCCATCCCATTGCCCGCTGTTGTGTTGGATAGCGTGTGCTGGCACAGGAACCAGGCACTATGCCCATCCGTGCGCTGCCCATCACCCCATCTCCTGCCCAGCACAACTGGGAAGCAGCAGGTACCAGCACCAGAAGAGCATCGGCAGGGTGGGATGTGGGGCTGGAGGAGGTAGCAGAGCTCAGGGCCAGGCGCTACAGGGCTGAGAGCAGCACAGAGCCAGGGCTGGAGGAGAGCAGGGAGCTCCAGGTTGTGCCACGTCCAGCCCATCCCATCCCCTCCAAGAGCTCCTGCACCGCGGGCGCTGCCGACGTGGCCAAGGACGTCAAGGAACGAGGGAATCATCAACTCCCAAGGCCTCGTGACAGCTCATTCCAAAGGAGCATGTGGCCAACAGCTCCCGCTGGGGCCAGGCAGAGCCGCGGCCACGGGACATGTGTGCCCCATGTGCCTTGGCATTGAAACCGTGTGTGTTTGTGTGTGTGTGTGTGTACATGTGTATATGTGTGTGTGCATGTGTGTGTGCGCATGTGTATGTGTGTGTACATGTGTATATGTGTGTGTGCATGTGTGTGCGCATGTGTATGTATGTGTACATGTGTATGTACGTGTGTATGTGTGTGTGCATGTCTATGTCTGTACATGTGTATGTGTGTGTACACGTATATATGTACCTGTGTATGTGTGTGTACATGTGTATGTGTACGTGTGTGTGCGTGTGTGTACATGTGTATGTGTGTGTGCATGTCTATGTGTGTACATGTGTGTGTGTATGTGTGTGTGTGTGCATGTGCATCTGTGTGCATATGTGTGTATGCGCTGCCCAAGCACCTCTTTGCATCATGCACAGCTCATGTGCAGGCCACATGGTGGCAAAGCCCTGCAGAGAGGGGGTGTGTGCATGCACACGCCTGTGCCCTCGCATGAACACATGCAGGTACGAGGACAGCAGCAGCCGATGCCGGCCCTCACACATCCGTGCCCATATTCACACTCGTGGCACAAGCACTCGCGTGTTCTTGCCCCCACCATGCAACCGGTCCCATGTCATTAGAGCAGACCCCTGGTGACCCAGGAAAGGGTTTTAACAGCAAGCAGGAACGTGCTGGGAAAGGCCCCGTGGCATTCCCGAGGCAGGGAATCCGGCCCCCATCGCACAGTAGCTGCAATGAATTTCCTCCCAAGCCGTGACACGTTTTTAACTGTTGCTCAATCCCTTCCAGCACATTGAAACGCACCATTAAAGCACAATAAAACCCATCCCCTCAGGCCATGGGATGCCTCCAGCTCCAGAAGCCCCTGCAGACACACGCTCCCCACACCAGCCTCTGCTCCGGGTTGATGTGAGACCCCCAAGCCTGGCTCAGCCCCACTGAGCCCTGCAGGTTCCCAGCTACACTCTGCGCTTGCGATGCAGTTACCAGCAGAGTCTTTCCATATGGAGTGAAAGGGCTTTATCCGGCATTCCGTCCCCGCCAGCTCGGATCCACACTCCCGGATGGTCGGGCAGGGGGATGCTCACAACCTGCAGTCCTCTTTGTGCTTTCATTAACTCCCCTTTCCTCCCAGCAGCCTCCACACGGGCTGAACAAGGAGCAGCAATGGGGCTCTGCAGGGTGCCTGCCCGACCCACTGCCCCTTCCACCACTGGCCTTGTTTTCCAGCCCATCCCCATCCCTGCAATCCCTGTGTGCTCCAAGGGATGTACCGGGACCTCCCAGACCCACCCCTTTCCCTCCAGAGATGCCCTATGAGCAGAGCACATCCTCCCAGCTCAATGGGAGCTCACTCATTTCACCCCTTCCTGCAAACCTCCATCAGAAGGCAGCAGGTTCGTTAGCACTCCAGTGTTAATTGCTCCCAGGCTTTCACCTGACCAGACCAAGCAGCAGGAGCTGGGGCAGGTGATGGGGTTCATGGTCCAAGCCTCCCAAGGAGCATCAGCCCCTGTGGGACACAGCAAGGGGAGAAGAGGAGCTCCCCAACAGCCCCAGGTCTCATTGCTGGACCCTTCTGGAACAGGGCTCTGCAGGAGGCTGCAGCACGAAGGAAGCTCCCTCCATGCCTGCACCCGCTGTCCCCACCACCGCAGCCACGCCATCCATCGGGATCATCCATCCATCCATCCACAGCAACTCCTCACTGTGGGGTGAGAGCAGAGAGGATGAGCAGCAGTGACAGGCTGGGACTTGTGCTGAATCAGCACTTGTGGGGCGATGGCTGCTGGTGACAAGTGGGGGTGGAGGGACCTGGAGCCTGGACCCGCTCTGGCTCCAGCCAGCCAAGCCTTTAAAAGGGATTCAGACTTTCTCAGGCTAAAGCAGCCATAAATCCACTTAATTGGGTCTCTCCCATACACACGTTTTCAAGCGGAGAGATCCAGACTGGGCCTCCAGCCCATTTGAGGGTTATTCTCTCAATGGATGCTATGCTTGGCCTCAAACCACCCCACCTGCACATCCAGATCCCAGCTCCTCTTTCAGCAGCAGGAGCCTCCATGTGCTCCATGTCCCCTGCATCCCACCTCCATGACACCCTCTGCTCTGCCCTAATGAGCTGGGAGAGCCCAAAATCCCTGCACCGGGCAGAGCCTGCACATCCCTGTACCACAGCTGCCTCCAACACTGGTCCTGCAAAGCGGAAGAGCTGGGAGCATCCCAACACCCCTGTCCCACTGCGGGTGTCCTGAATAACCTGGAGGAGCAACCTGTGCCCCTTGGGAAGGAGGGAGCTCAGCTCCTCAGGCTGGATCTGTGCCCAAGGATCTGACCTCTAAACACCAGCACACACAGAGCACAGGGACACCAACACCCAGGTTAACAGCGCCATGGCCTCAGCATCACCAGTGCTCACTGCATGTGGGGTCTGTCCTACACCAGGGCCCTGCACAGTGGCACTCACATGTGCCTCAGTTTCCCCTTGGGGTGCTGCATCATTGGGGGGTGCACCCCAATGCCCACCTTTAACACAGCCACCAACAGGCTCTGACACTGCAGACCCTGCACTAAAAACACCCAACAGAAGCCAGAAGTAGAGGTGGGGACACCAATAAACCCCCCCCAAAACCCAACACAAGGCCCCGGAGCAGCCGGTGGCAGCGGGTTCACCCTCCCCACGCGTCACCAGGCGCAGGTTGGACATTGTGGGAATTCAGGATTCCAGATGGCTCTTTTTGGGTGGGTTTTTTTTCCTCCTTGCCTCATTTCCAAGGCAACAAGACCCGCTGTCATCTGCTGGTTGCCATAGAGATTTCACCTGATTCTGCTTCAGCGGAAGAGAAAGCCCAGCTCGCTCGCTGCTGAGCCGCAACCGCCTTCGAACTTGCTGGGAAGAGCAGAGATAAATGGGGCTTTATACGGCGGAGGCAATGGGCTGATTCAGAGGATCAAAGGAAGGAACTGCGGGTTTCTATAGCACAAATCAGCCCTTCACTTAACTGCTTCGGTGCCCTCCAGATGTGCCCTACATCTGGCGACATCGCCAGCCTCCACTCTGGGCTCTGCTGGTGGAGGAAGGGATGTGGGCACACGGGGAATCCTGCACCCGCTTCTGCCAGGGTCTGCAGGACCCCTGCAGGGATCCCATAGCGTGATGGAGGCTGGTCCCTTCCAACCCCAACCGTTCCATGACTGTGATTACTGTTGAGGATGCTCCATGTACTCGGTGTGGCTGTGTCCATGGTCCAGCTGCAGCACACAGTTCCCAGCCCTTCCCCCAGACCCATGCTCATCCCAGGGTCCTGTCACGGATTCACAACAGGGCTGCACAGGACCAGGCACAGCCCCAGCACCACAGAACCTCCAGCCATGGGCACCTTCCCCTTCCTTCTCCAGTGAGTTTGGGAATAAGGACCTGGGTGGAAACCAGCACCGTGGCTGTCCATGAGCCCAGACTTGGATACAGGAAGACACAATCCAAGAGCTCCCTGGTCTCCAGTGGCACCCTTGGACTCGCAGTCAGATGCCCCAGACCTACAGATCTGACCAAGGGAGCAGCTCACCCTGCCTGGGGCTCCCTCTTACTGAGGAGGATGCCTTGGGAGAAGACACCGGGAGGATGCTCACGGGTGCAGCCACCCCTGGGTACCACAGGCAGAGGTCCCTGTGCTCATCCCTCTTCACTGCTCTCCACCAAGCACCCAGGCCTGGTTCAAAGGGTGATTTTCAGACTCAGGAGCACGTCTCCTCCCCAACCCATGTCCCTGTACCAGGGCTGGCCGGGAAGGGTCTGTCAGGGCAGCTCTTGGCTCAAGCTGGCTCCGTTCTGCAGGGAGAACAGAGTCATTAGCAGAGCCAAACTCCCCATTCCCAGCCAGAATAGAGCCACGCTTGGGGAAGCTTTATATTCCCAGAGACAAACAACTCACATTTGCTTTTTAACTGTTGGAATTGCACCCACTGGGACGGAGCGAACAGGGAGCCTTTTGTCCCCCTTGCCTTGTGACTGTGAGCTTTGCGCAGAGCAATGCGTTGCAAACACAATTCTCCCCGGCCTCAGCTGGGCTCTGGTAGACACTTGGTCTGTCTGTCCATCACCAAAGAGCCCTCATGTGCCTCGAGCAGGAATGCAGCATGTCCTCCCTGGCTCCCCTGCCAGCCACAGCCGGCAGAGCTGCTTCTCAGAGCCATCAGGATGGACCCAAAGCACAGCCAGCATGGGGGGCTCTGCACCTTGACCAGGAACAGGATGGGAAACCAAAGCTGCAGGAGGCTGCAGGCTCAGGTCACAGCTCTCCCCAAGCATGGGGAACCCCAGCATGGCAGCGGCACAAGGACCAGGCCATGGTCACCTCCTGCACAGGTCCCCAGCCCATTGCTGAGCTCCCAAGGGGCTGGCAAGGCTCTGCCCAAGCTGCCACCCTGGACAGGAGCAAGGGGCAGTGTGCCCAGAGCAGGACCAGCAGCACTCAGGGATGAGCATCCTTCACTCTGAACAATGAGACCCCCAGGGCTCTGCTTTCCTAAAGCCCCACCTGCAACAAGGGGCTCAGTGCTGTGAGCTCACCCTGGGCTCTCTGCAACGCCCATGAGGGTCTGGCCACAGCCAGGACCAGACCCCAGCGATGCTCAGGAGGTGGTACCCAAAAGCACCCCGCAATGAGGCAGGAGGCAGAGCATCTCGGGCTGCCCCAGCTCCAACCAGCTCCAGGCTCCTCCTTAGTGGATCTATTGTTGCCAGCTCCCTCGGGAGGAGGGAAGGCTCCGAGGCTATTTTTGCTTCCATCTGGGGAATCATCTCCCTCCATCGTACGCTGCCACGATGCTAATTTTGAAGGCTGATGATTAATTGATGTCAGGCTCATTACGGGGCCAACGGCTCCCTCTTCCCCAGGAGCAGCAAGGACGGGCTGGGGGGGACGGGACACATGCTTTGACAGATGTCGTTCGAGCCGTGCGTGAGTGATGTCCTAACAACGGAGAAAATAGGAGCCATTACCATGGAAAGCCCTGGAAATGGGAAGGGAAGTGCCTATACGGGACCCCAGTGCCCTTCTCTGCACACCCTCTAATCAGCCCTTCACGCTCTGCCCTGAAGGTTACTAGGGCTTTGCTCAATGGCCATTGTGCAAGCCCAGGGGGGTGGAATCCCCAGCCCGGGACCCACAGGAGGGGCAGGTGCCACATTCAGGCCAGCACTGGGATCACCGGGATCCATCCGGGATCAGGGTGTCCCCCCTGCCCGCAGTACCTGGCACTGGGGTGCTGCTCCAAAGTGGGCACAGGGGTAAGAGCCACCCCTGGACCACGGTGGCAGCACCTGCAATAGCAACCCCAGGCAGGTCACAGCACAGATTCTGGGTCTCTTCAGGCTGCCCTGGGGATGCTCACCCCAAGGCAAACCCGCTCTCTCAAATACAAAGCAGTGCACAGTGCATGGCGGGGGGACGGGACCCCCTGCATCCCCCGGTGGGACCAACCAGTGGGAAAGGGTTGAGCAGCAGTCACGTTTTCCCCACTCAAGGTGGTTTGCAGAGAAGGAAGACCCCATGTCCTTCAGGAAACCTGTGTGTGCCACAGGAGGGAAGGGGATGCTCAGCACCAGAAAGCTCTGTGCCACCCCCATGGGGCCACCACTCTCCTCCCCGGGCCCCCAAAGCTCACAGCAGCCCTGCCCAGGCACCCTGTGGGGCTAGGGGATGGCATGGAGGAGGAGTGCTCCTCACTCCAAATCATCCCCCATATTCCAGCGAGTGGAGGGACTCCTCAGGATTCAGTGTACAGAATCTGGACCCTGTGAGCTCAGCTTTTACTGCAGGGATGGGCAGGGTGGAAAACGCTCTGGAAAAGGCATCAGCACCCACAGAAGGGATTTCCATGGAGCCTCCCGACTATCCATCATGTACCAGCTTCCATGCACCCACCAACACCAAGGGCTGAGGGATGTGGGGTGACGATGCCCCACACACCAGCTCACTCCAGACCCCTGGAATCCCTCAAGCACCCAGGAGCAGGAGTTACACACTCAGCTTGGACAGTCTGGGATCCCCCCAGCGAGCTGCAGACAATGAATGCCCTTCCCAGAGTGCCTGTCCCACAGGCAGCATCCTCCCAGGGATGTGACCCTGATTTATCCCTGCTAAAGCCCATCCCGCCTGTGCCGGACGAGCCATGGGAAGCAGCTCTGCGATGTGCTCTGAGCTCTTCTCCCCACATTTGTTCTGGGGGCCTGTCCAAGCACTGAGGCTGCACAGCCCAAAGCCGCGAGCGCGGTGGGGAGAGCGGAGCCAATGCTACAGCCTGGAGGGAAGCATCAGCCAAGAGTCATTCCAACAAGGAAGTGATTTGTCTTCTTCTGGCTATGCAGCAGCGTGGAGCAGGGCCGTGGCTGCGGTCATGCACAGAGCGAGCGGCCACCGGCAATGGGGAATGCTCCCACCAGGAGCCTGAGAGAGACCAGAGCAGGGGGGAAAGGATGGGAAAAGAAACACAAGTGACCCCCCCACACACTCGCTCCAAGCCAAGGCATCGTATCCAACAGTTCTGAATGTGAACTGCACACAATGAGCTCCAGCGAGTAATTAATCCCTTCAGGAAGGCTGTAAGTGATTGCAGACAGTTCACCGAGGAAAAAAAACCTTGGAAAGTCATTGCAGAAATTACCATAAGCTGTTTCCTCCCCTGCTCCATCCGACATCCAGCAAGATGTGCCTGGAGAGCTCAGCTCTGCGGATCAGAGGTGATGGATTTAAGCTGTTTTCCTCCCAACACCCAAGCTACCTGCCAAGCTGACACTGTGAGAAACCATCCCAGCCCCAGCTGGAGCAGCTCCTGCCCATCACCCCCCATGCTGGTGGCTCACAGCAGGAATGGTCTCCATCCCCACACTCCCTCTGCCCTCCTTCACCCACTCCAGACAGAGGGCAAAGAGCTGGAGGGCTCCGGTTTGGACCCAATTCTGCCCCATTGCACCCCACGCCTCTGCTCAGTGTCCTGCAGGACACACACATCTGTCCACATCTGCCCTCATGCAAAGCCACCGCATGCAGGTGACCAACGCTGCCATCCCCATGGACACACAGGCAAGGAGGGTCTGTTCCCACATCCAGAGACCCCATTCCACAAGGGAGGAATGGAAGGGAGCAGCAGCTGCCTTTTGCTTCATAATTCCATGGTACTTTTGAGGCCCCAGCCTCTCCCTGTGAAGCTGGGGTGCATCATGCAGCAGGGGAAGGGGGTTTTCTGCTGTCACTAACACCACAGTTGGGATTTTAAAACCAAGAACACACCCTAAGCTTCCCTTTGGAATCGCTCTGGGTTTGGGAACAGACTTTTCCCCCCTCCCATGTCCTCCCCTGGGATATCCTCCTCTCTCCAGACACCATCGCTCCATGTCAAAGTTACTCCCTGCACCAATGTGCTGTGCTCAGCAGCCAAACATGGGGGCATCCTGCATCCCTGAGCATCCCACAGTGTCCCCCAGGTAGGTTGATTCTGCTCCATACCCAAACCCTCCCCGCTACAACATGGATTTTAAGGACAAGCTGCACTGGACAGGATGTGTGCAATGTCTGCTTGCGAGGGAGAACACCCCACAAGGGGATGAAAAGCTATATGGAAATGGAAGATCATTACCATGATCTCCTTGGAAACATCCCATCGGAGCAAGTTTTTCTTCCTCCTCCTTCTCCTCTCTCCCCATGTGCATGAATTCTGGCACCCCATGCACTGCTTGGCATTGCCTCAGCACTGTGGGTCCAAAACGCAGGCGTCTCATTTCTAAGGCCATTGTCTAAGATGTGCTATTGAGCTGCAAACCATGGATGGTTTGGGATGGAAACCAGGCATCTCCTGCACTACAAAAAAGAAGCTGGATTTGGTTTGTCTTTGAAGCCACAGAGAGCCTCAACTGAACAGAAACTGGTTTATTCCCACAAAGGGAACCAGAGGCTTGGCAACGAAACCAATCGGCACCTCTGCCCCTGAGCACAGCGAGGAGCAACCCAGGAGCCCAGCAAAGGCTGCGGGGAGCAGCACGGCCACGCTGAGCATCCGAACACGCTCCACTCGGGAATGCCAGGCCGGAAAAGCTGCTTTGTAAATGTACTGTTGATCCGGAGCTCTGAGCTCCTGTCCCAACGTCCTCAGCCAGCCTGTGCCAGCAGCCCCAAAGCTGCACCACCTTCAGCACGATGACTGCTCAGGAAATCACCCTGCAATGTTCATCACTTGCTGTTTGCCTTCACAAGCGGAGCAGGAAGCAAAGATCCCTGCCCCCCGGTTACTGAACTTCCCCCATCACTAAGAAGGGAGCCGATGGGGGAGCAGGCCCTCACCTCCAGCCACAGAACTGCTTGTGAAGGGGATTCTGGAGCAGCTTTCCAACCCCAACCTCTGCACAGCCCCCAAAGCATCTCACAGGCTCCAGGAAGAGATCCCCTCCCTCATCCCCCATGCTGCTTTATGAGCAGGGCTGTTCCTCTCCCTTTGCAGGAACCGGCCACATGTTCTCCATCTGGGAGCAGATGCCCACGAGCCAATAAGCTCCGCTTGGAAAACTCATTGCAAATAGCACAAAGTCTCTGAGCACTCTGCAGCCCGGGGCCGGATGATGCCTGTGAATGCTCCGGCAGCACCGGGACACGTCTGGCACAGCCCAGACAACCACAGCCCAAAGGGCTCACAGAGATGAACATGAGATGGCTGAAGGTGCTGCTGCCTCTTCCAGATGGCGGTTGGGAATGGGGACTGTCAGGCTTGGAGCAGCTGCTCCAGGGGAAGGTGTCCCTGCCCCTGGCAGGGGTTGGAGCTGGAGGAGCTTTAAGTTCATGACTGTCTGAACCCCCCCGCTGCAGAGCAGGTCTGGGTTTTGCCCTGGGTGCTGCTGTTCCCTGGGATGCAGACAGCTTTTGGGGGCATTTAACCAATTGACAGTGGGAGACAGGAGTCCAGGCAGCGACAGAGGCACCCACAAACACCGCAGGGTGAGCACCCAAACATGCAGATGATCTGTGAGGCCCCGGCTACCTACAGCCCGAGGCACAGACTGCAGGCTGCAGCTGGGAGTCAGGCAAATGCTGCTGCTTCCCCTTGGCCAGCAGTCCCACAACACGTTCCCCAGGCCAAGCAGGATCCTATCTCCATGCCAAGGCCACATGGTTGTTACTGGGACAGAGCTCCCACCACCAGGAGCCAGCGGGTCCTTTGCACAGCAGCACCTCTGCTCCCAGAGCCCGCTCCGAGCTGCAGTGCATCACCAATCCCATAGGAAGGGTTTTGTTTGAAATGAACCCAGGGTCTCTGGCAGATGCAGGGCAGTGACCAGAGAAGCCCATGGGCTGTCCCCACTGACTCCGCATTGAGCTTCCCCTGCCCTGATCGGATGCAGCGGGATGGGAAAGGAAAATGCCAAGCACCAATACAGGCAGACTGCATTCCTCAGTTCACTCCCACCTCTGGGCCTGCAGCAGCATCACTCCCAGCAGAGCCCAGCGGCTCCCAGGATGCTGCCTGTGTCCTCCCTGATGGACTGGGGAGGACAGAAGTCCTCTTGCTTTTGCTCTGCACGCTGGGAGCCAAACAATCATGGAACAGTTTGTGTTGGAAGGGCCCTTAAAGCTCCTCCAGCTCCAACCCCCTGCCATGGGCAGGGACACCTTCCACTGGAGCAGCTGCTCCAAGCCCTGACAGTCCCCATTCCCAACCACAACCTGACACACACACACAGCAGCGCTCCCCACTCCGAGCCTGCCAAAACACCACTGCCAGCCTGGTCCAGCATGAACTCACCCCGGCAAAGCCGCCTCCAGCCTCTGAACCATCAAGGCTGGGATAAGCCTCAGGATGTGGGAACTGGCTGGGGAGGGATGCGCCTGCCCCATGGAGTGGCCCCCGCACGTTTCCTGCCAGCCCAGGCTCACCTCGGGGAGCTCCCAGTGCAATCAATGCGAATTAGCCACTATCTGTTATCCACTTGTTTGCATCAGCTTGGAAATATAATGCCAAGGCAGAGATAAAGCAAACTGGAAACACCCTGACAGCATCAAACGCTTCCAGCCCCAGGGGTTTGTTAAAGAGATGAGTTTCAACATTGCAGGTCTCAGCCCGTACAGCAGGTTCCTTTGCCTTGCTCCCCAAGCACATCCCTCCCTGCCAGTGCCCACAGCTCCCCAGACACTGGCTACGAAAGGAAAGGACTGCTCCCCATGAAGTGGGCTTTACAGAGCCCACACTTAAAGGGGTCTGCACCATGCTCCCCAAAAAGATCAGTAGCATCCTGCCAAGGGCAGGGCCATGGAGCTGTGCCATGAGAAGCCAGCTCACCCCCAGCATAGAAAAAACACCAGGGTAAAGCCTTTTCCATAGAATCCCAGCCTGGTTTGGGTTGGAAAGGACCTTAAAGCTCCTCCAGCTCCAACCCCTGCCACGGGCAGGGACCCCTTCCACTGGAGCAGCTGCTCCAAGCCCCTGTGTCCAACCTGGCCTTGAGCACTGCCAGGGATGGGGCAGCCACAGCTGCTCTGGGCACCCTGTGCCAGCGCCTCAGCACCCTCCCAGGGAACAGCTTCTGCCTAAGAGCTCAGCTCAGTCTCCCTCTGCCACAACCAAGCCATTCCCTACCCCGACACGCAGGAAGCAGGAGGCAACAATGCTGCGCATGGGCAAGGGATGTGTGATTCCGAGTGCCTCATCAGGGAGTTATTCTCAGTCCGTGGCGATGCTGAAACCTCACAGGGCTATAAATAACCAGCCACGGAGCTGTACCTGGGCTACGGCTTGGAGCGTGCTCCACGCCTGCTCAGCCAGGATCCATCCTTCCAGGGCACTGGGCAGAAGAGGTTCCCATCCCGCAGCTGAGCCCCTGGTGCAGGACCTGCTCCGCACACCTCTGTCCATGCAGCACCCCTTGGGAGCACACGCTGAGCTGGCCCCTGCGCAGGGGACACGAGGGTCTCCAGCCATGGAGCCTGGGGCCAGGATAAGCTCCTGCCCAGCCATGCCATGCTGGTGCTGAGCTCCCCTGCACAGGTTCCAGCAGGGAGGTGAGTCCCAGCCCTTCCCGAATTAATGGCACACACACAACTGCCTCGATCGGACAAGCAGCAGGAGGAATGAAGGAACAAAAGGTGGCAGGAAGGGATCAGAGGGAAGCCGAGCGGATCAGTGGGCACGCCGGGCACGGCTCCTCAGTGTCACACCCGCCCTGCCACAGGCACATCTCCATGTGCACAGCTCCTCATCTCAGCCCTGCAATGCAGCATCTTCTGCCTTCCCAGCTCCGCGCCGCTTGGCTCCTGGCTCCGAGCTGCAATGCAGCAGCTTGAGAGCCCCTCTCGCTCCTCGCCCCTCCATGAGGCAGGGCCGAGCCCTGCTCAGGCTCTGCCATCCCCAGCTCAATGCTTCCCAGCCCCAGAACCACCAATCCCTCCCGTGGCTCCCTCTTGAGCACCGCTGGATGCGCCCGGAGGAGGATGCGGCTCTGCAGGGCAGGGGACAGGGCAGGACCGCACCATGTCCCACCTCCCACATCTCACATGAGACCCCCTCAAGGCATTGAAACCCGAAGAGGACCGGGACTGAGGCACCCCTGAGGGATGGAGCCATCCCTGCTCCACCCAGTGCAGGGATGCAGACTCAGCAGCCTCACCCCTGGGCTCTAACGGCAGTGCCACCGTCACCAGAGACAGGGCACACACTGGGACACTGCTGCCACCACACACACGGAGCACCAAACACTATGCGTGTGGTGGCACAAAGGATGCTCTGGACTGGACAAGGGGTGAGCTCTTAACCTAAAGGGACACAAGAGGGTGATGGCACAGGGGGCTCGTGCTGTGGGCACAGGGACACGTGTGACAGCACGAGAAGCCAAAGATACAGAGCCAGGGATAGGGGCATCAAGCAGGAACTCTCCAGAAGGATCCAGAACTGCCATCAGCTCCCCGAGTGCCATCCGAGTGGGAAGCACACTGCTCCCGAGGCACCCAGAACAGAGCAAACCACCCAAGGAGGGACATGGCCCAGGCCCCACCATGGTCACATCCCACCAGCAGACCCCTACAGCCCTTGCAGAGCTGCACAGAAGTTCACATCCAGGTACATGTGTTCCCAGTGGACAAATGTTGGACGTGGGAGCAAGGCAGAGGCAGTAACCATCTGACCAGGGTTTTCAGGCTCCTTGGGGCAGGATTCTGTTTCAGCAGATCAGCCCCAGTACTTCTGCCTTCAAGTGTTTGCTCTGCTGCTTTCTTATGGGCAGCTTTTAAAGCCAAACGCAGGTTATCTGGGGGTTTAGCACTGCCATTATCATCAGGCACATACCAAAGGGATGCAGCAGAAAGCTCTGGGGTCCAGATCTTCTCCCCATTCCCTGCTGCCATCTCAGCCAGCAGGAGACCTCTGCATCTCCCTGCCTGGAGCAGGATGGAAGCTGCAACCCAACCACCACCTCTCCCCCTTTCTCCTCAAACACACGAGTCCGTATCTGCTACCAGAAGGAAACAAATCCCCACCCCAAGGACCTCATCACACAGGAGCCTTAAGAGAGGAACAACATCAGTGTGACAGTGGCACCAGGACAGCCACACCGCTTCACAAGGCAGTAACCCCCCCTTGTCACCAGGATGAGCTGCTTGGTGTCCAACCTCCCCATGGTCTCCTGCCCTGGCTGCAATGGGCCCGTTAGCACTTGATTACACAGCCAGTGGGGCAGAGGCAGGAACACCGTGGGGCAGAGGAGCTCCTTTTAATCCCATGCCATACATTTGGCCAGCAGGAAGGTTCCTCCTTGGGGCCACCTCAACCAGAGCCAGGGACATGCCAGACACCATCCATGTGGTTTCTTTCCTAAGCCGACCACAGCTGGATGCAATGGGAAGCTCCAACCCTTCAAGGAGCCCATCTGCAGGCACTGGCCCCTGGGCTCTGCTGGGTGCAGAGGTTCCTGCAGGGAGCGCTTTGGGGAACACCATCCCAGCGGGATCACCCATGTGTTCCAGCCCATGCACCACCTGCACCTCCTCACTGATGTGAATCAGCACCCACTCAAGAGGCACCAAATACAGCAAGAGTTGGCCAAGGAATTGGCTGTAGAAGAGGCTGCAGGACCCCGAGGTGCTCTGGGAGCTCTAGGGAAGGGCAGGAATGCTGCCGGCACCATGCCAAGCTGTGCCACGAGCTCCTGCCTTCCACCCTCCATCCCATGGCTGGGCGCTGGGGTAATGAGCAGCCCCAGCTGCCAGCAAGCCCTGATGAGAAGCCTCAGTCTTTGCTTGATGTGCAATGTGTAATTTGGACGATGGAAATAGCCTCTACAAAGCACAGGCAGTGGCTGCGTGCCACTGACCTCTCCTGTCCTGAGCACGCTGCTCTGATGTAAGTGTGGTTACATCTCCAGCAGCTCTACAAAGGCTTCGGTGCCATCAAACAGATGACACAGAGGCAGCATTCGGCCACCACTAAATGAACTGTATTTTGGGCCAGCAGAGGCTTGGGGATGCTCCTGGCACGAGGTGGGGATGAGAACTCAGGTGTGGAGATCAAAGACATGCCAAGGTCTCCACAAGCCACGGTGCCCAGTGCAGCAGGAAGCTTGGGTTAGGCTCTGGCTGTTCAATATAGGCCAACAGTTGAAGGACAAGAGGACGAGCAGATGCCAAAAGGCTCTGCAGATCCCAGCCCAAACCGAGCTCGTGGGTCTCCTCGTGCCGCTCTGGGGCCGGTGCTCCAGCAGACATGGGCAAACAGCTCAGGATCACGTTCCTTTTGCCAAAGGAACCCAAGAAAACAGCAGAGAAACCTCCCCTCCCTCCCAAGCACCTGCTGAAGCAACCAAGCTCCTGTCCTGGCCCGACCCACCAGCCCTGGCAGGGCTTGAAGCCCACTCTCATGAGCAGAGGGATCCTGTCTTTTCCGGGTCCATCCCCACTGCAGGAATAACCTCTCCCTGCAGGAATCAGGTTGTGGAAGGCACCATCACCCCCAGTGAAGGTTTCGTCTGCCTGGATCACACCAGAGCACAAGTAAAGGGATCAGGAGCAGAAGCTCATTGAGTGCAGAGCCCCAGGCACGGTCCTGCTGCCAGCATGCATGAAGTGATGGAGCCACCACTGCTCGCTCTTCCACACATCCCCACACTCCTGTTGGCATCCCCACCACACCGGCTGCCAAGGACACGCCAGGTCATGGGTGGCTTGGGGAGGGAGGTTATGACTCAACAGCACAGCTCTGATGGACGCCAGCAGCACGGCCCCATGGAAGGAAAGCAAGGTCTCTGCAGGGTTAAGGTCCTGCCCTGTCCACCCCAGGCATTGTCCCCACCAGACCAGCCCTGGGGCTGCTCCACAGGATGCTTGGCAGCCCTCACATCATGGACAATCGCCTGTTTCAGCACATACACAGAGCAGGGGGAGCAGAGCACAGACCCAGCAGAATGTGGACCTCACAGGCCAGCTGACCAAGCCTTCAGATACAAGTGGAGTCCAAAGGGATGCTCCCAATGTCAAGGGCAGCCCTGGGGCCCTGAAGCAGGCTCTGAGGAAGACAGAAGCAAGGCAACCACCACAGAAACAAAGCAGGTACTGGGGACACTTCCACAACCTATGGTCTTCCTTGGTGGGGGCACAAAGCCCTGTCCTGCTGGCAGCATCCCTGGTACCACCACAGCAGTAGGGCTGAGCATGGATGTCCATGAGACCCCACTGCTGCGTGTCCAGCCTGTTCTTGCTCCCTGCCCACCCAGCTCACCCTGGGGCTGCCCATGAGCTGCTCGTAAAGCCCTGAGATGCTCCAGCAGCTGCCAGATCCCTTCCAGGATGAGGATGGGACTGGGTGAGCAGGAGCCTGCTGACCCCAGGGCTGAGGGTGATGCTCTGGGAGGCTCCATGCCCACATACCAGCACTGGAGGCAGGGGCTGTGCCAACCCAAAGGTTCCTATGTGTGCAGCAGGGAAGCAGCCTCAGCAGGCACAGCTTTACAGGTACCTCCCCTGGGCTCCTTACCCCACCTCCCAAACCTGCCCCACAGCCCCAGCCGGGGTGAATCCCCCCCCTTCTCCCCACAGCTGAGCTCTGCTCTGGTGCAGCCAGGAGAACACACCTCGAGTCAGCTCTCTAAGCACCACAGAAGCTCCTGGACTCCCAAAAGGCAGGGAATCTGAAGGACAGGACACAGCAGGACCCCCAGCCCTGCCTATACCACTGCTCTCTCCCCACCACCACCAAGCAGGGCTTTAAACCCGGCCAGCTCAGGCACTAATGGCTGTGCAGAGGCCATTTGCCACCTTCTCACACCAGTTTGTGAGACGGAACAGAGCTCGCTGGAGCCCCGAGCCCCCAGCAGTCCCTGCCCAGCCAAACCCACAGGCACTGCAATTGGGATGCGGGGGGAGAAGAGGCTTCAGCAGGACACAGAGGGCTCCCGAGGCTGCCACGGGTTCCTAGAGATCAGCACGAGGGAAACACGAGGGCTCGACGTGCCAGTACCAAGACCCAGCACCATGCGCCATGACTGGGGCAGTGGGTCCCCGGAGCAAGGGCATGGCCAGCGCCGGAGGCAGTGCTCAGTGCTCCCATGGAACCCCCCCATGCACAAACGTGTGGCTCAAGGATCAAACCCCCCCAGGGCAGCAAGATGCTGGCGGCCACAGGCTGAAACCAGCTCAAGCAGCATCCTTGGAGAACCTTCCTCAGCCCAAGGCACTGGAGAAGCTCTGGATCTGAAGCCTCCTGCCCAAAGCACAGCCCCTACACACAGCCCCTCCACCGCAGCCTCCCCGCGGGGGCAGCCACGCCGACGGCAACGGTGGGGAGCGGCGGAGGCACCTCCATTGTGTTTGGTGGGGCATCGGGACCAGGATGACCAGACACATGTGCGGGAGGACGAGCTCCCCACCTCCTGCCATTGCTCCTCGTGAGCAGGCTGGAGACAAGGCCAGAGGTGGACGTGAGCATCCCTCCTCCTCTCCCCCCGGGGGTGCCAGGACCACCCCCGCCCCCCCCCCGCCCCCCCGACGCCTCTCGCAGCACTCACCCAACATCTGGCTGAAGAGGAGCTGCTCCAGGTCGCCCAGCACCGTGACCACCAGCTCGGGGTCCACCTTCAGGTACGGCTTCTCCTCGGCGGCCGCCGCCACCGCCGGCCCCTTCCCTCCCAGCAGCTCATCATCGCACTTGCCACCGCCCGCCTCGGGGGCCTTGCTCAGGGGCTTCACCTCCGCGTAGGGCCCGCGGGGGATGCGGCTCGGTTTACCGGCGGCCGGGGGCTTGCTGGGGCCGGTGGGGCGCGGCGATAGCAGCGAGTGCTCGGACCGGGACAAGCTCCGCGACATGGCGGGCGCATCCCGGCCCCGGGGACCGCCGCCGCCCCGGCCGCCCCCCGCCGCCGCCGCCGCCGCCCCCGGTGCGGCCGCCTTGGCCATGTCGTCGCTCCAGCGGGGCTCGTAGAGCTGCCGCTTCTTCTCGGCGTCGGTGAGGAAGGCCAGGTTGGTGAGCGACTTCTGCTTGCGCAGGTTGGAGCCGGCCGGCAGCCGCCCCTCCGCGCTGCTCGCCTTGAAGACGCGCAGCTCCGCTCCCCGCGGCCCCGCCGGTGCCGCCGCCGGTGCCGCCGCCGCCTTCGCCCGCTTCGGCATCACCGAGCCGCCGTCGGGACCCCGCCGGTAGCCGCGTTCCTCCTCGCCCAGCTCCACGTCGGGAAGGTTCTTGAGGTTGCTCCCCAGCATCCCCGCGCTGCAACCATTTAACCCACCGGCTGCTGCTGCCGCACCGAGGGCACCGGGCGAGACAAGAGACAGAAGCGCCGTTAGCGCCCGCCCCACCGGGGCGGAGCGGAACGGGGAGGAGATGGGGGGGGGGGTGATGGGGAGCGGCGGAGCCCCCCCCTCACCGCTGCGCCGCCAGCGGGACACTGCGAACCAGCGGAATGTCGGGGGCAAACAAAAAGCGCCCGCCCTCCTCCTCCTCCGCGCGCGCCCCCGCCTCGCCCCGCCCCCTGCCCGCGCCCGCGGGGACGCGCAGGGCCGAGCACGCGAGGGGAGGGGAGGGGAGTGACCGAGCAGAGCCCCGATGGGGGGGGGGGGGGGAGGGAGAATGGGGACAAAACTTCACCGTTTCACCCCAAACGGCGCTGGAAGGGGCGGCCCCGGGACCCCACCCCCAGCGGGGCCCCTCCGGGATGGGGGGGGCTGAGGGGGAGCGGGGTCTGGTTATCATCAGTGTTCATTAATTACCCGTCCCCCGGGAGGGGTGAATTAAGTCTATTTGGTGACCTCACGCGCGCTGCCATGGCAACCGCCGGAAAATATCGCATTAGAGCCCATCACCGTGCTGCCGGGATGGGGAGAGGGCAGGGCGGGGGGGGGGGGGGGTGAGCCCCCAGCACAGCCCCCAGCGAGGGGGGGGAGTCGGGGTCCAGCCCGTGGTGGTGCTGAAGAGCCCCGAAATGCCCCGGCCCGGGATGGGACAGCAAAGGGTGGCCAAAGCCCCTGGTGTTCCCATTGCCGCGAGGGGGTGGGTGCAGGAGCTGCACCCCGAAGCCGCTGTCAGCTTGCGGGGTTATCACGGCTATGGCCTGGGTGTAGGGCCCACTGCGGGGGCCGTGTCATGGACCCCTGGGACCTCCCGGTGTTCCCCGTCCCCTCCAGGCCCGCGGGAGGTGTGGAGCCAAGGGAAAGGATCCGGCCCCTTCCCCAGCCCCGCGGCTCTGACCGACTTCTGTCCCTTCGCATCACGCAGCGAAGCTCCCGGCTCCTTTCCTTCCCCTTCCCTGCACATCCCTGGAGCATCCCACCATCCTCCGCTGCCGCTGCCCTGGCAACCGCCGCCCGGCATCTCCCCCAGCAGCCGCCCCCCAAACCCTGCCCCAGAGCAGGCGCCGTCGGGGACCGGGTTGTCCCCAGCACCGCAGTGGGGAGCTCGCACTGGGCTCCCGACAACGGGGGTGTCCCCGCCGTGGGTGTGGGGAGCCAGCGGCACCCGCCTCCACCCGGCTCCACGCCAGCTCCTTGGAAATGGGTCATTCCTGGAGCTCGCCTGGAAACTGGGAAGAGGGAGGAAAGGAGCCAAAGCAGAGCCATGTCCTGGCGGCGCCACTGGAGGGGACAGTTCGTTTGTGCTGGACCATGGGGGATGCTGGACCATGGGGGATGCTGAGCCATGGGGGATGCTGGACCATGGGGGATGCTGGACCATGGGGGATGCTGGACCATGGGGGATGCCAAGGTGGCTCCTGCACCTGGGTTTGGCCACGCCGCTGGTTGTAGGGTTTTGGCCATGGGAGACCCTGGATACAGCAGCTGCAGCAATGTCATTCCCAGGGAAATTGAGGCACATCTTATGTGGGGGTCTCCCCTCGGATCCCCTTCCAGCACGTGCCCGCAGGGGGCTGAGCTCCCCACGACCCCCGCAGGACCCTCCTCATCCCCAGCAAACCCCCCTGGACTCACTCGGGCCTCCGGGTTTGGGGTCGGGGTCAGGTCCAGGGCACTCGTCACCCTCCCGGTGCTCCTGCAGCCTGGGGGCAGAGTGGGGTCAGGGTGGGGGAGCAGGGGCACATCGCGGGGTGCAGCCGGCTGGGGACCCCCAGGAGATGGGAATGCGGTGCCTTGGGCTCTGCCAGGGTATGAGGACACTGGCAAGGGTTGTTCCGGCGCACTCCATTGCCCACTGAACCCATCTCCTGCCCCACACCTGCTGCCATGGTGCCCCAAGAACCCCCAGCACCCCAAACCCAGTTGGTTCCCTCCCTCCTAGAGCCCCCAGACCCAACCCCACTATTCCCCATGACCACCCCCACCATGTCACCTGCCTCCCCATGTCCCCCTGTCCCCATCAGCCCCATCCCCAGGGACTCACCGGTACTGGAAGGGTGCCACGGTGGCAGTGACAGGGTGATTGTGTGGGGTACCCGAGGAGAAGGTGATGGCCCCCGACCCAAATACAGGACCCCTGCCCTGTGAGCTGCTGTGGGGCTCATCCCCCATCCCTGCCATGGTCACCCCACTGCCCTTCCCAGGGCCGCCCCCCAACTTCCCCCCAGCCCTGCCCTGTGCTGGGGAAGCTTTGGGCAGCTCAGGGGGCTCCCTTGCCCTGCCTGCCCCTCTCCTCCCACTGCCCCCTGCTTCTGGCCACTTCCCGGGGGGCACCAGAGGTTTTGCTGGGACCTTCTGCCCCCCACGGTGGGGGACACTGGGGCTGCCCCCACTGCCCTCAGCAGCTCTGCCTTTGGGCTTGAGGGTCCTGGGGCCGGGGGGTGGCTGGGGGGACAGAGCCCTGGGGGACACGGGGGGCCCCGTGGTGCTGGGGGGGGCCGCAGTGTGTGGTTTGCCGTGGGCCATAGCACGGGGCACCGGGATGGCGGAGGTGAAGTGGCTGCGGGCGGCAGGGTTGACGTTGGCTGTCCCGTTCATCCTGGTGCTGTGAGGCTGTGGGGGGAGAGCAGGGATGAGCAGGGTGAGCGGTGGCCATGGGGGCACCCACATCCCCCCAGACACAGCAGACCCTGGTCCTGGCCCCTGCTGACTGAGGTGCTCAATGGCCTCATCCTCGAGGAGGCTGCTGCACCCCATAGATGGAGGGCACACGCGATGTCCCCCCCACACAGATCCCCATGGCACTTGTGACATCCTCCCCCATGGACCCTGTGCAGTCCCATCCCAGGTCCCTGCAGGAAGGCCGCATGGCACAGAGCCTCAGCAGATTGGGCTGCAGCACAGGCAGGATGGGCTCCTCTTAGCCACCCAAAACCTTCTCCTTGTCCTTAGAACCATCTCCTGGTCCAACGAGACCATGTCCCAGACACCTGAGACCATCTCCTGGCCATAGAATCACAGAATCCCAGCCTGGTTTGGGTTGGAAAGGACCTTAACATCATCCAGTTCTGACCCCTGCCATGGGCAGGGACACCTCACACTAAACCAGAGAAGTTGTGAATGCTCCATCCCTGGCAGTGTTCAAGGCCAGGTTGGACAGAGCCTTGAGTGCCATGGTTTAGTGTGAGGTGTCCCTGCCCATGGCAGGGGTTGGAACTGGATGATGTTAAGGTCCTTTCCAACCTAAGCCATTCTATGGGTCTATGATTCTTCTTCTGAGTTCCTCATCTGCCTCTGGATTGATTCCTGTCCCATTTGAGCTCTGCCCCTGCAGCAGCAGGGGAGCACCACGTCACCTGCACCGCTTTGCCTGGCTAAAGCAGGTTACAGCCTGACCTACATAGACACAGGCAGCTCCTCTGCAATTAGATCCAAAGAGAAACAACTTTCTCCTTTAATGCCACTGGGTGCAGAGCTCTGTGTGCCCAGAGCAGCTCTTGGGAACCAGCTGCTGCCATCACCAAGGGATGGGAGCACCAGGACTTTGCCCCAGATGCTTCAGCTTTGTCCCCTGCCAGGTACCAGAATATACACACAAGGTGTATGAGCTCCAGATTCAGGCCCAAAGCACCGAGCCAACAGCTACCCAGTGCTGAACTCCAGTTTTCCTTGAGTTGAAGACCTTTAAGCCCAGAGATGAGGTGGTTTCAGATCCCTTCAGCTGATTCCTCCACAAAGACATGGGTGTTCACACTGAAGGAAAACGAAACAGCCTTGGCTGAGCGTGTCCTTCATCCCAGGGCAAGCACAACCCAGTACATCCCTGCAGGCATCTCTTTCAAAGAGGCATCTGTTGTGCTTGGAGCTCAAGCTATGTCCTCATCCCAGTGTCCACATGCATCCCTCATGTGAGACTTCAGCAGCCAGAAATGGATACAGGGGCCTGGAGTCTCATTTCATGTCCCCATTTCCTATGTGAGGGGGTCACTGAAGCATCCCCAGCATTGAAACAGATGCACTTTGGAGCCATCCATCACCTGAGCGAGCACGTGTGATGGATGCCTCAGAGGGATCCAGCCCCCATGGTCTCAAGAGAACAGCCCATGGCTCAGCAGCATTTCACTGCTCCTGAAACGCTTCAGGGTGACTTCTATAAACCAGATTAAATTTGCTTCTCTCTTATCTCTTGCAGTTTATGGATCCCAGATGGGGATGGAGCTGCCCTGTACCGCCGGGGAGAACTGTGCCAGGAGCCAGAGCACGACCGCTTGGTGATGCACAAAGGCACGAAACCCACAGCCTCTGCTGGCATCCTTCGTGCCTCAGTTTCCCCACCCTGCTCGGGCTGAGGGAGCCGAAACCAGGCTGGGAAACAGGGATAAAGGAAGACGGACTCTGCAGAGCAGCTCCATGAATGTGGAGCCCCCCCTGAGACCGGCAGCAGAGGAGTGCCGGGGGCTGCAGCAGAGCCGGGTGAGGAGCTGAGCCCATCCCGGTGCCCCTCGAAGCAGCCCTGTGCTCCTTGCCTTGGGACTGGCTCCAGCACTGCCGCCTCCCCGGCACGCTCGGAAGAGGGACAAAGAAAAGGCTCCTTGTGGCACAAGGGACATCGAACTTCCCTAAGAGAAACAGAGGGAGCGGGGGCAGAGCGGAGCCTTCCGAGGAGAACAAGCTCCTGATTCAGCCACCAGCTCCATCCCTCCGGCCCCGCTGCCCTGGCCGGGACCTGGCCAGCCCATGGGACACTGCCAGTGCCTGGGACATCGCCACCGCCACAGCGCTGAGCCCTGGGTGGGCTCCTTCCTTCTCCGGAGGGGCAGGCTCCATGGTTGATGCAGGCGGGGGTAAGGGGGGCCCGGGCAGCGCTGCTCTGTGGGGCTGCTTCCCCACAGCTCCATGCTGGGAGATGAGCTCCGGAATGGGGCAGGAGGATGGAAACCGCCTGTGGTAGGAGCAGAGATGCGCAGCACCGCTCTCTGCTCCACAGCAATCCCATTATGCACTTAATCCACGCCAATACAACCTTGCTCCGAGCAGCTCTCAGCGCACCGACTGCAGCAGCTCCTGCCCCCAACAGCCCCACAGACAGCACTGAAACCAAACTGTGCCCGGGATGGGCTTTGCAGGGCACAAATCCTGCTGGGACAGAGCCAGGAGCTGCGCCAGGATCTATGCGAGGGGCTGTGCAAGGAGCCCCGGTGCCGAAGTCCTCTCTGTGGCCACACCGCCCGGGGATGTCCCGGCTCCCTGTGGCAGGGGCATCCGGTGCCTGGGGTCCCCACGGTCCCTCCAGCCCCTCACGGAGCTCGCACCCCAACCGGGGCTGAGCACGGCGGCTCTGACCCTCCCTGGGGCAGCGAAGGGGGCACCGGGGGACCGGGGGCACCCCCGGGCCCTGCCCGCTGGGGTCCGCGGTGATGGGTGCCGGGGTGCGGGGGGGCAGAGGGGGAGCCCGTTCAGGAGGCACCGGTGCTGGACAGCTCCGCCCCCGGCCATGCCGAGGGGGACACGGGAGCCACCGGTCACCGCGGAGCCCGGGGTGGCCTCACAGACCCACAGCTGTGGGGGAAGAGACCTCAAAGCTCCTCCAGCTCCAACCCCTGCCACGGGCAGGGACCCCTTCCACTGGAGCAGCTGCTCCAAGCCCCTGTGTCCAACCTGGCCTTGAGCACTGCCAGGGATGGGGCAGCCACAGCTTCTCTGGGCACCCTGTGCCAGCGCCTCAGCACCCTCACAGGGAACAGCTTCTGCCTCAGAGGTCAGCTCAGTCTCCCCTCTCTTGGGCAGGTTCAAGCCATTCCCCCTTGTTTCAGCATCCAGCACTGTGGCAAAAAAGCAACATTTTCCATTGCGCCTCCATCAGGCTTCAAACCCTCCCCAAATCTGCCCCAAACCTTCCCCAAACCTCTGTGACTCCACGGGGCTCAGGATCCCCCCGCCCCTTGTCCCGGCTGGACCGAGCCCTTGGCCAGAGGCCATCCCGCAGCCGCGGTGCAGGCACTGGGACACCCGGGTAAGCTTCCGCTTCGTCCCGAACCCGATTGCATCATTCATTGAGCTCCCGCATCACGGACCTGCCCTTTGCTCCCGGAGTTCGGAGCAGGAGCAGATGTCGCAGCATCTGCGATCGCCGGCACCGCATGGAACCGATCCCCGGTCCTGAGCCCTCGATCGGGGACCCCCCGGCCGAACGCATCACCTCAGCGGATGCTGCTGCAGCCGTGTGCGGTGGTGCTCGGGGGGGAGCTGGGCTTGACCTCCCATCCCAGCATGCACGGATGAGCCCCCCGCTGCCTGTCCCTCCTCCCAGCACTCATCTCGCCAAGCTCACGGGCAGAGCGGGGGCTTCAGGGCATCCAAAAATGCCCTTTTCCCCCCCAAATTAAGTTAAGGATCTGGAAAACGCTGCAGGGGGTGCGGGGTGGGGCCACAGCAAAGGGGCCACAGCAGGAGCCTGAATCCCAAGAGCAGAGCCACTGAGCTCCAGGTTGGGGCTGAATCTGCTCCGGGCAATGAATCAGGTGAGGGAAAATCAACTCCCAGCTGCAATTCCCAACTGACCCCCCCCCCCGTAAGGGCTATTCCCACCGCCCCTGCCAGGTCTTACCTGGGCAAATGGGATGAATCTCCCTCCTCTCAGCCCAACAATCCCTCGTACAACAAATCAGACCCTGTTCTGCATCCAGGACTCTTCCTGGCAGAGCCCCGGTAGCACCCCAGGGGGGTTCCCTTAGGACAACCGGGTATCTGCAATGGAAAGCAAAAGCCATCGGGAGCCCTTAATGGGATGAGTGGATTTTCCAGTGAGCTGCAAATCCACAGCAGCTGCTGGCAAACAGCTCCTGCTGAGGCCCTGGGGGCTGCAGTAGTGCCTGTGCCCCCCCCCCCCCCCATGGCCATCTTCCAGTGGCAGAGACCTTGGGGCTCAGCAGAACAACCCCAAGTTCGTTCCTGATGCCAACATCCCCAAAGAGCCAGGGATGGCCACTTACACCTGTGGCTGGAAGAGGCAGGCAGGGGCTGGCAATGCCATCCCGACCCCAGCACCCCCATCAGCCCCAGAGCAGGCAGCAGCTCCGGTCCCACCATCCTCGTACAGCTGAAATGGAACCTTCCACCTCCAAGGGATGCAAATAACAGAGACCGCGGGGCCATCACACCCAGAGGGGAGCCTGAGCATCCCTTTAGCGTCCCTTGAGCATCCCTCGAGCTTCCTTTGAGCATCCCTCGATCTTCCTTTGAGCATCCTTCAAGCATCCCTTGAGTATCCTGCAGCACGCAGCCCATACGAGGAAGGCAGCGCTCCGCATCCCCCCTCGCCCACCCCATGGTGCATCCTCCCCATCCAGGAGCCAGAAGGGGTGGAGGAGAATCCAGGACCCAGAGCTATGGCCTGGCCCCGGGCAGGGGGAGTTCCCGCTGCCGGTGGTGACACCGCTCAGCCGCATCCGCACAGGCTCCAAGGCCGTGTCCATTGGGAGCCGAGGATGAGGGTGGGGGGACGGGAACAAACCGACTCCTGCAGCTCCCACCTCCTCTCCCCCGTGAGAGGCAGGGAACCCGTTGGATCCATAATGGGAGGCATTAACTCGAGTGCTGGCTCCCGTCCTAAACCCACTTCCCACAGCACAGCCGAGACCTTCACAGCCCAGTTCCCACATCCTGGCAGTGAAGGGATGCCAGGACACCAGTCCCACAGCTCCCGCTGGCCCTGGGGATGGGTGGCTTGTCCCCACCTGCCCCCTCCCCATGCGATGCCTCGGAGCACCCCAACCCCTGGTGCCTGCAGGGCAGCCCCCGGGCTCCCAGCTCCATCCCCTCTGTGGCCCAATCCCGATTTAAGGAACATCCCGCAGTTTCTGTCACTTCCCATGGCAGCGGCTGGTGCCGGGGCCCCTCCCGCTGAGCATCCCCTAATCCAGGCAGTTAATCCGGTAGCAGCGCCCGATGTCCATAGCACTGCCCAGACCCATAGCACGGCCACGCAAAGCTCGTTAGAGGCCCCTTGCTAACGAGCAGGGCTCAGGCTGTGCCAGCCAAGGCAGCAGGGAAGCCACCGGAGCCTGCCCAGGATGGGGACACGGCAGGTGCCAGGTCCCAACCACCCCATCCCTGGGACACATCCCTGTCATTGAGGGGGGGACAAAGGGCTGTGGGAGGGCAGAGGGAGCTGTCCCCGGGTGCCCTCCAGGGACATCCCCACAAGGGATCCCAAGGGATCCCATCCCCATCCCATGTCCCCAGTCCCTTTGCTGGGGTCGGACCTCCCCAAGGGCAGTGAGGGGACATCCCACAGCAATGCGAGGTCAGAGTCACCGCGAGGGGCCCTGCTCCCCCCCAGCCCCGGCTCCAGCTCTCCCAGCTCCACATGGGTCACCTGCTCCCCCCCCCCCCCCATCTGCCCATGGCCTCTCCCCGTGTCCCCATCCGGGCCCAGCTCTTGTCCGGAGCGGAAACACCTTTTTCCTGTCCATGGGGCTGCAGCGCAGGGAGGGCAGCAGGAAAGAACCTCACATCTCCGAGGGTTATTTATAACCTGCGACCAGCCAGGCCGCCCCATTCCTGCCCCACGGCGTCCCCTCCTGCCCCACAGAGTCCCCTCCTGCCCCACAGAGCCCCTCCTGTGCCCCAAGCCCTGCTCCAGCCCCATCCCTGACCCCATCCCAGCCCAGTCTCTGTCCCCATTCACATCCTGTCCCATTCCCATCTCATCCCAATCCTTACCCCATCTCCATTCTTGTTCCTGTCTTCACCCCCAATTCCAGCCCCATCTCATCCCAATCCTCATCCTCATCCCTCTCCCGGTCCCCGTCCCCCTCCCCACACACCAACACTCAGCCTGCAGACCCCCTCAGCAGAAGGAGGAGGCCCAAATCCTGCCTCAGGGACATCATTCCCATCACCCAGCCCCACACTCCCCATCTCACCCCATCTCCCCCTGTTCAGGCCCACCCTGGTCCCTCAGGAGCGGGTTCCCTAGGCCGGGGATGTGCTGCATTGTGGGGAAACTGAGGCACGGAGTGGGCAGAGCAGGCAGAGCAGGCAGCTCTTGTCCACCCATGGAGGGCAGTTACTCAGCTCCAGTAAATGACTCAGCCAGGATCCGGCTCGGACAACCGGGATTTCCTGACTCAGCTTCCCCAGCCACAGAACTGTGTTTGAGGGGCTCCAACCCCCCCATGCAACAGCACAGGCACCGACACATGGGACGTGGGGATGCTCCAACACCCCAAGGGTGCTCAGGCATCCGTGCATCTGAGCATGGCCAAGCATCCCTGGGGTGTCAGAGCATCCCCCAGGGTGGCTGAGCACCCATCAGACCCCTTTGTTACCAGTGGAAACAGCACTGAAATCACAAAGTCCCCCCAGCACCCACCCATGGAGCACCCACAGGTGCCCGTGACCCTCCAGCATCTTCCCATGCTCAAAAAAGGGGTCAGACACCACGAACCGCTCTGCCTGCAGAGGGAAGATGTGGGGCAGCACGACACACGCTCCCTAGAGAGCCAGCACCCACTTCGGCCGCTGCCGTGCCTCAGTTTCCCCCTGTCACCCTTGTCACTGGGAACGCAAGCCAGGAACAGGCAGCCCCTGCTTCCACCTCCAGCTCCCCCCCCAACCCCCAGCCAAGGATGGGGGTCCAGGGGACACCGGGGGGGGCACACGGGGGTGTCCGGGGGACTCTGGGACATGGGAACGTGCAGCCGGGCCCCACTGCCGAGACAGGGTCCCCGTGGGGGGGGCACACGGGGGCTGCCCCTGCCGTCCGCCGGTGCCCATCCCTGCAGCGGCTGCCGTCACCCCCAGCGCTGCCACCGCCGCTCCCCGCAGCACCTCGGTGCCCCCCCCATCATTTGCCGTCCCCTCCCGGTTGTCCCCCCCCCATTACCCCGGTGCCGGTGCCTCCCCCCGGGGCACAGGAACCGGTCGCTGCCGCACTCACCGCTCCCTGCGCCCCGTCCCGCAGCGGCCGAGGGACCCCGGGCCGGCCCCGGGGAGGAGTCGCGCAGGCCCCGGCCCGGCCCCCGGGACACGGCCCCGCCCGGCCCCCGGTGCCGCTGCCGGGACGCGGAGCACGGGATCCCCCCCCCCCCCCATCCCGTTCCCTCCCCACGGATCCCGGCCTGGACCCTCCCGCATCCCCCTGGATGCCCCCCATGGGTTCCCCTCACCCGGCTCCCTCCCGGGGCTCCCCATGGGTATCCCAAAGGGATCCCCCCCTGCATCCTCCATACGTCTCCCCCATGGGTCTGTATCCACATCCCCCCTCCGGACCCCCCCGGATCCCTCTTGGATGTCCCTCATGGGTTCCCATGGATGACCCATGGATTCGCCCCCCACCTCCCCGGCCCCGATCCCCCATGGGTTTCCCATGCGGATCCCTGTTTCCCTCCCCGATCCCGCTGGATTACACACACACACACACACACACACACATATACACACACACACACACACATACACACACATACACACACACACACACACACACACATACATACACACACACACACACACATACACATACATACACATACACACACATACACACACACACATACATACACACACACATACATACACACACACACATACATACACACACACACACACACACACATATACACACACACACACACACATACACATACATACACATACACACACATACACACACACACACACACACACACACATACATACACACACACACACACACATACACACACACACTCCCCGCCCCGGGACCTCTCGCCTCTTCTCTCTCCGCTCTTCCCCAGGATTCCCCCCGCATCCCTCCTGGATGTCCCCCATGGATTCCCATGGATGACCCCACTAATTCTCCCCCCGGACCCTACACTGGGTCTCCAGAATGGACCCCCCATGGGTCTCCCCCTCCGGACTCCCCCTGGATTCCCTCCCCCATGCGCCCGCCTCCCCCCTGACCCCCCATGGGTCTCCCATATGGATTCCCCCTGGATCTCCCCCTCCCCAGCCCCGCCCCCTTCCCGCAGTCCCCACGCCCCTTTCCATGTGACCACGCCCCCTTCCCCCCTTAACCACGCCCCTTTCCCGTGGCCCCGCCCCCCCGGCAGCGATGGCGGCGCGCGGCGGTGACGCGGCCTCGGCCGGGAGCGCGGGGGCGTGGTCGCTGCGGCACCTGCACCTCTCCCTGCGCGTGACCTTCCCGGCGGGGGGCGCGCGCGCGGGGCGGCTGCGCGGGAGCGCGCGGCTGGAGCTGCGGCGCGCGCCCGGCGGCGCGGGGGGGGACGCGGGGGTGCTGCGGCTGGACACGCACCGCAGCGTGCGCGTGCTCGGGGCGGCGCTGCTGCCGCCGCCGTCGGGCGATGCGGGGACCCCCCCCCCCCCCCCCCCGGCCGCGCTGCCCGTGCGCACCGAGCCCTTCGCCAGCTTCGGGTGCGCGCTGCTCGTCCCCGTGCCCCCCGACGAGCAGCGCCTCTCGCTGCAGATCGACTACGAAGCGGGGGAAGGGCCCGGGGTGAGCGGGGACGGGAGGGGGGAACCCCCGTCCCGTCGGGCAAGGAGCGCCCCCCGGGGTGAGCCCCTCACCGCGGCCTCTGCTCTGCTGTAGGTGTGCTGGCTGGCGCCCGAGCAGACGGCAGGGAAGCAGAAGCCCTTCATGTACACCCAAGGCCAGGCTGTCCTCAACAGGTCCTTCTTCCCCTGCTTCGACACCCCGTCCGTCAAATGCACCTACTCGGCCACCGTGAAGGTAAGAGGGGCCCCGGGGTGGACCCACACCCAGCGGAGCTGAACCCACCCATAGGAGCCTGTTGGGATGCACTGAATCACTGCAGCATCACCTCACTGGCCCTGCTGCTCATCACACTCTCAAGCCCTCCGGCACTGGCAAGCAGCAGGGAAGGCACCAAGATATCATTCATGCAGGCTCCTGATCTCCTCCTATGTTCCTCTCCAGCGGAACACGAGCTGAGCCCAGCAGGCCTCGTGCTGCTCCCCCCAGCACATGCTCCATGCAGTGGCTGCAAGCAGGCGCACGTGCTGCTGTCCCACCAGTTCTTCCCTCGCAGCAGGAGGTGGTTGAAATACTCGGTGCTTGATGCCCAGATACCAGCCAGGATCAACTCCATTACACCTCTCTGCTCTCCTCTCCTCTGCTGCTGCATTTCATAGCATCACATGGGATGGTTTGGGTTGGAAGAGACTTTAAAGGTCATCCAGTTCCAACACCTTCCACTGGAGCAGCTGCTCCAAGCCCCTGTGCCCAACCTGGCCTTGAACACTGCCATTTGTCTAAGTAATTCCTCTATCACAGAGACCCCTGGGTTTGCCTCATAGCAGCCTGAGGGTCTGCTCTTGGTGTGTGTAGCAGTGGGAGGGTAACAAGGACAAGCTGAGTGGGGGGACACAGCTGGAGGAGGGGGGTGACCAATTGCACCCAAATGGTGTTTGAGCTCCAGAGCTGAGCGATGCTGCTGCAGGGATGCAGCTGTGGTCCCAAGTTGGAGCTCAGGGCATTGCTGCTCTGCTCTGCCCACCAAACCCTGCAGTGCTGCAGACCTGGCCACCTTCAGCGTCCTGGGATGCATTCAGACATCACAGTGTCCCCATGTGGGTTAGCTGACATCCTGCTCCATATGTTACAGATGTCATAGGTGAATTTGTCTCCATGTCCAGGTCCCTGAGGGTTTCGTGGCTGTGATGAGTGCCACAAGCTGGGAGAAGGAGGAAGACAACACCTTTGTCTTCAAGATGTCCCAGCCAATCCCCTCCTACCTGATCGCTCTGGCTGTTGGGGACATTGTGGCTGCTGATGTGGGCCCAAGGTACGTGGCTCTGTGCTGAGCTCTCTGAGCTGCATGGTGAAGCTCCTGGGCCTGTCCTGCACTGCTGGACTCTGCAGAACATGACCCAATGCTGCATCCCCAGAGCTCAGCTCTGATGGGTGAGGATGCTCCTTGCTCTTGATGCTGGTTCCCTCAGCTCCCAGGGGGTCCCTGGCTCTGTTTCAGCCCTGTGCATGTTGGGGAGAGCGGTCCCCATTCACAGAGGGCCCCACGTCTGTCCAAGGCCGGGGGTTTGTTCAGGTTCCAGCTGTCACAGCCACCATATAAAAGCCCTTTGACTTTCAGATGAGGAAAGAAATCAGAGCAGTTTGCGCTATCAATCAGGCTCATGAGCTTCCTTTATCAGCTGTTACTTTGCTGTGGAATAACCACGTGTGGGTTTTGGCTGAGGGAGCAATGGGGTGAAAGTCCACCAATGGTTAAAAGTTCCTCTCTACACACTTGGCCAGGAGCCGTGTCTGGGCCGAGCCCTGCCTGATCGAGGCTGCGAAGAAGGAGTATGATGGGGTGATCGAGGAGTTCCTGGTGGTTGGAGAGAAGCTCTTTGGACCTTACGTTTGGGGCAGGTATGGCTCTGCTCCCAAAGAACCTTGTTCCTAGAGCATCGCTCCATCATCCCATTGCATCTGCAGGAAGAGGTGGGTCTGACCAGTCCGTTCCCCCCTCCTCCCGGCAGGTATGACATCCTGTTCATGCCGCCCTCCTTCCCGTTCGGAGGGATGGAGAATCCCTGCCTCACCTTCGTGACGCCGTGCCTGCTGGCTGGGGACCGCTCCCTGGCCGATGTCATCATCCATGAGATCTCCCACAGCTGGTTTGGCAACCTGGTCACCAACGCCTCCTGGGGCGAGTTTTGGCTCAACGAGGGCTTCACAATGTATGCCCAGAGGCGCATTTCCACCGAGGTCTATGGTGCGTCCCCATCCTTTTCTTCATGAGATGATGCTGTTTCCATCCCATAGCAGCCCCCGTTGTGCTGGTTGGGGTCTCCAGATGCCTGCCTCTTGTCCCTGCCCAGGTTTGGCATACACGTGCCTGGAGGCGGCGACGGGAAGGGCCCTCCTGCGCCAGCACATGGACAACACCGGGGAGGACCATCCGCTCAACAAGCTGCGTGTGGTCATTGAGCCAGGTCTGTGGGAGCGAGGTGTGGGGCTAGGGGCAGCCCTGCTGCTATGGGGCCTCCTGCCTGCAGTACAACCAGTGCTGGTGCCCAAGGGAGGCAATGGCTCCAGGAGGGATATGATGGATGCGCAGCCAGAACAGGAAGCAGAAATCTCAGCACGAGGGCTGTTTCCTGTGCAGATTCCTAAGGATTTTCCCTTTCTGTAGGTATCAATCCCGAGGACACATACAACGAAACGCCCTACGAGAAGGGGTTCTGCTTTGTGAGCTACCTGGCGCATCTGGTGGGTGACCAGAGCAAGTTTGATGCCTTCCTCCAGGTCAGTACAAGGAGGTGCCAAGTCATGCGAATCCCTTCAGTGGGAGCACAATGGGACTGTGGGAAGGATGGGCTGGATAGGGATGCTGGGGAGAGGAAGAGGAAATGAGAAACAGATGCTTATGGGAGGATGAGATGAAGGCAGAACTCGGCCCCATGTCCATGGCAGCTGGTGGCAATGCCCAGAGGTGTCCTGGGGGGTGCAGGGGGCTGGGCAGGCCCTCAGGGGGCTGACATGGGTCTGCAAGGCTAAACCTCCATGAGATGGAGCAGCACTGCTGGGATGAGCACATGCAGCATCATGCCCTGGCCGTCCCCGCAGGCCTATGTGAACCGGTTCAAGTTCCAGAGCATCACAGCAGACGATGCCCTCGGTTTCTTCCTTGAGTACTTCCCGGAGCTGAAGGAGAAAGGTGTGGACTCCATCCCAGGTCAGTGCCTTCCTGGCCAGGGGACTGGGCTCTGCCTTGCAAACCAGCACCCGTGGGTGTTGGAGCCGTTGCGTGTCTCTCAGACCCTGTGCACATTGGTTTGTGTGTTCCACTGGAGACAACTGCCTTGTCCCAGTCCCCAGGCGGGTTTGCTGGTGCTGGGGATGCCCTCAGAGGAGGCAGCTTGGGCTCAGCTCTCCCTCCATCCCTGCAGGGTTGGAGTTCAGCCGCTGGCTGGACACGCCGGGCTGGCCGCCCTTCCTGCCCGACCTCTCGCCCGGGGATGTGCTGATGAAGCCAGCAGAGGAGCTGGCGTTGCTCTGGGCAGCCGATGGCTTGGACATGGAGGCGATTGAAGCCGTGGACATCGCGGCCTGGAGGACGTACCAGCTGGTCTACTTCCTGGATCAGGTGCTGCAGAAATCCCCCCTGCCACAAGGTGAGGGCCAGCTCATCCCCTGGGCTCTGCTGCCCAGAGGAGACATGGGGTGACATGGCCCAGTCCAGCCAGGTGGCAAGGGATGTGAGACCACGTGCGTGGCTGTCTCCACTACAGTCCAGCAGTGTGGTTCCGGGTATCCAGGAGGCCTCTATCCGTGTGGTTGTGAAAGGAAAGCCAGGGAAGCATGTCCCTAAGATGTACAGGGACATCCCAGAGGGTTTGCAGCATAGCCGGGATGGGGTCGCTGGGTCTCCCTGCAGTAGGAGCAGGGCAAAAGCTGCCGTGTGGATGGTGACCATCACCCTCTTGCAGGCAACGTGGAAAGGCTGAGCAAGATGTACCCAAAGATCTCCAGGTCCCAGAACGCTGAGCTGCGACTCCGCTGGTGCCAGATAATCCTCAGGAACGACCTTGAGGCTGAGTACAGCAAGGTCAAGGACTTCCTCCAGAGCCAGGTTTGTCCCTGGGCAGGGGTGGCTGTGCCCGGCAGCATGCACTGGGGCAGAGATGGGCACAGCACCTTCAGTGCCAGAGGACCAGGGGTTGGCTCTTGCTATTGATAGAGAACAGATTGGTTTGTGTTCAAAAGACCTTAAAGCTCATCCAGTTCCAACCCCCAGCACATGGGGGGTGCCCATTCCTCTGTGTTCTCTCTCTGGTCTAGAGCAGGGTGCTCCTGGGGGTGCTGTGCCCTGGGAGGGGAGATGTGGGGCTCCAGGGGCTTCACCCCACTGGAGCCAGGGAGGAGGCTGGGCTGTGACCCCTGCTCTGTCTCCGCAGGGGAAGCAGAAGTACACCCTGCCCCTCTACCGTGCCATGTGGGCCGGGTCAGAGGCAGCCCAGGCCCTGGCCATGGAGACCTTCTCTGCTACAGCTCCCCAGCTCCATGTCAACGTCCAGAACTACGTCAGGAAGATCCTGGGCTTGGAGGTGGCTGAGGCCTAGTGCAGCCGGGGTGCTCCTTGGCAGGACCTCACTGCTCCTTCCTTCACTGAACGTTTCCTCATTAAAATCTGTTCTTTTTCCTCTGTTTCTGTTCCCAGTGAGCCTCAGAGGGCCTCCTGCTGCCCAGGAGCCAAGCTCTCACCCCACACAGGGACCCTGGCAGCTCTGCTCAGGGATGTGCAGGTTGCTCCAGGAGGCTGATGGCTTCTCCTGGTGCTGATATAGGAGGGATGGGTCTGGCAATGGCATCTCCAGGGCTGGAGCAGCTGCAGGCTGGTCCTTGCCGGGCTCCTGCCGAGCCATCGCTGATCCCATGTGTAAAGTAAAGGAGTAAAGCTCCTCTCCTTTGTGTGGCACGGGAACCATCCAGCACACAGGGAGCTGCTGCTGAACTGGCTGGGAAGGGCTGTGCCTTCATTCACCTTCCTGCAAAGGCAACGACTAATGAAGACACTTCAGTGTGAAATCAGTGAGGAGATGTAGCTCAGTTATTTTTAACAAAGTGACCTTCATCAAGCTCTTTTTGCTTCATTTTTTTCCAAAATGAAAGCCAAGTCAATCACGAAATGCCAGGGGAAGATGTTAACTCTTTATTAATAAATTGATTTAGAAAGGCTTAGCGAGACAGGATTAATGGATTTGGTGCTCAGGATTGACCGCTGTAATCTTCTAGTGTGAGCTGCTGCAGAGCAAGGCCTGGCCCTCCTGCAGCCCACCAGTGGAGGCAGCTGCAAAAGGGTTTATGTTTTAATCCACACCATGGAGAGTCTCTGACAAGCCCCTCCATCCTGCTCCAACAGTCACAGCGAACACCACGCTCTGCTTCCAGTTTATGTGACTTCCCCTGTGTCAGCTGAAGCTCTTTAAATAGCCTTGAAATGCTGCGTTTCAGAGTATTAACGCCACCCTTCCTCACGACTGCTTTCTTTGACAGTCTAAAAGTAACAATGGGCTTGATTCTGAACTTAGTTACTCCCCAAACCACATGGAATAAATTAATTCCTGCAATGGTTTCAATTTGACATTTGCGTAAGAGAGACCAAACCCTTTGCCACAAAGGTACAAACCAAGCAAATCCACAGGAGAGCACGTCAGCTGTCCACGCTCCTCAGGGCCTGCTGTACTGTGTAGACACTGTCAGCAGCTCGGTATGGAATGGTAGAAGAGAGAGTCAGCCATAAAGTGCTGGTTTGTTTGAGGAACAAGGGAGAAGCTCAATTACCAAAGCGTGTCAAATGTCTGAGCCCAGCTCTGCGCACTGCTTGTCTGATATGTGGTTAGCTAACGACTCTATGATGTCAAGAAGGAGGAGCTGACTCAGGGAGCGCAGATTTGGCAACTTGGAGACCTTCAAGGAAAAGAAAAACAGAACAGAAAACAACAGAAAGAAATTAAAGCCCTCCCCAAATGGCAGCTGATGTGGCATCAGTTCACCCCAGCCACCCCATGTGAAACAGGCAGCTCCTGGGCACTATGAAATCAGAGTCCTGGGCTCTGGCCATGACTTCCTGCACTGAGAACCCAGTTTCAGACTGCTGCATGGAGGGCATGGGATGGAGAACAGCAGAAATGCTGATGCCAGCACTGCCTCTCTGAGAAAGGAGGGTAATTACTGTTTATAGTGACAACTCTCCTGCTAATGGATGCCAGCTAAGCACTCCTGAAAGCAAAGCTGGGCACCAGCACAGCCGTGAACTTTGGAGTCTGTTTCTACTGAGAACGTGACTTAGGACCTGATCTCTTCACCCTGTCAGCTCTTACGGAGAGGCTGTGGTGCTGCTGTGTGTCCATGCTGGTGGTGCTGGCTTTCCTCCTGCAGTCAAGGCAGGTCACTGGAGTACTAGCCAACAGAAACCTTCACCGCATCAACAAGCTTTATGCTCTGAAGCCTGCTCAGAAGCTCAACTGTTACCAAAAAGGAGCTCTACACATTCCTTCCTTCTCCACAACCTCACAGTAATGAGCCAGGAATCCCTCTTTCTAGACTTGTTAACATACATGCCCAGCCTTGAAGGCAGACTCTGCCTAAAAGCCTGACTACTTGCCCAACCAGTACTCACTGATCACCTCACTCTAAGCTTGACTGTGATAAAGAATAAAGATGGCCTAAGCATCTTTTGAAGCCCAGGAAGGAAACGACTGAGATGCTTTCAGAAAGAGCTCAGGACATGTGCTTGAAGTAATAATATCCCCAAAGTAAAGGTCTATGATGACTGGGAGGGAAAGGGACCCCCTTAACATGGAGGGGAAGCCCTGAGGCATGCACTGTGGAGGAACAGATCAGGGTGTCAGTACAAACACTTCAGAACAGCAGTTTTATTGGGCATTTTGCACAATACTGACACACAGGAACCTAAACCCACGTTGCCCAAAGCAGCAAACCTCTGGGCACAGCTCTGCCATTAATGTTCTTACTGGGGGGGAAAGCTCCTTGACAGTCAGCATTGAGAACAGAGTTAATCAAGCTGGAAGAAGAGGAGATGCCAAGGGCCATCCACCCGGCCTGTCCAAGCCTCCATGACCTGCTGGGCTGGCACAGCTAGAACAGATCCCCCTTCAGAGCCTGCAGCTTGCCAAGGAGCCCAGCCACACACGGAGGCACCCAGCACAGGGCCAAAAATCACACACTGAAGCCTCTCAAGCCAAAGAAAAACATTGCATAATGAAGGTTTCTTCATGCACATCTGCTTGACAGGCTTCCAGCCCCAGTCTGAGCAAAACTGTTCTAACAGGCAACAGTTCCAACAGAAAACATTTCCACATACTCTGGTGAGTGGAATACAATTGAGGAACGCCCTTTAGCTCCCATCTCTGCCATGGCGCAACGTTCATTTCCCCCCAGCACGTTCTGCTGAGATTGGTGCCAACCTGTTTGTCTTCCTGGGGCCTCCACAGGAAGCTGAGACCATGAGATCTCAGCTCTCAGGGCCTGGAGCCCCAGGAGATGCCCCAACTGCCTGTAACTCACAATGGGACCGTTCTCCATCCCCTGCTGAAGCTGGGCCACTCTGCAGGAGTCATGAGGCCAGAAGAAAATCCAGCAGATGAAGGCAGGGGCTGTAACCTCATGCTGAGACCCTGTGCTGGGACTGCGATTCCTGGATGCTGGCTCCACTCTCAAAGCTTTTTATGCATTTTCAGCTATTTATGGATGTAAAATGCATTGCACTTGGGCAACTAATTCATAAAGAGCCTGAATAGCTCCCTGTGTATCTTCAGATACAGACTGGACTGAGCAGTGCCCTCCTTCCCCATGGGCAGCAGTGGAGGATTGTGAGTTTAAATACACAAAAGAGAGCGAGCTACCTCAATATTAACTTGGGAATTACTGTTGGTAAGTGCATAGCATCCAGAAATCCCAATTCCTGTGATTTATCAACTGATTTCAATAATGCTGATTCAATAATGTTCTGCCATGAACTGGTGACACGCTGGGAAACTCCCACGGAGGGATCACATCTCAAAGGAACAACTAAATGGTAATACCCTTATTCTCTCAAGTGAGGACAGGAGTATCAGCACATCAGGCTCTTGACCTTCCCTATCACTAATGCATCATCCCACGTTTCAGAACATGGAATACAGAAAGCCCAGCCAGGACATGGTTATTTGCCTTCTGGGCACATGAGAGTGTAGCATCTATGACAGAGAGTACTTCAAGAGAAATATGAACAGCACACTCATGACCGCCAGTGAAAGAGAGATCTGTGCCCTCAATTTATCACAAACTTATCTTGCTATACACATGAGAACCCAACAGTGGCGTGGCACAAAATCATCAGCTGGAACAAGTGGAAATGGAAGCAATTGTGGGTAACTTCTGTTCTGGAAGGTCTTCACATTTCCAGACCCTGCTGTTCCAGTCTGTCATTTGTTTTTGGTGTTTCAACTATGCCTGGCAGAGTTGTCGGGGAGTATCAGCAACACTCAGCCAGCTCTCAGCTGTCTCACATGAGAGAGACTGAAATGGATTCCTCTATTAATGTGTCTTTAACCAATGCAGTGACAGAGGACAGCAGCTCTCAAAAGCCCCAGAGAAGATGCAACCAACCTTGGTGAACTGGTGAACGATGATGTGCAGGCAGTGCCTCTTCATGTCCAGCGCCTGGGTCTTGTCAGCTGCCTCTAAAATCTAGAGCAAAAGCAATGATGTGATCTTCCTTCTACATAGCTCAGAGGTACAGCACACAAACACTGCTCTGACTCAGATGAGGCAATTCCTCTGAGCTAGGGAAACATCTCCAGCTTTCTGAACTACTGAAAACTAAAGTCTTGGATTTAAATGCATTGAGTCCTCAGGAGATAATCAGTAGGAAACTGCAGATCTGTTTCTGAGCCAGGTTCCCTGAAGTGCCTGAGTGAGACTGGCAAGAGCCAAAAGCAGTTAATGCTGGAGTTGATTCTGCTCGTGTTGCAAAGCATTCGGTCTGCCTACCTAGTAGATGGCATTGTAGGCTTTCTTATCCCAGAATATTCTTTGTTAGCTTACACTTCATTGTCAGATCCTCTTAGCATTTACTGAAAAAACAAGATTAATGTCACCTGCACATCACCATTTGCCCTGGTACAAATGTCTACCAAAAAAGGGTTTGGGAGTTGAGTGCAGTGCACATGGTACCTCTTAAAAAGACCCTTAGAAACACTGGTCTACAATGGGGGGATGAGGAACATCCTGTTGGCCAGTTGAGCACTAGTGACACCAAAAGCAGGTAAGAAAACAAAACCCCTGAAGCCTGTGCTCCTGCACATGTCAGCCATGCAGGGCCTCTGGCATTAGAAGGGTTTGTGCCATCTGAGTGAACCTGGCACCAGGGGTACCCAGTTGACCAGACCCTGCCCTGGATCTAAGTCAAACGACTAATGAAAGCTGCTTGGGGACAATTACCTGCAGTACGTTCTCCACCGTGACATTCATTTCTAGGTTCTGCTTACAGTAGGCTTGCAGTCTGTTGTTGGAGAAGCCATAATAGTAAGGTGCAGCAAAGAGGTAGCTATTCATCTCATTAAGGAAACAACCGTAAAGCAACCGTAGCAGAAGTTAAAACACAGCCTTGAGCAGCAATCTTCCCAGGCTCTGCCTGGCAAGCTAGAGCAGAAGGAAGGTGAGCTGCTGTATGAGGCAGACACTTCAATTCCTTTAGATATAAGGATACAGGGAGTCTTCAGGAGGCATGTTTACTTCTCCATAATAAATATATCGAAGCATCGATTCAAATGCTTGCTTGCTGGGAACCATTTCACCTATGGAAATATTCACTTGCCCATCTTCTGGCATGAAGGAACGGAACATGGCTTCAAAGTAACTGGAAAAGGAAGTAACACTGATGTACACATTCTGCAGACAGATGGTTTAACCCGGTATTGTTCAGAGGTTGCTGTTAAGCACTGCAGCTTCCAAAGAAGCAAATTCAGGTGACAACCTGGGCAAAACCACTGCTAAATGATTGGTTTTATATGTCTGCCTGTGAGAGAACTCCAAATATGATCCCCCTGATTTCCATCAGCACTACCCAAAATTTGTCTCTGTTTCTTGAAAATTAGGACACATGGTGCTTTGATTTTTGTCTCATTTGCATAAGACCCAGTAGAGAGCTTAAAGCATTATGAATTTCCTTGGTATCTGCAGGCTCCTAATCATGCAGGGTTGTTTTAATAGCTGTGAAATGCTTCTAGTAAAATAGCACAGTAACTAATACTGAATATTATCTCTGGGACTAGACAAAAAATGTGACAGTATTTGAAACAGCAATTTTACATGAACACTTCATGGTTGCCAGAATGTAAAGGGGCAGGCACACAGAACACACAAGCAAAGGACAGATTCCCTTCACTACCATACTGAGGAGGGAGAACAGTCGCCACCTTCAGAAGGGTGAACTCGCCTCCTCAACAAAGTACAGGAACAATCTAGTCTCTGTTATGCACCATTGTTTCCTGTGCTTATTCATACCCAGTCTTGAATACCAGCAAGGTAGAAAGAGATTCAAACTTCAGGTGATGCAAAATGGACATTCACCATCAGAAGACTCTTTCTGACCTCAGTGGACATTTGGTGCTTTCCACTTCACTGAAACCACCTCTTTGCTTCCCTGTGACTGTACAGATTCTTTGTCTTGCACTGCAGCTTCCTACACATCCTCTAGAGAACCTCTCCAGTTTTAATTTCCTCCAATCCTTCCCTGCTGGGTATCAAATCGAAAATAACCAAACCATTTAACCACTGATGCTTAAAGGCTTATTACAGTTACTGAGCAAAGATGAGTCTTATGCTTTATGTGCATACAAAGTTCCTCCCTGTCTTCTAAAAGAGGTAGCTGCCCCACAGACTGCACAGCACTGCACTTTACACAGCCTCACCTGGAGCGGGCAGCCAGGATGGCTTTATGTGCTGGCCGTGGGTGGCCATCCAAGAGAAGGATGATATCACAGAACTCAGTCCCAGCTCCTTCCAGGTAAGCCTTCATGTCCTGAATTAAAGATGTTCCTGAAAGTTAATGTAATGAGATAGTTAAGAACGAGATAGTTGCAGATGACCAGGTACTATCAAACTAATCCATGGCAAAGCCATAGCTCCAGCCCCTCTTTCCTTTGTTTCTTAGACTAAGCAAACCATTAGCAATGCAAAACCAGCACAAGTAATTAGGTTAAAAAGAAGGTAGGTTACCGATATCAAGTGGCTGATCGGAATGCGTTCGAACAGGAGGTTGCTGCTTTCTTCGTACAATCTCCACTATGAGGGATGAAGAAAGATGCTCAAACTCCTTCATCATTATTACTTGATTAAAATGGGACTCCTTCACCACGAAGTTCAGGCAATGTTCCTTCAAAAAAAACACCAACCCAGTATTAATACCAAATGGATGGTTTGCCCTCTGAAGTCATCCCACAGCATCACATACACACGTGTGAACAACCATAGTTTTCTTACGACCCTCCACATGGGTCCTGGAGCTATCAAGCAGTGACCTCCTCAATAAGGGACCATTTCAGCTCCTACTTGAACAGGAAATTCAGGACAACTCTAAGCCTCTAGAAAAACCTGACTAAGAAATAATAACAAGGAAAAGATTCATTACCTCCCATCTAGCTGCTCCGAAACAGGAACCTCAGGAGATGCTGGAAACCTCACAGAGCTAACTCAGATTAGTTGCTATCTCACCATAATTCCTAATACAATTAGAAACCAGAAGTTAATTAGAAGATTGACGAGGTCTCAACACTCTCCATTAAGAATACAAACAATGTGAAGGATTTCCTTGTGTGGATTTTGCCTTAACTCTCTCTGTAAAGGCTACAACAGTCTGGAAGAGTCTTGTAGGCTCCTGGATGACAAACGTGCTGCCAGAGCAAATCAGCCTGGAGGTATTTACCCTACCCTGACTTTCAGCAAAGCCCTTGACCCACTGCACAGAGAACTGCAGACACATTTTCGTTTCCAGTAGAGTGTTTTTCAGATCAAAGCCATGAAAACAGAATTTAGATCACACCCAGGTGAAAGAGCCTGTTTACAGTGTCTGTATAGAACAGTGGGAACAGAAAACACACTGGTTCCATCCTGCTGCAGTGAGAGTGAATTGATGAAGAGCCAAAGTCACTCTGCCCTCTACATCCTGAAATAGATCCTGAAATCCCTGCAGGGCAGATATGCAAAAGTATCACTTAGTGAAAAAACCTACATAATATTGGTGAGCAAGGGCAGACCAGCCCACCCTAACATACACTCGAGCAACTACAATTATAGGAAAGAATTGAATTTGCAAAAGCCAACAGCTTTTGCAAAACGTTTATTACATAAATTCTCTTTGTTAAACTTCCTTCTCAGTTCCTCTGTATGCAAACTGTGATCACCTTTAGCTGATCCAGCTGAAGCTTGTTGGCATTTTCACACACAATGAGCACGTTCTGCAGATCCACGGATGCTTCAATGTATTGAAGGCAGAGCTGTTCCAGTCGAGAGAGCTTGAAGTTTAAAGCTAGTTTGTATACATCCATAATAAGTAACACATCCTGCACATGCCCTGAAATGACAAGAGATAAAAATGCTGCAGAGCTCAATTTATCTTGACCATCTGGGTTATGATTTTTTAAAACCCTTGAAAGAAAGGGAAGTCTCTAAAACCACTGACAAGCTCCAAAGCCAGCAGCTCCATGTTCCAAAGCACTTGGCTGCTAACAGCCCTGCTGCAGCCCTTGGGTTGGATGCAGTATTAGCAATCAGTGCCCTCATTCTGACGGGCCCTTCTGAAGGTGCTTTGTGCTTGTGCATGCCCAGACCTGAGGCCTGTCTAGAAGAAAGGGCTGAAGTAAGAGAGGGGCAGTGGGGACCCTTGCAGGCTACTGCAATGGGACTACTGGGACACCAACTCAAGGGATAATCCTCCACAGCCTTTGATTTCCTCGCAGGAGATCTGTAGCCATCTGCTGTAACTACTTTTTGCTAGAGAAAAGCCTTCTTGCATGTCACGTGCCTTCCCTGTGTCTAATTGGAAAATCCCATTTGATAAGTATGCTCAATTCTATTAGCTCAGCCTCTGGATGGATCCCCAAGGTGCTGCTCTCTGAACTGAGACGAGCAACTAGAATACAAATGGTCAGGACAGGGCCATTGGAGGATGCCAGCAGAAGGGGATTTGATGGGCTGGGGGAAGGGTAGCAGGCTTCCTGAGAAGCCTGTAACAAAGGGAAGAGCTCAGTATGTCCTTGGTCTGATCCTAAGGGATCAGTGAACTGGCTGAGAGTGGGATCTGGCAATGTCAGCAGACACCAATGAGAAGCTTCTCTCATCCCCATTAATGAGGCTTGCTCTCAAGACAGGCAGGTTTGCACAGAAAGCCTTGGAGCAGCTGCATACAAATCCTGCTTTTCCTGAGAATTACCTTTTAGAGAAAGGAAAGGTTATGGACTGAAGCTTGAGCAAACCTTTCAGGGCTAGGATAGATGTACCTTGCTTTACCTTATTGTGCCTTGTGGCTCCAGCTTCCCCAGCCCTTCCAGCTGGAGTTCCCCCTGGATATCCACTCTGACTCCCACAGCCCAACTCACCCCATCACTCAAGCATGGCCATTAGATTTGCTGTGTGGGAGTGGAGAGATCTCTGGCTATTGCCTCCCAGCCTGCAAGTGTTTGTAACCAGGGGATCTTCAGTGAATGCATCAAATCGATTTTTCCTTTCTTGAGGCATTCTTTCGGATTGGCATTTTGAAAAGATGATAAATCCTCTCTTGCTTTGCTTTTCTGTGCGTGGGCTCAGTTTGCAGCACATCAGAACAATGCCAGAAAAAAGGAATAAGCCAACGAAGGATCCATGCTCCTTGCAGTCAGTGTTCTGCATGTGCAGAACACCACAACACCTTTGGTTTTAGTTCGTGGTTTATTGATCATGTGCAAATGCTTGATCCTACTCTGGGTCAAAGTAACTGTTTCCTGCCCAGCTGTGGCAGGTTCCTAACCCTCTGTCCTACCTTTGCGAGGGTACTTGATTTTATCTGTATACAGGAACTGCATGAGCACCTCGAAGGGCTGCGCCTCAGCCTCTCGGATGGGCACTTCCAGCAGCGGCTGCAGGCGGCACAACTTGACATTCCCACCAATCCCATCCCGCTGACAAGTCGCATGTCCCTCGTCTTCAATGTCTTGCTTTGATTTCTAATGAGATGGAATAAAACATGGCAACAAGGCTGTGTCAGCTCACACGTTACTGTCAAACCAGAGGAAAGAGCCTTCTCATGACTGCATTCTTTAAGATCCAAGATCTCATTATCTTCAAGATGATCTTCCCAAAGACAAGGAATTCATGTCTTAGACTTACTATTCCATATTCAGCAACAAACATGGATCAGAACAAATGTGAGCTCCTGCATAAAGCTCAAAAGCAGGACCTCAAAAAAGGGAGGAATGAATTCATGTTTCTGCCCTCAGCAGGAACAGCATTTCTCCCTGGAGAAGGAAGATGGAAGAGCAGGTTCCACAGACCCCTGCTTTGCAAAGTCAGAGCTCAAAGTGCTGCACAGATGTATTTTAAGTCACTTCATTACTTCCAAGTTTTACTTTGACAACCTTTCCCTCCAGACTTACTCACTGAAGATGGAGGGCTTGGGTTGGCAAAGCAATTAAACTAAGGGGCAATGAGGCACCCATACGTCTTACTGCAGGTTATGTGCTACCAGTTCCTCAAGAGCAGTCAAATATTTGCTGTTAAAAAGCTGTAAGGAACAGACACCAGACCTTCCACTCTGGAGGAAGTCAGGAAATGCTAAGGTAAAGGGAACAGAGCCAGCTCCAAGCCTTAAAGCTGCCTTCCCTCTGATCTGTCTGATCTCACAGGCCACCCCTGAGGATGCGCAGCTTCTGCCCTCCCCAGAGGCAGGAGTATCCCCAGGGATACTCCACAAGATTAGAACCTGACAGTTACGAGGGCTCCAAGGAACCATAGTGCCAAACCCAGACAACAGGATTAACTGTGGCTCCTCCACGTTACGCTCCTCACCCGGCCTGATACACATCCAGCAGCCTGTTAATGCCAATTATCCTCTTTCCTTCCCTTGCTCCAGAGCACCTCAGCATCAGGCTCTGCTCTGGTGCCACAGCTGTCTCAGCAGATACTACCTGTGTTTCCTGACAGCCTTACTTCCAAAACAGGGCAGAATAAGCATCCCCCTGCCACGAGACCGCTTCTCTCTAAGACTCACCTGTTTCAGCCTCTCCCTTGCCTGCATGATCTTCTTCTTCAGCCACTTGCAGCGAGCTGTGACAATCGCAGTGTGCCCTCGGACTCGTTCCTCCTTCTGTCACAGGCAAAGGAAGAAAACACATTCAACTTCTAGACCCAAATCCCACAGTGGTGGTGGCAGATGGCGGAAGTCATGGAAGCCTGGGCTGAGCTCCGGGTTACCATACATTTAGTTGAAGTTAGACTCAAAAGCAGCCTTGCATTTGCTCTGCACATATAGATGAAATCCAACACTCGCTTTCCTTAAAGCCTAATGGCAACCACCATTTGGAAAGACTCTTTGTTATGTTCACTAAGTGGAAGCTGATATGTAGGCTCAGTGTCACAGATATTGCTTCTTATTGTTGCATCTGTGGTTGGGTTTCATTTTCTATTTTACTTCAGTCATTAAAATTGCTCTTGGAATGATCTGCAAAGTACTGACTGCTCCTTCCAGGGAACAGCTGGGACCTCAACTGAGTACAGAGGTCATTAGTACCATTTTCACATTACAGCTCTATATACTACGTATATATTTGGTCTATGAGAAACTTAACATGAGCCAGCTTCACTGTCCACTCACAGACCAGAAAGCCAACTGTATCCTGGGCTGCATCAAAAGAAGCATGACCAGCAGGCCCAAGGAGGTGATCCTGCCCCTCTGCTCTGCTCTCATCAGACCTCACTTGCACCATTGTGTGCAGTTCTGGTGTCATCGACATGAAAAGGACATGAAGTGTTGGAACAAGTTCAGAGGAGGGTCATGAAGATGCTCAGGGGCTGGAGCAGCTCCTGTATGGAGACAGGCTGAGAACACTGGAGCTGTTCAGCCTGGAGAAGAGAAGCTGATGGAGACCTCAGAGCAGCTTCCAGTGTCTGAAGGAGGCTATAGGGATGCTGGGGATGGACCCTTCATCAGGGACTGCAGTGACAGGACAAGGGGTGATGGGTTCAAACTCAAACAGGGGAAGTTTAGATTGGATATAAGGAGGAAGTTCTTTAATGTGAGGGTGCTGAGGCACTGGAATGGGTTGCCCAGGGAAGTTGTGAATGCTCCATCCCTGGCAGTGTTCAAGGCCAGGCTGGACAGAGCCTTGGGTGATATGGTTTAGTGTGAGGTGTCCCTGCCCATGGCAGGGGGGTTGGAACTGTATGATCTTAAGGTCCCTTCCAACCCTAACTCCTCTATGATTCTATGACACTGTGCTGTGACAAACTGTGGTTATGACCCAGTGATCTACAGATCTTCTCAGTTTAAAAGTTTCTCCTTTGCAGCTTTAGAAAGTTATCTGGATGAGTGTAATTTACTAAAGCAGAGACAGCTCCTTCACCAGTGCTGCTGCTCTTCAAACTTCACTCCCAGGGGTTCTGGAACCACCTCTGTACAATCTGCCTTTCCCCAGCACACAATACACAAACCAGAAACCCCCATTGGCACCTCTGCAGTAAAATCTACTCACCTCTCCCAAAACAAACTCCAGGTCACTGAACTGTCTGTTTTCCCACAGCCTTCCGTAGTCTTCATGGAGAGTGCATTTAGGGTAACAGGAAAACTGGGAAAAATAAAACCCCACAGAAGACAGAATTCATTTCACATGGCCCTGCCCAAAAGCACTGCTCCGTGTATGATCAGTGGATTTCCTGATTAACTCAACTTCAAGGTAGTATATAAAGTAGAAAATAACAAGCACCAAACACCTGCAAGGGTTTGCTCTATGGGGAGGGTAATGAAAGATAACACAGAGCAAGATGGAAGAACTGGGTCTTGTCTGAACTGTGAAGGCTGCCTGCAGGAGCCAAAGCAGAAACTGCCACGTCTGGAGACAGAGGAGTCACACAGAACTGGTGGGGATGGTTGAGCAGGTTGAGCAGTGACCTGGCAGTAGGTTACCTGGAACCTGTACATCTCTCCACTCCTGATGTTATTGTCCACCGTGCCGCCAAAGATGTACATAGCATCCGAGATAACAGCTGCTGCATGGAAGAGTCTCCCACTGGGTAACTGGGGAAAGAAAAGGACAAAATAGGGGAGGGAATAAATAAAAGCCTCTTTTTTTTTCTCCACACACACAAAAAAAAGAACCTGCAACAGATCAATAGTGAGAAGGGAAAATCAACATGGACCAAAGTGACACAAACGCTTGCATCCTAAGATTGACATATATTACCTTTTAGGATTGTTTCCTAGTGTACCTGGAACATACTTGCACTCACATTTAAAAACACCTATTCATGGCACCTTGTAATCAGAATGGTACATACACAGGACTCTCCATATCACTGTAGGTACAAAATACATCATTTTTAAACCCAGACTCAACGCTAAGCGTTGCATAGGAAAATACACCCCAATTCTAGAAATAAAGGGATTCTGTAAATCACTGTGCAAACCCAGAGCTTATTCCAAATCCTGTTGAGAGCTTGAATGGTGAATGATCATCTAACTCAGCAGGATGCTCAATTGGAGGCCTGTAAGCACTCGCCTTGCCTCAGCTCGCTGCGGCTCACCCATCTGGCCAACGAGCCCCTCCAGCAGTGCCAAGTCATGCACAGAGCCCAGTGTTGGAGACGTTTCCAGAGCTGGCACCACAGAGCCAATCCTATCTCCATCACGCCAGGTCCACAGAGCATAAAGCCACCCCAGGCTGCAGGAAGCCCCAGCTATTTATAGAACCGAGGGATCACACCATTCCATGCAACACACACTTCACCTTGGAACTGTAAAACGAGATGATTTCTGAAGCAGGAAGGAGTCACTGCAAGTCAAAGCTGCAATGACCCTCCTGCATGGGACAGAGCTCATCGTTTTTACCCGTTTCTTCTGAGGTTACCCAAAGGTAGCTCATCACATTAGCCCACCTCACTGAGATAATCTTACATCAAGTCCTCCAGTGGTGATAGGAACTACCTTCCCCCTAGCCCAGTTTGATCAGGCTTGTTTTGTCTTCCAGGCAGCAAAATCTCATTAAATCACCGCCTACGAAATCAAAAGCCCTCTGGTAGAAGAAATCTTCTCTTCTTGTACATATTTATAGACACCACTCGAGTAAGCTCAGACACGAAACAAGATTATGTTTATCTGCAGAGCCACATTTTCCAGGAAGCCATGCTGACTGGCATTTCTCATTACCACCGACCTACCCCTCTCACCACAGCATCACACAACGGCCCCATTTAGCTCATTACTCACCGGATTTTCCATGAGTTTCTCTTTTCTTCAGACTACAGCTTTTCAGGACACAACCCCCCTGCAGCAGCCAGGACCTGCTTGCTTTTCTGCCTCAGATGTACCAACCCACAGACTGGGTCACCTCAAAGGCCTGTGGAACAAGCCATCCAGATTCCTCTGGATAAACAAGGAACCTTCTGTCTCCAGCAAACTTCATGGATACTTTAGCAAAGACACTTTAAAGTTGGTGCTAATAAGTACTGTAATAGGAAGATTATGGAATCATATTGATCTATCACATTCCATAGCTCTCCAAAAGAGAATGAGATCATAGAATCATAAGAATTGCTTAGGTGGGAAGGGACCTTAGAGCTCATCCAGGTCCAGCCCCTTCCATTAGGTCGCTCCAAGCTCCATCCAACCCAGAGGTGCATTTCCACACAACCAGAAGGGCTGATATCAGCTGTATTATACACATCCTTTTAGAACTAACTCCCCAACCAAAAACAAACCAAAAAAGAACTATTCTACTGGAAATCAAATGCAGCCACCCAGTTTGTCATTACTGAAGGCTCTTTTCAAGCTGGAGTCCTTGCTTTCCAAAGCAGATCTCACCAGTCACCTCTGCTTCCCTTTCAGTTCACCCTCCCCCACTGCTGCCTTGCTTCGAGCCATCACCTTCAAAATCAAAGTATTTCAGAAGGGGGTTTGTATCTCTTTGCATTTCTTGTGCTCAGACTCACTCCGTATCCTGTCTAGACAGCACAAACCGAGTTTTGTGATGCTCCTCTGGGTTCGGATTTGACTTACAAAGCTGTGCATTAAGTGTTGCTGCTTCTGTGTCAGAGCACCAGCAATCATTCAAATAGTGGAGATTACAGCCCTGAGCACGACCTCTGGGGCTGATTCCACATACCTGAAAATAAACCTAGTTCAACCTGTGTAAACCCTTTCACTTGATTTAAATTCTGCCCTTCCCAGGAATACATTCAGCTTCACTTAATAATAAATGAAGTCGAATCAATGCAAAAGGAAAATGAAATCAAAAGAACAGCTTCCATCGAGGGTCAATACTAGTTTTCTATGCGCAACTTAGAACTTGCATGTGTAGAGTCAAGGCTTAAATGATTCTTAGATTGCAGTTCAAGCTGAAACAGCTCCAGATATATTTCAAGGAGAGAAGAGTGGAGGAGGAAAAGCATTTGCAAGGCTGGAATTCACTTCTCCCTCCTGGAATACATTGGATTTGCATTTCTGAAGCCTTCACTTCCAAGTGTTTCTTTATTTACCTCGGAGTCTGCTGTAGGTGGATGTTTAACTGCTGTTATGCTGAAATCTAAACCAAATACCACTGTGACTGAGCAATCCAACACATCAGTTGTATAGTTTTCTTGTGGTTTGTGCAATGACTGAGGTATACAGCAGTTAAAATCCTATGTGCTAATTGCTTCGTTTCTGCCCTCTTCCACCCATAGCTCTTCATGAGAAGCTGAAGGGTTTGCTTCTGGCAGGTGGGAAGAATGCAGATGCTGAACAGAGATGGGTTAGGGTTAGGAGGCAGGATGCTCAGCTATTCCCACAGCCTGAGACCACCTTCCCACCTCATGGCTTGATTTGATGGTCACAATGCGACAACCTGCTCTCTGTGTCAAGGCTGACAACGCATGAGGAAGGTGATGCGGTAAAACCTTTGCTACGGCTGACAGATCACACACAGTGTCAGGGCACCATGTACAGACACCGTGTGCTGTTTTCAACTCGTGCTGTTTCAGTGGGTGTCTTCTATGTCCTACTCAGCCCTCAAAGCATTTCCAACTTGTTTTCAGTGCTTCCTCAGACTGAACATTCAGCACTATGTGCAATACTAGGAAACAGGTAAAACCAAATCCACAGCACTTGTTCCAGGGCTCTTCCTTCTCATTCTCTCAGCTTCTCCAAACCCTTCTTATGTTTACAGAATAAACTGTGTAAATTTTACCTCTCCTCACACTCAGATATGAATGAGGAGGTAGGAAGGAAGCTGGTTGTGGTACCTCAAAGGCAGTAAAGATGTGCTCAGATCTCTTTCACAATCTAGGAACATCGATGAGCCTCCCTGGCTTCCAACGCCATTAAAATCTCTAAGCCAAAATGACATAGAAATACCTAAAGCCATCAACAAACCAATGTGGTGAACCAACATAAACTAAAAGGTGAAAACACTGGCACAAGGTGCCCAGAGGAGCTGTGGCTGCCCCATCCCTGGCAGTGCTCAAGGCCAGGTTGGACACAGGGGCTTGGAGCAGCTGCTCCAGTGGAAGGTGTCCCTGCCTGTGGCAGGGGATTGGAGCTGGATGAGCTTTAAGGTCTCTTCCAACACAAACCAGGCTGGGATTCTATGAAACAAACATCTATTTTTCTTCTGGAACTGGAGGAAACCATAAACTACAACATGTTCAAATGATACGTCACTTCTGGTAGCTGTTGATACTCAAGGATGCTTCTACGCTATCATACCAGGCAACAGCACGAAACTCTCCTAACAGATGGGCAGACAGAGCTTTGGATAGTCTTTAAGTTCAAGGAGGTTTAAGGATTTAGAATGTTTTCACACACTGGGTGCAGAAAATCTATCTGCTTTTCAGACAATCAGAGCTGCCTGTCTGGAGTAGCTGACATGCTGGAGGCTGCTATTCAAAAGGACTTATCTAGGCTGGAAACATGGGCTGATGGGCACCTAATGATGTTCTGTCAACTCCTGCCTCTGCTCTGAGCATGAGGTTAGACCAGAAACCTCTGAAGTCCCTTCCAGCCTCCTGCTTTGGTGATCCTAAGACTTCCTCCTGTTTGATAACGTACTCCAGGTGTGGAAGCCCAGCTCAGCTCTTGTTACGATGGAATTTTATGTCTAATATGGAAATTCAGCCTTTCCTTTCCCCCTCTTATTTTCCATACAAGAAGAAAGGGAATTAAAAGTCTATCACAGACACCTGGAAAGGACCTGGCCAAAGGCTATTTCCATTCCTCTGCCCCAGTCAGGGCCAACAATACCTATTTCATTCCTGAGAGACATTCACTGAGGCTATTCCTAAAGACTTCCAGTGGTAGAGATTCTTCGAACCTCTCATGGAGTCTTTAACTCTGCACTACTGCTGGCAAGTCATAGAATCAAGTCAACAGTGTAAAGCAAAGGATCACCTCAGTAAGCACCACCTCCTCGTGTGAAGCACTTAACACAGAACAGGGATTTGCCATAGATCATGGCAGGGAATAGAAAGTTGAAGACCATGATGCAGAAACCTACAAAACAGGATAAATCATGAGATACAAGAGCAAAGTCATAATAACAAAAGCTTGTTGCAGTATCTGCTCTTCAGGGGATTTTGCAGTTCTGGTTATGGTAAGTACTAAGGGATGGGGCAGTTGGCATCATTTGATACTCTGCTCTACACCAAGGATGAGATTTTTCCATTTAATACTCACTGGAGAACACAACCTGGGAACAGGGACATTGATTCTTTAACAATGACATTCAAATGTGTGCTGTTGTAACTGCAAAGGTCAGAATGAGAGCCAACCTGTAACTTATTTACAGCTGTAATAACAGTAAACACTCTTTCCCTTAACACAACTTCAATCTATCAGTTGGAGACTGAAATAGTAGTGTTCATGTACAATGCATTAGAGAGAATGTGGCAGTTTAAAGTATGGCTAAATCCAATGGATGTGTCTCAAGAGAACATATACCGAAAACTAACAACAGATGACAAAAACCAAGTGACCAGCATTTGCTTCTTTGTGGCACCATGGTGTGTTTTCCAAAATCAAATTCCCATAATAGTACTTTTGGGATCTTAATCTGACTTCCTGCATAAACCATCCTACAAGAGATCCTTGAATCATACTGAAATGGAGCCTTTCTTGTAGGAGAACTTTCATTCTAGGAAATACCAAACCTGGTTGAGACACAGTGAAAAATTTACCCAAAGGCTCTGAGAAAACATCCCAAGGAATCACCACCCTCGTTCCTCACAATCTATGAGCTTTCATTTCCTTTTCTTTTCCAGGTTGGAGTATTTCTAGTGTCAACTTGAAGCCACTGGACCTTGCCTTATCCTTTCCCAACAAGATGAAACAGCCTCTGGTGCCCAGAGACTCCGTTTCACTGCTGGCCACTGGGTTTCCCAACCTTCAATCATTCACACATTTCTTCTCTGAATAACCTTGATTTGTGAACACAACATTGGTCAGGAAGATCTACCTAATAAACATGGAGGTAACAGTTATGTTACTAAATGATACTACACTCTCTTGGCTTCTGGAGCCAAGGATATCAGCAGCACTTCCAGCCATTTTACATTACAGGGACCTTGCCTCAGCTACCCACAATGACTAAAGGTTTTAAGTCATTGTTTCCAGGGGTACTGTAAAGGTAAACTATTAAGCACAGACCACACACCCTGTTCTCAGCTATTCTGCTTTACACACACATGAAATACATATTGTTTCTGTCCAGCTTAAGAACCACCACTCTGAGTGGCCCGTTATTGTAATCACGAATTGGCAAAACCCTGGGCAATGAGCAGGCAGCAGGGGAAAGCTGTGACTTGCTTTTCTTTCAAGGCCATTGACAAAAGTATCTAGTGGAGCAATGACAAGAACCAGTCTCTAAACTACTTAGGCAGAATAACTCAGATTTCCTATCTTCCAGTTACCCAACTTTATACCCATTTAACATGAGTCATACTAATGCTGCTTTCTTCTGAGCTACATAAGTGTATTCCTTCTGCTATCACCCACATAAGCCCACATTCTGCTTTCTTTGGGGGAGAACTCTGTAAAAGCACATAATGAACATCCCTCAGGAAGGAGGTGAACAGAGAGTTGACAAACAGAAACCACTCTGCACAACAACCTTGACTCTGATAACGAGGTTTTCACCAACTCCAGCATTTCCAAGCAGTGCCTCTCACCACAACCTGAACCCATCACTGGTATGGAGAGCCTGAAGGTTGTGCAAAAGACTTTCTGAAAAGGATGCAAGTCTCAGCACTACCTATTGCTTAGAAACAGCAGCTTTCTCTTTGGACTGCGACATGCTACATTCTATCTCTCCTAGCAGAACATGAGACCCTGACAGCTACACTCACCACATTTGACAGCAGATCTCATTAGGGGCCTCACTGCAGGAATTCAGGGGTTTGTTCACATAATAACATGCTTCTTTTGCCTGAGGATATCTCAACGGGTGTAACTGATCTCTGCACAGGGAGACTGTGGCAGACTCATCCACAGTGGGATGAGTAAGTCCTTTTAATCTCTCTTAGCTGCCCACAA